>NC_046155.1:98127128-98427128 GCF_011064425.1 Rattus rattus
CTCAGAACAATGAGTTACCAATTTTCTTGATATCCCAACATTCGTGTTTTAACACATTTCCTTCCACTCTGGTAATTTTAGAAGCCCCCTTTGGCTCATTTTCTACCTTTGGAAACTAGGGTCACTCTACGTAAGAGAAGAAAGAGGAGACATGTCCACAGGCTGAAAGCACACTCTCGTGTTTTCACCAGAAGTACCTTTTTGGCAGAATCATCCAGAGAGTTTTTCACAGCTGATCCATCCCACTTATCAATTTTCACGGGCTTATCATCAATCTTCCACTGCAAAACAGACAGAAAAGTTGTACAATGAAAGCCATGGTGCCAAAGTAGAATGAGCTGCTTTCCTCAGACGTGGAGTAGGTGAAGGCTGATCTGGTCTTCTCATAGGACGGTTAAGCACCACACCCAGATGGGTGTGTGGGCTCTCTCTCACATGGATGGTGCAAGTCTCCATGCAGACACCTCAAATCCTACAAGCCTAGAACCACAACACGTGTGTGTACTATGTAAACTCATATATCCTACCCTTTTTTACCCACAGATGAATACAGAAAAAACTGCCTTTGTTCTTCTAATATTTTACAAGCACAAAGTTCATAAAATACAGATAAAGGAATTTACAAATACTAAGAGGAAAAGTCGTCTTTAAAACATCATTGTCTGTGAATAATTTGTATACTTTTTTAGCATATTGTAACTTTAAGACAGCAAACGGTATAATCTATTAAAAATATCAAATTTTCTATTACAGACCAAGTGTCCTGGTTTGCTTTCTGTTGCTATGACAGAACACACAATAACAACTCGGGCTGGAAACCAGGGATAGGATGATAGGGATTAGGAGGCAGTGCTTGCCTAATATGCATGAGGCCCTGGGTTGGATCACTAACAGGTAATTCAATTCAAATTCATTTGTCTTGAAGAATAGATTCTTCTATTGAAAGACAGAAAACATTCCTATCTTATCAACCTTTTTAAAAAGCTGTGATTCTATACATTAATATACAAATAAGAAAACCTGAAATCTGTTCAGATAAAAAAATATAAATGAAATGGTATGTATGTATGTATGTATAAAAATGGGTGTATTTATGTGCTTGCATGCATGTATGTATTCGAGCATGTGTGTATGTGTACGTTTGCAACCCTACACCCAGGTCCACTAGAACTGGATTTACAGACAGTTAGTTGGGAGTTATTTGATATAGTCCTGGAACAGAACTTGGATCCTCTGCAAGAACAACAAATATTCTTAACCACTGAGCCATCCTCTAGCCCCTAAATTAGTTATATTTAAAGCTACTATAAATCAAGTCTTTCCCCATTAGTGTCTGAGAAAAACAAAATCTTTAATTATTCATGGAAGCATTTTGTAATACTGATTTTCGCAACATGCTAACCTACTTATTAAACCTGACACATAATTTTAAAAATTATGCATTGAACTAAGAACAGCTTTGTTTTTTAATCCAACAGCTGGATCGTATACATTCAGTCAAATATATTCTACTTAAATAACCCCAATTAATTTGTAGAGCTAAGTCTACAATGTTTGGATTACCTGTGAAATGATTAAGTCATTTTGAAAACGTCATTCCAAAAGAGGAAGAAAACACCATATATTCTCATAGATTCCCACCCCAGAAAACATCACTGAGCATAGCACAATTCAGAATGAAACTTGCCTCTATAATCTCCTAGCAATTTTCAGGGGTAAATGCAGAATCAGCCTTGAACATGTTGGATAAGCCTCAGTCCTAACTCTACTGCCTGGGGCCCAGAATCTTCAGCAGAGAGAACAAGAACTCTTCCGGTGAGTTACAAATATCATAAGGAAGGTTTTAATTTGGTTTCTGAAGAGGGAACATCATTCTGCTTGGTAAGCATGTTAGCTCTCTCTGCTACAGCAGAAAAATATCTGGACAAGTAGGGATTAGACATTAGGTGTCTATTTTTGTGGTCAATACTTCCCATCATTCTCAAAAACTGCTCATCTAAAACATGTAAATCCCATCCCCTCCGCTGTTATGCAGGCATCTTTTTTCCTCTCCCCCTGGTCTCCTAAACTAAACAACAAAGGGTAATGAGGAATAAAAAAACAAAGCAGGGGCTGAGGAGATCAGTGAGCTCGGAACTCAGTAAGAGATCCTCTCTCAGATGGAAGGCAGAGCTAGCAATGGTAGCCATGCCTTTAATCTGCTCAGGAGGCAGAGGTAGATGGCTCTTAGTTTGAGGAAACCAGTCTGGTTTCCATAGTTCCAGGCCAGCCAAGGTTACAAAGAAGACTGCTTACAGGGGACCTCACAGGATAAATTACAGTGAAGGGTAACACGTGGAAAGGAATTAAGGTAGGTCTTCCTAAGGACTGCCATCCTTAATTAGGAAGGCACATTTTCTAGGTTGATCTTTGCCTGCTATCCAGCAACTTGGTTGTTACACTATCCCCTACACTGATATAAAACATCCCCTACATGCTAAAAGTAACTCCTGTGTCTAAGCTGTGACCCATGGCAAACACCTTTCCTTCTAGGAGTCTGACATAGACCAGGCGTAAGGTACCCATTTAAGCAGCCCTAGGGAAAACCACTCATTATGTATCTAATGAGGCTCCCTGGTAGACACATACCACTGTCTATGTGCTGTCACAATTCTCCCTACTCAAGGGATGTCTTGTGGGGTTCTAGGGCAGGGAACTCTGGAATATCTTAGTTTCTTCTGCACTCCATCTCATAAGCAGCATTATATGCTGAGTCTCCTGGTTTATCTAACAGGTCACCAATCCTGGGGAGCTCTCCTGTCACGATCATTTACTTTTCCTGCTCCTCCTGCCATCTTTTTTAATACAGTCATCGTAGGGACTTGGTATTATTTAATAACTTAATTGGATCAGATCCTAACTCTGAGTTTACATTATACCATTCATTGGTATAGCTATTCCTATTCATGAAGGAGTTGTTACAGCTACTAGAAACCACTTTTCTATCAACAGAGGAACAAGACATGCTTGTCCCTGGCCACATCTTGGAGGACAGAAATGGCCGGTTCACAGAAAAAGGGTACTTGATGACTTTCACAAACCACTGAAGATTCATTTCACTTTGATTCTCACTGCGAAAAGTTCTACAAAGGCATTTCACTGCAGGCCATTGGGAATCTCACTTCTCAAATGCTCAGTGAAGTTTTTAAATTCACCTCCACTTAGAAGAATATTTAAATATAGGAGATCATTTTTAGAATTAACTTATTTGGGGATTACAGTCTCTGTTCCCCATGCATCTTCTGGCATCAAGGGCGGGGACGGGTCAACAACAGAAACCATTCTTGGTATGCAAAGCCTTAAGAACAGCACAGCAGCAGCAACACTTTGTTACTTTAGTAACAGTGGAAGCAGATGTCATGTGGTGACATGAGGACCACAGTGGACTGCTTCAGAGTTCCTTAGCCTGACTCAAAGGACTCCTCAACTCACTCTGAGATGGACACTTGGGGTGACAGTGCTGTATCAACACAAGGAGCCCATTCTGACTTAGAAAAAAATAACAAAGTTTCTCTCTTCGCTTGTCTACTCCAGTTCAGAAAGTGGACATAAGCTGCAAAAGCAGGAGAGTTAGTAGTAGGAACAAGGCACAGGCTAAGGAACCATACATAGCCTAGGGCTGCTTACAAGTTAAAGGTAAATAAACTTGGCTATGAGCAGGAAATGGGTAAGAGTTTACATGGGTGATTAACAACCACCTTTATGGTTTGAAGGGCACTTGCTGGTTTTATTTTGAAAATCACCTCAGACGAATCTGCAGATGATCTCAAAGGTAATACCAGGACATGTATAATATGTGATTATACATAGTACTACTAGTAATAAGTTAGACAGGGCCTTTTTTAAGTTCAGAACCTGAATGTTCAATGTTCAATGTCGTTCAACAAGGGGATGAGAAGTGAACACTGATGGTGTGCAACTGGACGGACTTAGTAACTAACTAGTTAGAAGTAACAGGACAGAACAAAGAGATGGCCACCTACCACAGTTAGGGTTCTTAGATGATGACATGTCTGAACCACGTCATTTCCCAAGAGAAGGAACACAGGAGGAAAAAGAATAAATCCTCCTTTGTATACTAGGTTTCAGACGTTTAAGCTCTATAGCTGTATTTTACCTTTGACTCTAGAATTTTCTAACCAGTAATAAGGAGATAAGAGAAACTGATACTTGGAAGCTATGATGACTGCTTGGGCTTAACTATATATCCACCCTTACCTTCCATAAATACACATTTAGCAAGATCAGAATTAACAAGTGCAAAAATAAAAGGAAAAATGTTAATTCAGGAAGAAAATGATGTGTATCTTGAAATGCAGTTGCTTAATTTAGATACAATTTGAAAACCCATGGTATTACCAAGACAAGATTCCAGCTGTTAGCACACTGAGCCTTCAATTTCAAGTTTTTTTTAAGGGCCACAAATACTGTAATGGAAATCACTGGTATATGAGTACTTATTAGTGGTTGCATTTATGAGTTAGTTGGAGGTTAGAAATTACCATGTGTCAATTAAATTATGAGCATGCACATTAGTGGCAATTCCAGAGAAACTGATAAAAAAAAAAAAAAAAAAAACTTCCCCCATGCTTTCTCTGAGGTCTCAAACTACAGCGGCAACACTCAGGAAGCCTACATTACTGCAGTTCTGTGGAGACAGCTTCAGTTCATGGACAGACATTGTAGCTTAAATATCCCACAAACAGTGTCAACACATCTGAGATCTAAGGCTGGAAACAGCTTAAGGTGAGACTTCCATGATTAAGAAAGTGAGGAGGCAGGACTAAGTTCAGCTGGTAGAGAGGGCGTGCCCAGCACGCATGAAACCCTGGGTTCAATCCTCAGCATGGCATAGACCAGTGCACGTCTGTAAGCCCAGCACTTGGGAGGCCAACCTCGAACACGGGAGACCCTGCCCGAAAACAACAGTCAGGCACTTGTCTTTAGTCTTAGTACTCTAGAAGGCATAGGCACACAAATCAACTTGAGTTCAAGGCCAGTTTGGTCACATAATGAGTTCTAGAATTCTAGGCCAACTAGCATTACATAGTGAGACTCTCAAAAAACACAAACCACAAACCCTTGAGAAAAAAGATGTGAGGTGTGAGTCCTTATCCTATGGATGTGGCAAACCAGGCATTTAAACACTGCATGTAACCAGCTTAGAAATTGCGATTACAATATAAATTACTTCCTGGGTTCTCTGTGGGAACGAAAGTGGCACTCACAATGTGCAAAAGGTTTGACAGTTCCTCAGAAAGTCGAACACAGGGCCAAGGTGTCTGAACACAATCCAGTGTGAGATTTCTGAGGGCTTATAAGAAGACAAGACCTGTCTTGTGACCTGAGTTTCTTCAGAACACAGAATTGTTCCTAGACTGTATTTTGTGGTCCTCTAAAGTATAGTGGGAAGGGATGAGTTCACCTCAGCTGTTTTTAACCACGAGGCTTGCTCTTGTGATTGTATACATACTCAGGTGACTCTTCGTAAACCCCAGAGAATAAACTGTCTGATCTCTGAATAAAGTTGACTACTGCATGAGACTTTTAGGTCCCATTCATCCAGGGTCCCACTGCCAACTACAGCAGTAAACACCAAGGGAGCCTGTAATCCCAGTACTCAGAAGACTGAGGCAAGACAGGACTAGTTCCAGGCCAGTCTGGGCTACAGAGACCACATTTCAAAAATTAATCAATTAAAATATCAACAGTTATGATATGACACATCAATTCCACTCCTAGGTACATAGCCAAAAGAAGTGAAAATGTCCACCCAGGGGAAAACTGTGTTTATAAGAGGCATCACATAGCCAAAAGGTGCATGATACAAATATTAATTGATAAATGGAAAAATAAAATATGACGTATCAGTATCCATCAGAGGAAGGGGTTCAGTAGGTATACCACTGGTCACAAGTGTGAAGACCAAGTTTGGAGTCCCGGAAGGCACACGTGAAACTGGACTTAGTTGTGACCACTGATGTGATGTTTGATGCCCACGCTCCTGTGGTAGGGAGGGAGGTGGGAACAGGATGACCTCTCACAAAGCAGAGGTTGTGTGATAGCCACACAAGTGCCATAGCAAACACATCACACTCAGTTAAACAGAAATTTTAAAATGGTTTATCAGTGCTGATGAATATATTTAGGTCATATAAAATAAAGTCTGATACATGCTATAAAACATGTGAACTAATCAGGTTATAGTGATGCACACCTTTAATCCCAGCACTTAGGAGGCAGGGGCGGGAGAATCTCTGAGTTTGGGAACAGCCTGGTCTACAGAGGGAGTTCCAGGAAAGCCAGGGCTACACAGAGAAACCCTAGCTCAAAACAAAACCAAACCCACAGAACACATGTGAACTCTGAAAACATATTAAATGAAAGAAGCAAGTCACAACAGCGCATGTATGTATATTCCATTTATATAAAATGTCCATAGCAGGCACATTCAGACAGACACTAGACTTCCTGCTAGCCTACAAGCATGAGAGTCTCCATTTGAGCCTCCTCACTGAAAGAAAGCTCTTTATGGTGGCCTGGACCTAAGAAAAAGGATTGGGGTACACTGCTAATGGGTATGGGGGGGTAGAATGGGAGGAACTTACAAAAACTTTCTGAAACTGTGTACCAATGACAAAAAAACCATCGGACAGTAAGACTTGTACATTATTTTCAATTTTAAAAAAATATACTATTAAAATGCATGGGTAACAAAGAATATATGAAAGTATGAATAGTCAGGCCTCAATACTACAAAATCTTATTCTGATCTAGAAGGTACGGAAATCTACTGTTTTAAACTAAAAACCGAGGAAATCTGATATGGACAGTTTTTACACAGGCACTAAAAATATTTATATAAGGCAGTCAAAACCCAGAGAGGAGGAAAGATGGGAGCACCCACAGTTATCAGCCCCACTTCACAGGGGCAAACACTGAGTTACAGAGAGACTTGGTAACTGGTCCAAGAATACACAGCTGGCAAGGAGACAGCCAGAATTTAAAGCAAGGCTGGCCCCAGATCTATGTTCTCAACTAAGATACAGAAGCCGTGCTCTAAGGTCAGGTTGAGAATCCAACCATGAGACAGAACCCAGGTAATGAGGCTAAAAAGGGTTGGATAATAATTTACCAAAAGAAAAAAACAAGATAAAACAAAATAAATACAAAACCAAATTTTAATAGCCCAAACAAACTGGGAAACGGCTATAGTTTATAGCTGCCACACAGAACAAAACGCTCTGAAAGATTTGGGGCAAAAACAACTTAGTGCAGTGAACTAAGTCACTAAGTCAAGATGAAAGATTAGATCTGCAAACTTATTTTTAAAAATCAGGAAGCAAGTGTTACTTTGTTCTTAAGGTTGGTTTCAGAGGAGCAGACACTCACACTGGTGTAGAGAGCAAGAAGCACACTCGTACACCAACTGCACTTCTTCACAGCAAGTGAAACCACAGGTGCAGAAGTAACACCCTCCTTCAGGACCAAAGGCAGGAAGGAAAAAGGACAGAAATAAAATTCAAGAGGTTCTACTAAAGCCAGCATCCTCATGTGAACAAGCAGTGTGCTCATTCCGGAACCGCTCTGTCACTCAGGACAAGTCCCCATACTCTCCACTTCAGCAGTCAGTTAGCTTGAAACACTTCAAAGCAACAACCTCTACAGCTCCTCCTAAGACAGGGCTGCCATTTTTCTCAGCTAAATTCAGGGCTGTAAGCATTCACTCTACGAAGATCGGTGTAGAGAAACCCTCACAGGAAACTGGAAACATACAAATGGGCAGGACACAGGCACTGCCCAGGCACACTAGTACGAGAGAAACTCAGAGGGGGAACAATTCAACGTTAGCAGAAAGGAAGTTTTCCAGGAAAAAGGACTTTACAGAGCTCTTGACTATTTTCTCTCTTCTTCTGTCTTTCATTTCTTGGTTGAATCTGAGGGTGGAGAGGTATGGTGGAACAGGCCTGCAATGACACTATTAGGTAGGCAGAGGTAGAAAGACCCTTAGTTTCAAGACCAACCTGGATTACACAGTAATCCTGTCTCAACAAAACAAAATGAATCATCTTCCAAATGTTCCTCTGCCAGAATGTTGTACCCTTCTGATATCCCAGTTGGGGATCTCATCATCTAGCTATTCTGTTTTTATGCAGGTCTTTAAAACAAATATTACCAGTATTATATAATTTAATCTTTACAGCAAGCCTGTAATGAGGATACTCACAATGTTTATTGTGGTAAAGAAATACAAGTTAGTGATGAACAATCATCCAGGGCTTTTAGTATGCTACACTAGAACTCAAACTTACCCTTCTAAGAAAGCCTTATTGTGTCTAGTTCCATGAACTAGAACTATGTAAATAACCTTCCTCAAGTCACTTTATATAGTCTCAAAAGCCTTTACATGCACTCTTTAGTAACCCTTCTCCAGTCTAACCCCACCTTTCACTAAGTTTACATAGAGACCCTTCTAGTACACCTATTAAGAAATCTCAAGCATGGGGTTGGGGGATTTAGCTCAGTGGTAGAGCGCAAGCGCAAGGCCCTGGGTTTGGTCCCCAGCTCCGGGGGAAAAAAAAAAAAAAAAAAAAAGAAATCTCAAGCATTATCACATTCTGTGTATCTTTCCTCAAGGACCAGAGAGATGGCTCAAGGGATAGAGACTTACTATCAAGGCTTTCAACCCACATTTGGTCCCTGGATCCTGCACAAAGGAAGCCCCAGGGCAGCTTAGCTACACAGCAAGACCCTGTCTCAAATTTGAATCTAAGGACTCTCAAAAAGACAAGGAGAACTGGGGATACAGGTCAGTGGAGGAGTACTGCCTACCATGGAGGAAGCTATGCAAATCCTGGGTTTGAACCCCCTCAACATGATCAGGTATTCATTTCTTAAGCTCTAGCCATTTGTTTGGCACAGAGGAGTGAGTAAGAAAGCATTTCAATTGAAATGTTTCAAGAGAAATGATTTACTATATTAAAGCACCATGCTTCACCCTCACCACATCAGCAGAGAATGACAACACTGGAAAGGGGCCAGATGGTATATAGGGCTAAACCCTTCATTCTGCAGATGAGTAACGGAGATGAGAACAGGGACTTTTTAGAGGCGGAACTAATACTAGGCCTGTTTTTCAGGCAACTGTTTCTTCCAAGTTGCTGTGCAAGGGGCAAGAAGATCAATCCAGGAGCATCCTTCCTCCCCGCCTCTTTCCTTTAAGCCCTTTGGAATAAGGATATGAAAATTTTTTAATAATTGTATAGGTAGGGTGGCCAGCTGGTGCAGACAGCGAAGGACACATGGGAAGAAGAGAGAAAGGCAGGGAACCCAAGAGGGAAAAAGAATCATAAGGCTTCCTATCAGTCCAGCAAGAGAAGTCAACATAGGAATATTTCATTATTTAACGTATCAAGAAAAAAAAAAAAAAAAAACACCCAAAAACTTTAGTAAAATGCCAAGGAACTCTTTGGACTCTGTAGCAACAGGCGAGGATGATAGTGGAAGAGTTTGGAGAATACCGATTTCGATATTCTTTCAATTTCTTTAGGAGTTCAGTTTTCCACGTTGGTGAAATGGGCATTTTCAAGAATGGCCCTCCTAGCACAAGAGAAACGTGATCATTATGGTGAAATATTGCCATAATTACGAGAAGCTGCGGTGGCGGTTAGGGACCAGCAACACTTGCGAAAAAAAATGACTAAGGCTTAAGATTGTTTTTCAATGTGTAGAGAAGGCAGGCTACAAGCGTGCGTTGGTGTGCTATAGAGAAGCGATCAAGAAGCCGCAGAACATAAGGGGGGCGGGGATGGGAAGGTGTGCTCACCACCCCCTGGGCATCCCCCGGGCTCTAGACTATTCCCAGGACTGAGCTCCTCACCTTATCCAACAAACCACTGCGGCTACTGCTTGTCCCGCAGCTGGGGCCGCCGCCAGCCCCACTACTGCCTCCGCCGCCGCCGCCTCTCCCGCCTTGCGACGCCGCCGCCGCCATCTTGTCTCCCTCCCAGTCTCCCTCCCATACGACTTGTCCGAAGCCGATTGGCTGAAGCTATTCATGTGATGCGCAACGCAGAGCCCATCGGGACCCGTAGTTCAGTGTGCTGACGAGGGCTGAAAGTGGCCGCGGGGCTTGACGGGACTTGTAGTTAGAATCTGCCGTCGCCAGTTGCCGCCTCCGTTGCTAGCCACACCGTCGCGGTTACTAAGGAGTGGGTGGGGAAGGTTGTGGCAAGCGCCACCGTGGAGCGACTCCGAGATTCCCGTGAGGCTCGCAGGCGTGCACTCCGCCTGACAGAGACCTCGCCTCCGCGGGTTCTTCGGAGGCGGAAACGACGCCGAAGACAGGTGTGGCTGGAAATTTAAGTTTGCTTGAGTTATGAGGCTTCCCAGCCCCAAATGTTGTGTCCTAAGAAGAGAGGTAGAGCCTGACTTTACCCTTTTCTATCCCTGGTTGTAGAACATTAGCTCGATTATTCTCCCCGAAGTGACGATCATCTTAGCTGTTAGTGATGTTTCCTGTAGAACTATCATTTATTTAATGCCTACTGTGTGCCAGGCAGTGCCCTACATGCACTTACACCCACCCATTCTGTGTCAGTCTCAGGATAATGCTGTTTAGACAAGAAAAGGAATTTACCAGAAGCCAGAGAGCATGGGTCAGAACACACTTGAAGCCAACCTGTTAGTTTTTAACTTAAAAACATGTTTCCAGTTTGGCAGTGTGATTTTATTAATATTGAGAAAAATATTGAGCACCAATAAAACTTGACACTAAAACTAAGGCATATAAGGAAAACAAATCTGGTTGCTAATCTAGAGGCCTGAAATTATCACATAGTAATATCACTTTATGTCGTATTACATTGCATTATTTATTATTTATTATTTTATACCTACATATTTTCCATATGTATACAGGTGATCAGCCAGATACTGAATTCACTAGACATTTTGTTTTCTTTTTCTGAGCTTTTGTTTTAGGTCTCTTTTCTGAGCTCCTTTTGTTTTGGGTCTCACTGTAAGGTCCAGCTATCCTGAAACTCACTGTGTAGACAGACTGGCTTCAAACTCAGAGATCCACCTGCCTCTTCCTCCTTAGTGCTGGAACTACCACGCCCAGCCTTTGAATTGCTTAGCAGGTCCTCAGTCCTCTTCTAGATACTTAGAATATACCTCTGAATGAAAGAGACAAAATGTTCTTGGCAAAGCTATGTCTCCATGAAAACATGATCGCTAAAAAATAGATTAGATTTCATCCTCTATTAAGCAATTCCTGGCCACTCCAGTTGTAAGGGTCCAAAAATTGCTGAAGGAAGACCCCAGACTCAGTATACAGAAACAAAGAGCGTTTATTCTGAAGAAACAACCAGCATTGGGAGGCCATCCATTCTTTGAAGTGGTGACCCCAGATAAAGGCACACAGGCCTTCTTAAAGGGAACTGGGAGAACTCTCTAGAAGGATTAGGTACTCTAAAATTTCATTGGTGGGTGCTAGGGGGTCATAGGTGATCAGTGGTTTCATGAGCATTCAATCATGTGATGAAATAGGGCTGTCCAGTGCAGATGTCCCATTCTAAGATATGATATTTCCCCATTCTTGTGGTTATCTCCAGGCTGCTCTTAGGAAAGGGTTCTATGATCTTGTTCTGGACTGTATGGTCTGTTCCTAGAGCTGGTGCCTTATGACCTAGTTTCTGGGACTTAAGGTCTATTCCTGAAACTGGTGTCTTACAGTCTTTTTTTTTTTAAATCGGACCTGGTCCTCAAAATGGAGACAAATGGGGGACCTTAAATGAGGATAATGGGGACAAATGGGGTTTATATTGTCCTTTCACAATCGGATGTCTCATAAATTTTGGTTGTTGCCACTCATCCCTCTTGTCACTTCTCCTTTTCTTAGCACCCAGCTCTGTCAAACCTCCCTTGGCCCTTGCTTTTGCCTTCCTTGCAGGCAAAACGAAGTACCCATGCAGCAGTTCGTTTATGCCTCTGTTTAGTTGAGGTAGCATTTATTAAGAGTCATCCTTCTGTAGGCCATGTCCTGTTTGAGATGCTGGAGATGAAGAGGTTACTAGAACCCAGGCTTGGCTTTGGAAGGCCTCAGCCTGAGGTGGAGGTCAGAAAAGCGGGTCATTCTACTACATTGTAATGGAATTGTAACCTCCATTACTCTAGGCCCGGGGTCTAGAGAGATGGCTCAGCAGTTAAGAAAGAGCACTTGGCATTTTTGCAGAGCATTCCAGCTCAGTTCCCAGCACCCACACGAAGGCTCACAACCGTCTATAATTCCAGTTCCAAGGGATCCAGTGCCCTATTTTGTCTCCTGTGGACATTGGGTACACATGCATACATGTAGGCAAAACACATCAGATAAAATTAAATTTTATAAAAGAATAAAGTGGGCCTGAGGTAGTAGCACAAGGTCAATCTGGGAACAGAGAAGTCCAAGAAAATTAATTGCATGAACCAAGATAAAGACAAAACAGCAGAATATGCAAATGGTTGCAAATCAGGAGCATCAGTGCCCGTGTGGGAGTCCGATGTGGGGCGATGCAGGCACATGGTTGTAGGAAAGGGGCAAATAGACAAAAGGTACATGTGTGTTGGAGCTGGGAGGTACTAAAGTCAGCTTGAGGTTGGTTTTCAAGTTTGAGATGGAGTCCAGAGGTAGCTGAAGGTAACACTCAAATCTGGACCTTGGACTTTCATTTTCTGCCATAAAGATAAGTTCATGCTTCTATTGGGGCTACATTCAAGAAAAGTGTAACTAGGAGCTATGCCCCCTTCTGGGCCCTTTAGTTGTTCCCCACACCTTCCCATCTACAGTTCCTCATGCTGAGTTGGGGTTTCTGTAGTTATTTATGTCCTGGGTAATACCTGAGTTGGATGTATTCTTTGTGTTCCGTGCATAGCATTTATCTTTCCCAGGCTGGGCCTTGTCGTTCAACCTTGTTTCTTCTGCTTCTGTTCCACAGAAATGGATTTCATTAAACAGATGCTGTAGATGGCCCCTTCCTTTACCCTTGGTCCCTCTGGTAGAATGCTTAGACAGTGCAGCTGCTCTCCACTCTTCGACAATGTGGGTCTTATAAGTCTCCACCCACGTCTGTTTCAGTGTCTTTGGTGTGTGTGCATGTGTGATCCCCAGGAATGAAAACCAGGGCCCTGAGCATACTACATACATTCCCGGCCCCCTTTCTCTTCATAGCTATCCCAGCATTTTCTTGGAATTGTTTTCAGTCTCTTATCCCCACTCCTGACCTTCATACAAGACACAGTTTGGAGCATAAGGCTCCATCTATCCAAAACGTATGGTATAATCGCTAAGGTTCAAGCATTCTTAACAACAGGCTAAAAAAATCCACGCTATCTCTCTTACAGGTAAAGAGACAGGTAAAGAAGCAAAAGCAAAAGGAAGGCAAAGAATCACTCCCGAAGTCAAAGATCAGGTAAGTACCAAATAGGCAACTAGGCCCCAGTATACCGGTGAATTGCCAGAGCCTTCTCTAGCAGCTGCCATCTCTAGCATCCATCTCTAGTGATTTATACAGGCACCCCCTGGCTAGCTGTCTATCCCCCGGCTAGCTGATAGATTGGTTGATCTCCAGAGAGGTTTCCTGAAAAACAAGCCGTCTGGTTTTGAAGCTGGTCACCTGCCCTGTTTTAGAGAATGCTAGGCTCTGTGTTAGGCATCAGGCTGTTCTAGTTTGGCGCTCTACTGCTGTGATAAAAACACTGACAAAAACCAACTGAGGGAGAAAGGGGTTTACTTGTCTCACAAATCCTGATCACAGTTATCAACCAGGGGAACCACAGCAGAACTGAGCAGGGCAGGAACTGAAGCAGAGACCACAGAGGAATGCCTGCTTACTTAGCTTGCTTCTCCAACAACCTAGGATGCCTTGCGACTGAGACCTGGGCGCTCCCCACACCAGCCATTAATCAAAACTATATGCGGAGGCTGCCCACAAGCCAGACTGATAGAGACGTTTTTCTCGGTTGATATTCATACTTCCTAGATGACACTAACCCCAGTTCTCGTCCATTGACAAAAACAAACAAACTAATCAGGAAGTGGGCTTATGTAGATGAGGTGATCATAGGCCCTGAAACAGGTCGGAAGCTGGTGAGGGGAGCAAGACAGCAAGACAGTCATATGACAGTAAGACATATGACTCCAGAGGTACAGGGTGTCAGAGGACCACGTGAGAAAAGCCTCCCACCCCCTAGCGGGAGGAGCTCAGGGATCAGAATACACAGACTGCTCACTGGACCAGAGGAGAGCCCAGTCTTTACTTACTCGTCCAGCAGATTATTCTGGAATCTGTTACGTGCCAGATGCTGTTAGCATAAACAGATAATTAAGTACCTAACACTGTCCTTTCCCTTGAGGGACATTAGAGAGATCAGATTTATACACATCCTTTGGTCCCAGGAGGACCACCGTGTCAGGCTCACTCCGTTCAGTGCTCCTTATGCGCTGGATCCCACAGGGAGAAGAGAAGCAGTGAGTTAGCTCCTAGTCCCTCGGGGGAGCATCGCATGGTTGGCGTCTGTCTGATGAGGTCGAAAGTGCTTGAGTCATAAAGGAGAAGACTATGTAGTGAATGAATAAGCAGAGTCCAGCCAAAGCACAACTGTTTCTCACTATCGAGTCCAGTGAAGGCTTTGGGAGGGGCGGCATGTGCTCGGGGCGTAGAAAGATAGCTTTTCTCCACGCACTTTATCCGTGGTTTCAGTTCGTTCTCACCGAAGCTCCCCGAGGCACCGCATTTTTAGGTTCTTTTTCTTTGTGGGAAAACAGGCTCAGAGAGGTAAAGTGACTGGTTCAAGGCCATGCGGCTTTGTAGCAGAAACTAGAGCCAAACTTGTTCAGGAGCTGCCCACTACCTTCCGCCTCACCTCAGGTTTGTCTCTCCAAGGAAACCTCTCCCCAGGACACCTCCATCCTGCTTCCCTCACCGTCCCTGTCATTTATGAATTCTTCCTACACTCTCCGTATCACAGTCTCACAGTCTTCACGGAACTCCATTCCCTCAGCCAGAGGGGCTCGGAGAGTCTCACGTTATCTGAAGCTGCCCCAAAGCAGATTTTTTTTTTTTTTTTGATAACTAAAGTCTGTTAAGGAAAAGTCTGTAGGTTTCACAGTTTAGGAGACTGAGATCTCTGAGAGGCCTGCCCGCAAGTGAATTGTAATGGATGAGACAAACCAGGTGGACAGAGTGAGAAAGGATATGTCATGTGGAAGCAACACTAAGCACAAAGGACGAAGCTGGAAACCCTGTTTTCTATATACCCTCATAGGCTGAATGGACAGGAGTGGCTAGGCTGGGAAGGCAGGGTAGAGATACCAAGGACCTCGGGGAAGAGGTTTCAAGACCAGGATGGTGGCCTTGGGTTCAGTGGGGAGAGCACCTGCCCAGTGTTGTCTGAGGCCCTGGGTTCCCACTCCAGCAAAGCAAAAGCAAAATGTTTGTTTAGCTAAACAAACAAAAATCAACTAGGGCCTCTGGCTTTCCGGAGAAAATCCAGTCAGAAGGGTGTGGTGGCAGTCTAGGTTGAATACAGGCTGAGGATGAACAAAGGCAGTGGAGAAGAGTAGACTGCCAGACCAATGTGAGTAGAGATGTCGCCACCGCAAATGACCAATAGACGCACAGGGTAAGAAGAAAGGCTCGGGGTCCAGGGCAGTGTCCAGGCCGCATAGAGTAGTCCCCTCCCTGCTGTGCATCTCCAGGCAACAGCCAATGCTTGTTGGCGAGTTTTTTGTCTGTTTGCTTTTGAACTGAATTTTGTGACCTGTGAAAGTCAAAGGATTTTCATCACAGGAAACTGTCAGCAGCCTCAGAGTTAACTAGTTGTCTTCCCAGAGCTGCTTGGTTTGGCCTGCACATTGTTCCAAAATGATAGATGAAGTGCTCATGCTTAAATAATCAGATTCCATACAAAAAACAAAAAACAAAAACAAAATGGAGAGGCGGGTGTGTGTGGGCATCTCATGCAACTGGGGGAGGACTGAGTAGGAGTTGCTCCTGCAGGCGCAAGACTCACACGCCTACCCTCTGCTTCCTCCTCTCTCTGGCCCAGCTTTCTCTACTCTCTTCCATGGCTGTCCCAACGCCTGTGAAGGCCTGTATTTGCCACACTTAGCTACTTATGTTGGTTTATGAAAGGTCTGACACCAGACAAACAAGGACTGATAGATACAGATGATAAATATGAGGGGCTTTTTGGTTTGGCTTGGCTTTGGCTTTGGTTTGGTTTGGTTTGGCTTTGGTTTTTTGTGGTCCTGGGACTAAACTCAAGCTTTTGCACGTGCCAGGCAAGGCCTCTACCGTCCTCGGCTCTTTGCCATTGTTCCTGAACTCTGCAAGACTCTTTAACTTCCTGTTTCCTGACAGGTGATACATTCAACTGTGTTTAGGGGTAGCAGCTCCTTGGAGGAATTATTCTGAAGACAGTAACAATTTGATTAAAAAAAGAAAAGCCCAAGTCAAATCCTGGAGGCAGAAACACATCTTACTTCCCAATTTCTGTCTGTCTACATGGGCACACATTTCTGTTTGTATACATGTATGTACATACATGTACAACCAACAGAAAGTGAGAGGTTATTTCCTTTGTGTTCTTTTATTCCTTAGGTGGTAGAGAAATGGCCCAGTCAGGATATGCAAAATGTCTTCCCTACTGTAGCTGTCCCAGAGGGAACCTTCCTTCCCTGTCCCTCTTTCTCCTCAATGGAGGAAGCCCTCCCCTAGACCCCAACCACCTTTCCCCCGATTGCTTCCAGATGGGGTTAAGGCTGCCCATCTTTCTCATCCTCTCCTCCTCAAATCTGCTCCGTCCTCTTGGTGACAGGTATATAGCCGAGCCTTTCCCATCCTGTCAATGATAGTCATCATAGAAGACTATCAATGTGTGCTAGCCAGGTGCTGTTTACTCTCCTAAACCCCTTCCCAAGCACTGTCTCATTAGGTCATCAAAACAGTTCCACAGAAGGGGCCCACTTACTGTCTTCACTTCATAGAGGGAGAAACTGAGGCAGTGTGGTGAAATGTTAAATAATTTGTGTCCAAGGGCCACACAATAAGTATCTTACCAGCATTTAGCCCATGCTCTGTAGTGACTGCCCTCCAAGGCTGGAACTAGTGAGAACACATTAGTTGCTTTTGCTCCCTTTGGGAGCCAGGGAGTGCATCCACAGACATTCCCCACATCCCACACCCTGAAACCCTGCCCTGTTGCCTGCTTTCTCTTGACTGTGCCTTACTGCTTGCCTCTCTCCTCTCTTTCACAGCACAGGCCTTTGGAAAACTTGTTTGCAGTTACCTTGCTTACCTTACTCTACCTCCCTCTCCCCGCTCCTCTGAACATCAGTTCTCCCCTTCCCTGGAAGCTGACTGTTCTTTCCTCATGGCCTGTGTGAATGTTCTTACCTTACCTGGTTTCCCAGGCTCCTCCTCTCAGCTGTTTTCTCTTTATGCTAGTTTAGTTCCTATGTTCTGTGGGCCCTCATAGCTCGCGCTGGCTTTATACAGTGCTCCCTGTTTGTGGTACCCATTGCCAATCTCATTCATTGGGACCAATTCTGTCAGGCCTCCCTTCTCAACTACAGCCCTGGTCATGACTTGTGCAAAACCCAGATGTTGACTTCGTCTTCCAGTCACCTAGAGTTTGAAACCACAGCCACACACACTCCCAGCCCACCCCTCATAGCAAATACCCTTCAGGAGCAGGCACTGTCTGTCCTGTTCTGCCTTGCTGGCCAAGAGTCCCTTCCCCTTCCTGAGACTGGCAGCTTCGTCTTGAGCACTACAATGCCCTCACTTCTGGGGCTCTTTCTTTCTGGACCATTTATTCTTCTCTCCATCAGTAAATTCAGTTTACCCCTCAAACCGGATTTATCCAGTCCAAACTTGGTTTGTGCATCACTTTTCCTAAAATGTAAAACCCATTTCTCTGAACTCTGTTAAAACAAGGACAACTACCCTTCACATGTGATCTGCTCACTCCTCTGTGAAGGTAGGATTATTGCGTCTCCCCCACCCCCCACTTTACAGATGAGGACTTCGATACTCAGTGGAGTAGAGGGACTTGCTTAGCACATAGCAAGGCAAGACAGAACCAGGATTCAAACAGGTCTGTCTGAGCCTGATCTAGTGTTCTGCTGAGTTAGGGCTGGTTGGAATTGGAAACCCCAGGCCCCGCCTCCCTGTTCTATTCATAGCAGCCCCATTTCTGAAGCAGAGCCTCTTGGTCCTTAGATGTAGGATGCTCAGGACACAGTGGTCTTGTCAGGCTCATAATTGGCACTGGGTGAAGGGTTCCCCTGCACCTTTTTACTCTTCTGACTCCCCACTGCCCTGTATCCCTCAGGGAGATGGTGTCTTCAGGAATATACAAAATGGATAATGGGAAACCTTGCCTCAACAACTGCTTTCCAGCCAAAAGTCTCCTTCGGTTGCCGGAAGAAGGTGAGGTGACTTCTCTGTTGCTGCCTACACCCTGCCTTGCGCCATTTTTCCTCATTTTCTCCTTGCCACTCAGGCCCATCCCCTCCCATCCCTCTTTTTGCAACAGCCTCAGTAGGCCTTCTGCAGTGTGTGTTTAACCACCATGGCTTCTGTTCAGTGGCCTCTCGTTGCTGACACCACAGAGGCCCGCCATGTCAATTGCAGCCTAATGGACCCTTACTCTCTGCCACAACCCCATTCCTTTATTTATGCTTCTTTCCCAGGATGCTGTTTTCACAAAGCTCCTGGATTCGCCCCGAGTGTTCCAGCCTTCCTTCCAGTTAGGCAGAGTCTTCCACCCATGAAGCCCTACCCTTCTCCCACAGTTTTCAGAGGACCGTCTTATGACCCCCGAGTCTGCTGTGCACTGTTCTTCCTCTCTGTTCCACTCCTGAATGAAGTTGCTAATGCTTCTGTAGGTTTCCAATCTCCATCTAGTTAACCCCCTTCCCCCAGCAGGGACTTTTAAAGTGAGCACAGCTTTAGAGATGGAACACTGTCTAGAAGTCAGTTCTCTGCTGCTTTGGATGAGTAAGTCAAGAGAAAGGGCCACCTTCTTTAACCTTTGTTTTTGTAACTTGTTAAGTATTCCCTTACCTTCAGTAGGGGGATTGACTAGTCAATGAGTAATACAAACCACATATGTGTGTAAATTATACATGTGTACACACACACACACACACACACACACACACACCATCATTCATCATTCCATACATATACACCTGATAAGGTTTAATTCACAAACTAGGAATAGTAGAGGATTAACTTAAAGAGTTAAAACTGTTCTAGTTAGCTGATAGTAAGTAGAATAATTATATCAGTATCCAAAATGATAAGTTATATAACTGCATGCTTTCCACTTGCACTTAAGTTCCCCAAAATACTGACTCTGAGATCTAATATATATGAATAAGTGCTCGGCTCATGGACTTTGACTCACTTCCACTACCTTATAACTCACTTATCCTGTTTGAACTAGTCTTAGTCATGCCACGTGGCTAGTTACCTCTCCTTCAGTATCGTGCAACCAGCTTCCTCAGGGTTGGGGGTGGGGGCAATCTTCCCACACCTCACTCAATCCCAGAATTTCTCTGTCTCTGCCAGATGTCCCACTCTCTAATCCTGCCTCAGCTCATTGGCCAACCAGGCCTTTATTGACAGGTGAATGCTTTCACACAGTGCACAAGAGATTATCTTGTTTTAAATTCTTCTTTATTTCTGGGATTTCTCATTTTTAATATTTTTTTTGGTCGTAGTTGAGTATTTGCAACTGAAAACAGAGAAAATCTTGGAAAGGGGGACCATGGAATGCATAGGCTATTGGTTGACTCTGCTCTAGCCTATTCTCCAGTTTGTTTGGGGTTTAGTAACTAGGGATCAACTGTGGGGCCTCACATGTGACAGACCAGGGTTTTACCACCGAGCTGCATCCCAGCCCTGTTCTCCCTGCTTCCACAACGGGACTCAGTTTGTGT
This sequence comes from Rattus rattus, assembly GCF_011064425.1. Classification (NCBI taxonomy): domain Eukaryota; kingdom Metazoa; phylum Chordata; class Mammalia; order Rodentia; family Muridae; genus Rattus; species Rattus rattus. Next base: position 98,147,161 of record NC_046155.1, read on the forward strand.
CAATCTTGGCCACCTACTTGTTTGAATCTGGGAGGAAACAATCAGTGTGGTTTTATGCTTTCTCTCTCCTCCTTCCTCCCTCCCCCCCCCAATCTCTCCAAACATAAAAGAAAGAGACAGAGACAGACAGAGGGGAGGGAGGTGCTATCTGCATGTGCTGGTGTGCGTGCTCACTGAGAGCAGGGAGAAATGGACATAGCGAAGAATATACTTGCTGCCCGGATCTTGGTTTCTAAATACAATTTTCCAATGAAAGGAGTAAGAGCCCCCTAAAAAATAGATGTTCTCCGAGGCAAGGAGAAAAGAATTCAGATTGTGCTCTAAACCTCTTGTGGTACCAGAAAGCAAAGAAGTGCTCAGGAAACCATCGAGGGCAGGTTGAAAGGACACAGGAGTCAGACCACAGAGACAAGTCTGGGAAACAAATAGTCTAGAAAGGGAAATAAATAATGGTAGGATAAATATTCATGAGCCCATAATGATATAAATAAACATTTATTCAAGTCAGTAAATAAGTGGGAGAGAAGAAACATCTTTTTTTTTTTCAGTACTCTCATCAATGAATACGGAAGACATGAGGGAATATAAAACCACTATTCAAATATCACAGTAATATTTTACAGTAAAACTCACTTTTGGGTAATATGTCAGGATTCTTTAAAGAAATAAGGAGAGCAGAAGATAGATGGATGGATGGACAGATGGATAGATGATAGATAAATGAGGGGGGAAGAGGGGGGGCTCCCTTGGTGACCCTTGGGGAAAGTTAATCTGAAGTAGATATTTGTGTGTTTTGTTTCCTGATGGTGAGGATGAAATCCATGCTTTGCACAATTTGGGTAAATGTTCTACCACTGAGCTACATCCCAGCCCATTGCCTTTTTTGTTTTTCTTTTTACTGAGCATCTGTAGGTAGCCCTGACTGTCCTAGAACTTGCTATGTAGATAAGCTGACCTTGAACTCACCGAGATCCACCTGCCTCTGACTCTGGAGTGCTGGGATTAAATACGTGCATCCCATGCCTCCCCTCCTCCGTGGCAGTCTTGAAGCAGGACTTCTTTTTCCTCTAGGAAATCTCATGTTTTGCCCCTTAATTTTCAGCTGACGGACTGAGGTAGAGTCTCCTATGTTATCAAGTGCCTCACTCACTAACATCACCTCGTCATAGATACTATTAAAAGTACAAAATGCCGTCAAAGCACCAATTGCATATCATAACCCAGTGAGGCTAACATAACAGCAATTTGGGATGCAGAAAAAAATCCGGTAGAAGTATGAGAAAGGGACATTTAAACAACTTTCTAGTTATAGTTATTAATAACAAAGGTTAAAAACCAGGAACTTCTCAGTAGTGAAATCAGGAAGACCCAACTCTGAATGAATGAGTGTTCAAAATTAGCACTGAAGGGCTGTGGAGGTGGCTTGGTAGGGAAGAGAGCCTGCAGCAGCAAGCAAGAGGACCCATCCCTGTCACCATGTGAAAGCTGAGCATGGCCATATATGCCTGTCACCTCAGAACTGGGACAAAGACAGAAAGATTTCTGGGGTTTTGCTGACTGGCCAGCATAGCTAAAGTGATGAGCTTCTGGTTCAACAAGAAACTGTTTCAAGGGAACAAGGTAGAGATTGACAGAGGCACTTCCCATGTTCCTCTGGTTTCCACATGCACAGCTGCACACATTTGTGCACTGTGTGCACCCATACACACACACACACACACACACACACACACACACACACACATCACACATAGAACAAACATTGTAGCATCAGGGTGTTGTATAATAGTACACTCCTATAACCCCAGCACTCAGGAGGCTGGGGCAAGAGACTTTTGAGGCCATCCTAGACAGTATAGTGAGAGCCTGTCTCAAGAACAAGATACCACCCCCAAAAGTAACACATAGCAAGCCCTCTGATACAACGCACAGGGAAAGGCACAGCTTGCTTTTGTGGTGCTTGTCATGTTCAGCGCCTCAGTCTCACCACGGGAAAGCATTAGACAAGTTCACACAGGTGGGTATCTTCACAACTGTCAAGCCCGAAGAAGGAAAGAGCAGAATGGAGAACAGTATCTGCATTTGGAGAAGACTAAGGAGTCATGCCGTGTGAATGTGGTGTGAGATCCTAGCCTAGATTCTGGAACAAGGGGAGGACATTGCTCAGGAACCGGCAGATTTCAGAGAAGGGCTGACATCTTGAAGTTGCTGTATCATCAGTAACTGATGTTGCATCAATGCTAATTGCTCAGTTCAGTAATTCTATGGCTGTTATAAAGGCAAGAATATTAGGGGAGCTGGGGGAAGGCTATGTGGCAATTTGTACTGTTTTTGAAATTTTTCTGGAAGGGTAAAATTATCTCAAAAAAAAAAAACCCCTTATAAACACAAAACAAACAATGCCCCTCGATCCTCCTATCTGCTAAGAGCTATACCATTCCTGTATTCTGTCTGTCTTGAGCACTTTCCATGGGCTGCCTCTTCTGACCTTTCCAGCTTCCTCTCATTGATCTCCTGGCACATCTGGGCTTTTCCTCTTGACCACTTTGTGTTTTCACATCAACTCAGACTGTTACCTTCAGGAGATGCAGTGAGTCAAAGAGTACCAAAACCTATGCTCAGGTGGGGCAGCCTTTGCTAGTGGGGTACCAGAGCAGTTGTGGGAAATGCCTCACGAGACCAGAGCAGGCAAGACTGGCAACAGTGGTTGAGTGTGGGGCCAAGCCCTGGAGGCAGGGTTAGGAGTTGCTGCCCACCAGAGTCCATGGCCCCATCCTAGGTCCCACAGTTCTTCTGTTGTGTGTCGTCCTGGCCTTCATATGCCTGGGCATTTGTTGTTCTGCCTTCTGCCTAGACCACCTTGGTTTCAATCTCTATCTATGGGATTCCTTCAACTTAGTAGAGCTCTCTCATGCTGGTAGGTTCTCTGGGCTTCCACACTACCTCAGATATGATTGAACTGTTAGGGGTCAGGGCTTCTGTCATGTTCATTGCTGTGACCCCAGCTCTCAGTACAAAGTAGATGTCCACAAACATCTAAGCAGATGACAACGTGGGTTCACGAAATCATTTGTTTAGCAGCAGTCACAGCTCTGTGCAGGCCATTAGGACAGGAAGATGAGTTAGTTAGACAAGGCCTTTGCTGTTAAAGAGTTTCTATCCCAGAGGACAACAAATGAGGAAATAAATAATAAAATATAAATAATATAAAGATTACAGTTGATGCCAAGGGTAGACTAATTGCTAATGTGAAAGATAATAGATTATAGAATATCATGATTTTTTTTTCTTTTCTTTTTTTCAGAGCTGGAGACCGAACCCAGGGCCTTGTGCTTGCTAGGCAAGCGCTCTACCACTGAGCTAAATTCCCAACCCCAAATGTCATGATTTTTAAATGGACTTACTGTGAAGGTCATGATGATCTCTCTCTCTCTCTCTCTCTCTCTCTCTCTCTCTCTCTCTCTCTCTCTCTTTTTTAAAGATGGAGTTCCATGTAACCCAGGCTGGCCTCTAACTTGCTGAGTAGCCAAGGATGACCCCGGGGTCATCCTATTTCCATTTTTTCTGAATCTTGAAATGCTCCACTATAACCAGTTTTATATAGTGTGGGGGGGGGTAGGGGTGTGAACTGAGGTTTGCCTGTGTGCCAGGCGAACACTTGGCCAACTGAGTTACAGCCCTGGGCGTCATGCTATTTTTTGCTGCCGTATGGAATTGAGGTTCCAGAGTTCTTACCCAGGAGAGCAGTAGAGTGGGTAGGTGGCTAGTACTGAGAGAATAGTCCTCAGTGCTGACAGGATTGAAGGAGGACATAAAACAATAGGAAGAACCTGATTCCGTTTCTTAAATGCACAGTAGCCTTGCGAGATAAGGAAGGAGCTGGGCAGCGGTCCCACTTTCTTCATCCTAAACCCTTTCACTCATAGCACATCCCTCACTGAATCAGCGGCTGCTTAAATGAGTCATGTGCACAGACACACTTCAGTGGTAGTGAGTGCTTGGTGTTGTTAGTACTCAGGAGCTATTGGGGTTTTGGCCTTAGAGATAAATATCCTGTATTCACACCCTTGGCTTTGGAGGAGTTCGGCCCTACTCACTGTCCCAATCTTCCCCACAGGCCGAGGACACTGGCTAGTGGCTCGGAAAGGCAGCATGAAGAAAGGTGTGGCTAAGGCATCCACCGAAGGTCAGGAAAACCAGAAGAAAGTTTCTTTCGATACTGGGTTGAAGAAAATATCTCGGCGGGATAGCCAGGCAGAAATTGGTGGACATATCTTGGACCGGTCCTTTCTGGTGAGAGCAAAGGCCTTTCTGAATGGGCAAGAGTGTTATCTAAGGGAAGGGGAAGGGAGGAATATGAAGATTCTCCTGATTCATCTGACTAGGGGCAAGGACTTGTCTTGCCGGGGACCACTACTCCTACCCAACTTGGAGCTCTGAGAGTGACGTGGCACTCTGGCTGTGCACTGTGGCTGCTGAGGAAATAACCCTGGGAGTTCCTTTGACATGTGAAGCCTTTGTGTCCACCCTGCGAGACAGGCCCAGCACTGCTACCCTTACTATATTGTTCCCGCTGGTAGACAAGGAAAAGAGGCCCCCCATACAGCCAGTAAATAGCCAGACCAGGACCCTGATCTACGGACTCCAAAACCTGTACCTTTATATGATGTAACATGGCCAGACAGGGTGGCACATACCTTTAATTTCTCTACTTGGGAGGCAGAGATGATGGATCTCTGTGAACCTACTTAGTGAGACCCTGGCTCTAAGAGGCAAAAAACATTTTACAAAGTGAAAAATCCAATATCAGTTGGAAAGGCAAGAGTGTTTCAGAAATAACAGGTAAACTGAGGAACCTATGCCAGTGCTGAGGAGAAGTGAGAGACTCCTGTGTGCCATGCTGTGCTCTGCTCTATGGTGACTTCCCCAGGAGCTGGTGAGACCAGGGAGGTCCTGCTTTCCCACAGCCTTTGTCCTTTGGTGTTAGCATCTGTCTGGAAGTAGGAGGACTCCAGGCCTGAGGCAGTCTCTCTGAAGAGACCTGGAATGGTAGTTTGGAGACCAGCCAGGCAGTTTCACATCTGTTCTATGCAACGCTTCAGTAGCTTTGCAAAGAAAGATGGATTTTGTAAATTAATACAAATGGGCAGCATGGGCTCCCGTTGTTCCCTGAGAAGAGCTCTGGCAGCCTGGCTCTTCCCACATTCTGCTGGTAAGTCCCAAGACTTGTCTATCAGAGGCTGCAAGAGAATGTGCCTGGCCCCACCCACCTCACTGAGCCTGGCCCCACCCACCTCGCTGAGCCTGGCTCCACCCCCTCACTGAGCCTGGCCCCACCTCCCTCACTGAGCAGCACAAGCTTCCTGCAGAGCCTGTGGGATTTGTCTCTCTGTTAGGACCTCTCCTCATTGGGAGTTCAGAGGACAAAAACAGCAGTACTGAGGTGGGGCAGACCACGTCACTCCACAGTGTTCTTTTGTCCCCTCATTCCCAAATACAACTAACCCTGCATATCCACTGTTCCTCATCCACAGAGTCTAACAACCACATACTGAAATGTTTGAAAAACAAAGCAAAAGTATGCAATACACATGTGCACACTCTTGTCTTCCTAGTCCCTAAGCCATATGGCATGACAACTGTTTACATATTATTGCACTATACATATATTACATGTATTGGGTATTATCAATAACCCAGAGATGATTGGAAGTATATAGGAGGATATGCATAAGGTTAAAAACAAACAAACACTGCACCATTTTAGACGAGGGACTTGAGGGCTGGAGAGATGTCTCAGGGCTTGAGAACAATAGTTGTTCTTCCAGAGTACTCAGTTTCACTTCCCAGCACCCACCGTTCAGGACATCTGTAACTCCAGCTCCAGGGGATCTGAAACCCTCTTCTAACATCTGCAGATGCCTTAGTTAGGGTTTCCATCGCCTTAAAGAGACACCAAGAGAAAGTCAGGTCTTATAAAGACAACATTTAATTGGGACTGGCTTACTGCTTCCGTTATCATCATGGCGGAAAGCTGGCAGATGGAAGCATGGTAGCATCCAGACCGGCATGGTACTGGAGGAGCTGAGTTCTACATCTTGTTCCGAAGGCAAACAGAAGACTGACTTCAAGGCAGCTAGGAGGAGGGTCTCAAAGCCCACCACAACAGTGACACACTTCCTCCAACAAGGCCACACTTCCTCCAACAAAGCCACACCTAATAGTGCCACTCCCTATGGGCCAAGCATATTCAAACCACCACACAAGTGATACAGAGATGTATATACAGGCAAATGCCCAGATGTATATAAAAAGTTAATTTTTAAAATTATAAATGAAGTGTTTGGAGGTCCCTGTTTTTGCATCCTAGTATGTCTAGCACTTGAGTGTGGGATGGGGGACTGTCCATGTGAGTTCCCATATTAACCGGCATGGTTTGTTACCTGCATTGCTGCTTTGGATGGAGGGAACAATGAGAATGCTTTTCAGAGCAACGGGATCTCTGTGCTGCCTCTCAATTCACTGGCACCTCAGATTATACTACCGCACATATCCCATTAACCCCACATCACCAAATACATCATTTTGGGTAACGTTACCTCTGGGTAGGCACTAACTAGCCAGTCACCAAGCTAGTAACCAGGAGTTTTAGTTAATACTTGCCTCTTCCAGGGTTGGGGATTTAGCTCAGTGGTAGAGCGCTTGCTAAGGCCCTGGGTTCGGTCCCCAGCTCCAAAAAAAAAAAAAAATACTTGCCTCTTCCCCTCTCTCCACGTTCCCACTCTACCAAGTCCTGGAACTTCTATTAAACAGTCATGGAGCCTACTTCCCTTCAGGTCTTCTGCTTCAACTCTGAACCAGGCCTCCTTTGTCTCTTACTGGGCTAACCACGTAGCTCTCAACTGTTCAAACCAATTAGAATGCTTTTCTTTAGGATCACGGAGATGGCTCAGTGGGTAAAAGCTCCTGCTCTTCAAGGCCTAACAACTGAGTTTGATCCCCAGGAGGAAAGGTGAAAGGAGAGAACCAACTCCCAAAAACTGTGCCCTAACCTTCACATGTATGGCATGGTATGTGCATGCGTGCACACATCCTCACGTACAGCTGCTGCTGCTGACAACAACAACAACAACAACAACAACAACACAATAAATCTAGACTGCTTCTCTGTCACCCGGAAGTCTGAGGCATTGCTTGGGATCTATTCTGTAAAGGCCATTCCCCCAAGCTCAGCTGCCTTCCATCTTTCTGCTCCATCATTCTCAGCATGCTCTTGTTTTCTTGGGCTGACTCCCTTCATCATTCCAAAATGGCAGCAGCTCTGGTCATCACATACACAGAGAAAGAAGACAACATCCAGAGGTAGAGAAGAGGCCGCCATTGGACCATGCCTGTCTTTAGAATAGAAGGCATCTTTAAGCTGGTCACCCACCCTGACTCTCAGCAGCCAGCATTGCATTGGCCTGACCAATTGTTGGGTGGAGGGGTGAGGCCTTAACAGTTGGCTGCGATGGTGGGATGGCTTAAGACTTGTCCTGGGGGCTGCACTGAGGCTCCACTTTACAGATGGTCAATGACCGTAGTGGCCTCTAACAGAGGCGATGTAGATGAGCGATTATTGAAAAGGTCATTAACAACACCTGGCACAGTATTCTCTTCTGTCTTCTTATCCCTTCTAAGTAGGTCAGACATGCTGATCTTCATGAAACTGGTGTCAGTCCCTACTTAATCCACTCCCTTGTCCAGAGCAAGTGTGGATCCACATGGTCTCATAACTCCCGCTCTAAAAACACCTTCACACTTCCTGCCCACTTCATAGGATCATCTCCTATAGCTTCTCTCTCAGCTGGAAAATCACATCCTCAAGGAAATGTTTCCTCCCTTTAAGACTGAGGTTGGGGCCTCCTGTTTCCATAGCCCACGAATCTTGCATTTTTCCTTTAAAACAATCATTACATTTCTAAGTACTTGTTATTTGCCTTCCCACTCAGTGGTCACTCTGAGAAAGTTTGGAAGGCATCTGCTGCTTCCCCACTGTCTTCCCTGAGCCTGTTTAAAGTCTCTTCATAATAGGCATCTTATGGGATAGACCAGGATGGGTGGGACAAGGAATTCTGCAGCACTAAACTAGGAGATATTCTGAAGCTGATATCTGATCCTAACTTTTTCATTATGTACAGTGACATATGGCAGGCAAAAAAAGGCATAGTTTAATGAGTACAGATTGAATCCAAATCATAGATCCGTCATGTTCTAGCTATATGGCCTTTCATCTCTTAATCTCATTAAAAGGGGGAACTAAACTCTTTAAAGTAATACTGGAAGAGAGAGCTAACCCCTTTAACACAATAATAGGTATTAAGAAGCGCTACTTACATTAAAGGGGCATTCAATTAGGGCTAAACAGAAGTTTGTTAATATAGTCAGTACAGTCCATGCCCTAGGTTGTGCTCAGTTTATACTTGGCGAACGAATGAATGAGTGAACGAGTGTGCAGGCAAACAAATGGCAAATCTATGAGAGTACCCGGGAGAGAACGCTCAGCAGAAGTCATTCTGCTGAACTCAACTCATTAAATTCTGTTAGGACCTTGGGGACCAACTCTGTGTCCTCTGTTCCAGCTCAAGCACCACTCTGCCAGAAAGCCATCAGAACTTTGCACTATCAACGTGAGTGGCATGAAGTTCTCCAAGGTGAGGCCAGCATCAAAGGCGTGATGGAACCTGATGTCAGGGGACCCGGATGCTTTGGTTTGTGTGTGGCACTTCCACGGTACCGGGAACTAGAAATTAATTATGTAGAAAAAGGGAGAAGAGGTGGGCAGACAGGGCGGAAAAATATTCATACACAAACTTTGCTATAAATTTGGTATTCTGTGAACTAGAAAAATTCACCTTAAGAATCTGTTCTTGGGGTTGGGGATTTAGCTCAGTGGTAAAGTGCTTGCCTAGTAAGCGCAAGGCCCTGGGTTCGGTCCCCAGCTCCGAAAAAAAGAGAGAGAAAAAAAAAAGAATCTGTTCTTGATGGGGTTGGGGATTTAGCTCAGTGGTAGAGCACTTGAGGCCCTGGGTTCGGTCCCCAGCTCCGAGAAAAAAAAAAAAAAAAAAAAAGAATCTGTTTTGAGACTAGGCCATAGAACATGGTGAGAATTGGCCAGGGAGTTTGGTAGAGTCTAATTCCTTGTGTGGAATTCCCACCACATAAGCTAACCAGTTGTATGGTAGGGGTACAGAAACTCTTATGATGGGAAAGAATGTTACAAGATTGGTTGTAGCTTCTTGTTCATAACGATGGAAGTTTTGATGTGTACACAGCAGAAGAGGATAACTTGTCATATACTCAAGCAAGGAATTCAAATGGACGAATTGGACCTATGTGTAGCAACACATATTAATCTCCAAAGAGCTATACACATCTCAGATAAATCTCAAAGCCATACTCTCAAATAAAAAGACACATTCACACCATAGTATGAGTATAAAGTTTTAAAACATGTAAATAACCCTATGTATAATTGATGGGTATAAACGTTGGTGTGTGTGTTACATACATAAAAACCCAGAACAGAGATGAGGCCTGGGGTTTGAGGAGACAACATTGAGGGTGTGGTAATAGAGGTCATAAGTCTTCTAATAGTTTCTTTCAAGTTTAGACAGTTTAGACTCAGGTCTGTTAAAACTGGGTCAAGGTGCACATCTTCAAAGTATCACTCTCTCTGCTTTTTGATACATTTGAAGTATTTCAGGGTAGAAGAAAACAGAAAAGTCCCCACAACCCTCCCCACGTGTCTGCTCTTGCACTAAGAATGTTTCTTAGTCCCTTTTAGGCATTTGTCCTCTGGACAGCTGCTCTGGTGTTTCTGCGAGGCTCCCAGGCAGGGAACTAATCCTGTGTTTCTCTGGAATGCTTTCTGACAGGCAAAGGAAAAGGACTTCAAACACTTTACGTCTGTGATTTATATCAATGCCTCTGAAAACCTGCTGCCCCTAGGTAAGCTTTCTCTTCTCAGAAACTGTCCTCCCAGCCTGCAAAGCACTTATGTTAGGATTTGTCTGTCTATCCACCTAGGATTGGCCTCTCATGGCCAGGAAATGGCTCTGGAGAGATCACAGATCTCAACTCTGGAGCGGTGCTGTCACTCAGCAAGGGTTTCCCTCAGCCGAAGCTCCTCTCCACATACACAGACAATCCTCTTCAGCTTGGGCAGGCCACCTTGCACTCTCCAGTGAGAAAAAAGGCCTTAGTAATTCAGCAGACCTACAGTGACCCCTGCTGGTGCAGGACTGTGTGGAAGCACACTGGATTAGAATGGGCTCGGATTCAGACTAAAACCAGGGTACATAGAAGCAGGGAGATCAGGAGACACCAGGCAAGCATATCAGAGCGACTTTAACCCAGTCCAGTGAGTCAGGAACTCTAGGAAAGAGCACTTAAGACATGATCAAAAAATAAATACACTGGGCCAGCAAGATGGCCAATCAAATAGGTTCAAGCACCTACTGCCAAGTTTGGTGGCCTGCATTTGATCCCCGAGACTCCCAGGAGGGAAGGAACCATCTCCTGACAAACTGTCCTCTGACACCTGCATGTACTCACCACACACACACACACACACACACACACACACACACACACACACACACACACACACACACACACTCAGGAGTTGGGAAAAGTGCTTTGGGTTGAGGGGCATCTGTGGAATGGTACTGCCTGGTCAGGAAGATTGTGTACAAGGCATACAGGAGGAGAAAAAACTGAGGCTAGACACATTGGCAGGGACTTGATCATCCAGAGCTTTGAACGTTGTCCTCCAGACAGAAGAGGCATGGAAGGCTTTTAACCAGGGAAGCTCAGTGAGGAGGGGTTTTCCATGGAGGGAGATGAAGCTTGAGATGGAGGAGTGAAGGGGATTGAGAGATGATCTGGAAGAGGTGGGCATCCTGGGGCTTGGCAACCTGTAAGGATATAAGGAAAGGGAGGAATCAAGGGGATACTCAGAGACAGTTCTAGTTTGTCTCAGTGAGAGGGGAGCTTCTATCAAAGCATCTAATGAGGTCCCTGCCTTAGAAGAAAGTGTAGTCTGCTAGGAGATGCCTTGGTATAAGCAGGCCAAAAGGCCTGTGAATAGATGACCAGCCTCACTGAGGAAGAAAATAGCACCAGGACACAGTTTTATGTCCTTCAAATATTGGCAAGTATGAAAAACACTAACCACAACCAGCCCTGGGGAGGCAGTGTAGACTCCCAGTGAAAGTCAAATATCAGAAAGCAGTATGACTCCTTGGAGGAAATTTGGTAGTCTCTTAAAATTTAAGACAGGGCTGGAGATCTGGATCAGCTGCTAAGAACATTTGCTGCCTTTGCAAAGGACCCAGGTTCAATTTCTAGTACCCATGGGGGCCACTCACAGCCACCTACAACTCCAGTTCCAGGGGATCCAGTAATGTCTTCTAGCCTCATGGGCTTCTGCATGTACTCACCGCACACAACACCACACAGGAACACATACAGATAGATAGATAGATAGATAGATAGATAGATAGATAGATAGATAGATAGATAGGATAGGTAGGTAGGTAGGTAGGTAGGTAGGTAGGTAGGTAGGTAGGTAGGTAGGTAGGTGGGTAGATAGATAGATAGATAGATAGATAGATAGATAGATAGATAGATAGGTAGGTAGGTAGGTAGGTAGGTAGGTAGGTAGGTAGGTAGGTAGGTAGGTAGGTAGGTAGTCCGACCGACCGACCGACCGACCGACCGACCAGCCGGCCTTTAAAAGTTTAGGTAGTCACTGCCTTTAGTAATTCCATTTCTAGGAATATATTCTACAGAGAGAGTCTTACACGGGGAATTTCCCCAGTCAATCTCTTGTTAGCCTTCACTGAGCATCCTGACCCACAAGCTTTTGTAGGCTACATAGTACACCAGGTTCACTTAGAAGGTTCTAAGTGATTGTACACTATACCTCCATTGTACAGCTTCAGGAGTCCTACTGTGGAGCCCCCATGGGTGGCTGTCTTGCAGGGCTGCCCGCTGGCTAAGAAGTCACCCTGGGTGGTGGACAGAAACTCTCATTGAGTAAATGTAAGAATCACCCTTGCCAGGAAATCTCAACACAGGAACCAAGGTGCCATTCTGTAGGTCTGTATTACAGCATTCCCATGAAGGACATGTCTGATGATAGGAGTCACCACTTAAAGAGAAGTGTCCCCTTCTTCCGGTATTTATAATTTATACTTTCTCCTGGTCCAGACACAATTTACCTCTGCAATCATTTTTACCACAAGCAATAGTTGCCTAGTAACACAGTTACCATAGCATATGCTTCAGGTTACCAGGGAAACAGGCTTAGAAAGTGAATCTAAGATCCAGTTTTCATGCAAGAGGGAGTGTTTGATTACCTCCTTCCTACATAGGTTAAATACTACCAACAGGAAAAGCTAGTGCATGTGTATACTAGAAAGGTAACTAGGACTTTGGACAAATTTGACATGGAATAATTTTCAAGTCATACCATTAAAGGAGAAAAGCCACAGTACAGCATGTGTTCCGTTTTTATAAGAGAAAGACTGTATTTCAATACATACATGAGAAAAATATTATATATATATATATATATATGAAATTTTAAACAGTTGACACTAAATGTTGGAATTAAAGGAACATTTTTCCCAGTGATGTTTGACTATTTGGGGTGGCCGTGTTAGCATCTCTAATCATAAATAATAGAGGTTATCTAGGAGTGTGGCTCAGTGGGATAGAGTTTGCCTAGCATGCTCAAGACCCTCAGGTTGGTCCTGGACTGGAAAGAAAAAAAAAAGAACAGAGGTCATTTTTCAATGGGCAGGCCTTGCATCTGAACAGACTTACATTCAATCCTTAGTTTTCCCACTGCTAAGCAACCTTATTTCTAACCAGTCACTTACCCTGCCTGAGCTGCCATTTCCTCAGCCATAGAATGGACGCCACAATTCCTATCAGTGAGAGTGGCAGAGATTTAAATCTTTCTAAAAGATCATTTTCTGTTATGTGTGTATATGCAGTGTGTGCATGTGCATGTGCGTGTGCCTGTATGCATGAATGCAGGATCCCTTGGGGCCAGGAGAGGTCATTGGAACCCCTAGAGCTGGAGTAATGGCAGTGGGAAGCCACCCAATATGGGTGCTGGGAACTAAACTCTGGTCTTCTACAAGAGCAGTAAATTCTCTTAACCCCAAGCCATGTCTCCAGCCTTATGGTTAGAGATCTGAGGTCTGAGATATAAAGCATCTTCCACGGCTGGAAGTGCAGTGAATGGTCATTATTAGTATCCTTCTCTTTAAGCATTTTCAAGCTCAAGATTCTCTTTCTGTTCCCATGTAGATGTCTTTCACACATTTCCAACCCTAAAGGAGTTGGAGCTTGCGTTCAATGGCATCAAGATGGTCTATGTGAAATATGGAGACTTCAAGACATTGGAAGTAAGTTGGAGGTAGGAAGTTTTTGATCCTACCTGTTCCCTTGTCAGGAATGAGTATAGGGATAATGACACATTGTGACTTTGAGGAAAGCTTCTTTGGGCTTTCACTGCTAGGTTCATGCTTCATGGCACTGGCCTCTGGAGAGGGTGGTGGTGATGTGATGTGATGATGATGATGGTGGTGGTGGTGGTGGTGGTGGTGGTGGTGGTGATGATGATGATGGTGATGGGGATGATGATTATGGGGATGATGGTGGTGGTGGTGGTGATGGTGGTGATGGTGGTGATAGTGGTGATGGTGGTAATAGTGTTAGTAGTACTGATGGCAGACAGATAACTATGGCCAAGCTGTCTGACCCTGGAATATAAGTGCCAAGGGCCATTCAAGTACAGAAGAATAGAAAAGTGAGTTTAAATGGATTATCATAGAAGGAAGAGTTTCATAGGAGATACATCTCCTTAGGTGTTTGAAGAGCTGTGGACCCAGGTTAAGAGCTAGGTACAGTGAGCTAGAGACTTTGTGGACCGATACCAAAGATATACTGTGACCTCAGTAAGTGAGGTTGGTCCCAGTGGACTGGGGGAGTAAGGCTGTACATCTGGTCCCTTGACCCAGAGATGAGGATGGGCAAACAGGGCTCCTGATTCAGCAGCACACTCGAGGCATGGGCTCATCCCATGCACATCCCTAGCTGTTCTCAGAACTGTGGGATAGAAAGTACAGAAAGTCTGCTTTGCACAGCCGCATACTTGTTTCCTCTTCTGACTTTGATAAGGGCTCAAGGGCCACATTTTTTTTTACAAGGGAGTGAAGGTTTTGCCACTACCTGAGAATCACTGCACACATGAGTTGGAGAATAGTGCCAGAAGTGGGACCCAGCCCCCTGGCCAGGCTCCCTGTCTCCCCGAGTAGTGTGCCCTTCCCTGTGTGCTGACCATATAGTAAAGCGTCTCCATTCACGCCTTAGCAACATGTTTACGTGCTGTTAGCTTAAATCTGCAAGCATCAAAGGCCAGCCATGCTTCATATGCGCCTCCCTTAACTTGTTTTAGGGAAACTGACCTTTTCAAAGAGTTGATGGCCTGTATATGCCATTTGTTTTATGCCTTTATATATTTTATGTTTGCAAACACTTTTAACATACTGAAATGAATATCATCCCAAGATGGTGGGTATGTCCTCACACTCTGAAAACATCCTGTGCTGAATGCAAAACTGACTTCTCTCCATGTGACTTTTCAAGTCACATCGAAGATGACAGCAGTTTGCTCTGACTTGGGACATGAGTTGGTCCTCAGACTTATTATTCAGTAGGCAAACTCTCAAAGACCAATAAAACCCAATGGAAGTGACTGATGCAGCTTGGAGCTGTGTTAAAGCATCTTTCTGTACTATAATTTGGTGTTGACAGTGGGAAGTAGATCCTAGACATGAGAGATCCAGAGAGCATTTCCCCAACCTCTGGGCCCAGGGCTCTCCTATAGACTTCCATTGTTCTTTGACTTTTTCAGAGAACAGTCTGAACCAAGAGTTGTATATTTTGCCTTGAACCTTGTCATTCTCCTTCCTCCTTCCTCCTCCCTCCTCCCTCCTCCCTCCTCCCTCCTTCCTCCTTCCTCCTCCCTCCTCCCTCCTTCTTCTTCCCCCTTCCTCCTTCCTCCTTCCTCCTTCCTCCTTCCTCCTTCCTCCTTCCCCTTCCTCCTTCCTCCACCTCCTCCTCCTTCCTCCTCCCCCTTCCTTCCTCCTTCCTCCTTCCTCCTCCCTCCTTCCTCCTCCCTCCTCCCTCCTCCCTCCTCCCCCTTCCTTCCTTCCTCTTCCCCCTTCCTCCTTCCTCCTTCCTCCTTCCTCCTCCCTCCTCCCTCCTTCCTCCTCCCTCCTTCTTCTTCCCCCTTCCTCCTTCCTCCTTCCTCCTTCCTCCTTCCTTCCTCCTTCCTCCTTCCTCCTTCCTCCTTCCTCCTTCCTCCTTCCTCCTTCCTCCCTCCTCCTCCCTCCTTCCTCCTCCCTCCTCCCTCTTCCCTCCTTCTTCTTCCTCCTTCCTCCTTCCTCCTTCCTCCTTCCTCCTTCCTCCTTCCTCTTTCCTCAAAACACAACACAGGTACCAGAGGGCTATGATCACACACTTTGACCCTACAAGTAACTAGCTTGGGTTCAAATGTTAGTCATGGTTGATTTTTTTTATGTGACCCACTTTATACTTTGATGGCATCTGATGAAGATTCTCCTGCAGACCCAGCCTTATCCAAAGGAATTTGTCTATAAAGAAAACAGACTTGTTTTAGGATGCAGAATATAAATGAGGAAAGGAAATCTCTGGACTGGTCGTTTGTTCTTGTCTCTCTGTGATTTGCAGGGTCTCCCTAGGGTAAAAGATAAACATGTCAAACATCCTGAATTTGCATCTCACAGTAATGAGTACTTTGATGTGTAATAAAACTCAATGTGACTCAGCCAGATACAGCAGCCAGGCTAGTAATCTTCTGTCCTCGTCTGTCAGAGAGCCTGCCCCAAGGGGAGAGGCCCAGAGTGGAATTCCTCCAGAGTCAGTTTTGGAATACTTGACTTTGCTGGGACTTGATTTTGGGTTTACAAATCTGAAAACCATCCAGCAGGACCCCAGCCCCAGCAGCCAGAAGGCATTCTTTCTCACCCTGGTCCTGCTGACCCTTTACCTTGTCCAAATAACGTGCCCTTGAGGATAAAGTTTCTCCCTTTGTAAAATCTGGGCTGGCTGTAACATTCTGCAACCTATGCTTCTACAATTTTTATTTCTTTGAGCTACCCCTCATGGAAAGCAAATTTGGATCCAGCATTAATTTGGACCTAGCCAAAGTAGCTAGAATAAGGATTCACAGATGTGTGTGTGTGTGTGTGTGTGTGTGTGTGTGTGTGTGTGTGTGTGTGTGTAAGAAACATGAAACTAAGTATGTTACTCTTTGAGTCCATATGCTCACTAGTAGTTGGGGCTGTCATAAGTAGTCATCCTTCTGTGAGAGGAAAGAACTGCAGACAGTATGGAGTCTGCTGTGGGCCTGCCCCGACCTTTAGGGGAATGGTACTAGGTAGGACGCAGTGTCCGAAAAAGGCTAAAGACGGATAATCCCTGGCCTTATAATTTTATTATTTGTGCTTTAATAAGCACAATAGGTCTCGTACTCTAACTTTCTTCCTATTTGTGCTGATAAGTGCTGGTTCTTTCCTCTCTGGCTAAGGACCTCTCAGTGGCCAGGCAAGAGGTTTAGAACTCTTCGTGAACCAGAGAGGAAAAGAATTAAAGTCCTTTACATGGGCAAATATGCACACACACACATACACACACACACACACACACACACACACACACACACTAGAAGCCTAACCACCTGTGTCAATCAAGTCTACAATGTTTATTCATGCTTACGTACATACACATATACCTACACATGTATGTATAAACAAACAGGCATATATATCTGGTGGGATGGATGGGGCTGAGCTCCCCCAAGCCACACTTTCTTTCTTTTCTCTGACCTTTTTATAGACAAAAGTTCTTAGAAAAGTACCTTATAGATAAAATGTTACACAAAGGGGAGTTACAGAATGATGTTAATATAAATTCAAAATAGTGTTTCATTCTTTAAGCTCATTATAAGTTCAAAGCAACAGTTTCACATGGCCTTGCTTTATCGTGGTCCATACCTGTAGCATCATCCTTGGACCTGACCTAGAATGAATGTTTTTCCTTAATCACAAATTTGCTCCAAGCCTATTTCTCTTTATAATGTACTTAGGAAGGTTCATTGTATTCTTTATTATGTAACTATTCTATGAAGAATGGGCACATTCTACTGATGCTTTTTTCATTTTTTGTTTATTTTTTCTTGGATATTTCATATATTTGCATTTCAAATGTTCCCCTTTCTCTCCTCTCCCATCCCCTCTCTCATCCCCCCTCCCCTTGCTTATGTGAAGATGCTCCCACTCCCATCCACCCACTCCCACCTTACTTCCCTAGCATTCCTCTACACCAAGGAAACAAGAGTTCACAGGACAAAGGGCTTCTCTTCCTATTGATGCCAGACAATGCCATCCTCTGCTACATATGTGGCTGTAGCCATGGGTCCCTTCTTGTGTACTCTTTGGTTGGTGGTTTAGTTCTTTAGAGCTCTGGGTGGGTGGGTGGGGTGTCTGGTTGGCTGATATTGTTGTTCTTTCTATGAGGTTGCAAACCCCTTCAACTCCTTCAGTCCTTTCTCTAACTCCTCCATTGGGGCCCCCTGCTCAGTCCAATGGTTAGCTGCAAGCATCCTCATCTGTATCAGAAAGGCTCTGGCAGAGCCTCTCAGGAGACATCCATATTAGGCTCCTGTCAGCAAGCACTTAGCATTAGCAATAGTGACTGGGTTTGGTGGCTGCATATGGGATGGATCCCCAGGTGGGCAGTCTCTGGATGACCTTTTCAGTCCCCACTCCACTCTTTGTCCCTGTATTTCCTCCTATAAGTATTTTGTTCTTGGGCACATTCAGTTCTTGATTTTAACTTTATTATATCTTTCTGGCAAAACAACTAAATCCATCCCTAAAATGTTTCTTCCTAAAATTATTTGAATCAAGTGAGGAATTCTATAAAACCATTAACTCATCTAAACAACATTAATTCACGAAATTCATCTTTATGTAGATCTGCAGGAAACCTGCTCAATAGGCTATGTAAAGTTACAGGAAAGGCATATCAGCTGCAAGACGCAATCTTGAGATGAAGTCTTTTGGGACCTTGCCTCTCAGACCTCGCCCACTGTAAGCCATGAGGGAAAAAAAAAAAAAAAAAGATGGGCACTCCCAGGAAAGTCACCTACTCGCCTTAGGCTCTCCTAGATGGCTCCTGACAGGAGGCAAACAAGATGTTGAAATGTGAACTCCTCATTGCCAACCTGGACACATTATTCCTTTTTTATTTATTTTCTGAAACAGGGTTTCTCTGTGTGTGCATCCCTGGCTGTCCTGAAACTCACTCTGTAGATCAGGCTGGCCTCAAACTCACTGAGATCCAGCTGCCTCTGCCTCCTGAGTGCTGAGATTAAAGACACACACTACATATCCCGGCCTCATATTTTTATTTTTTGAAGTATAAGGATCATTCTTTTCTCACTAGCCACAAAGGAGCATCAGGCTGGATTTGGCTTGTTGACCTTGGTTCACCAACTCCTGAGCTTGAATACCGCTGAATCTGTTCAGTGTGGTTGGGTGGAGAGTGAGAGCTGAGCATTTGTAGAGGTGTATGAGCCTGGAGAGGTGAATTAGAACAGACCTTGGGATGCCTTAGACACCTTGCTATGGAGCTAAACCTATCTTATGCGATAGGAATCACCGAGCTTGAGATTGGAGTATGCTGTGGTCAGGGCCATAATTTAGAAAACATGTTCTGGCTGCTGTCTGAGGAATAGGTTGGAGGGAACATGAGCGACACAAAGGGGGCAGGTAAAATCTAGGTCTTGGCAGTCCACACACAGCCATGAGAGACAAGGATTCCCCATGTTTGCCTGTGCTTTCCCAGGCCTTGCTCCTCTCCTTGCTCCAGCCAAGTGAGATGGCTCTGTTCTGTGCACCTCAAGCCCCGTCTTTCATCCTGGTGCTTGGAACCTTTCACATCCTGGCCAGTCTTATCAAACCTCTCCTCTGCCACAAGCTTCCCTGATAAGCAACCAGACCCTTTGGGGCTCTCAGAACATGGCAGCTACCTCCTGACTCATGCCCCTCTCACTTCAGTTCTCTTTGCCTTTAACAGTTTGGTCTGGGGATGGCACACACGCTGCCTCTCTGTGAAACCTGCCGCGATGTTACTGCCTTTGTGGCTTGTGTGTGTCTGGACATCTATCCCAGAAATATTGCTTCTTTGTTTTAAATTTTACTTATCCTTTGACTGTTTCATGCATGTATACAATGAACTTTAATCCTTTCCACTCCTAGTGCCCTGTTTCCACCCCTTTCCTTTCCTGCCAAAACCCTTCTTCCCAAGATCCCTTCCTGCTTTGTGTGGGAAGCACACAATAGCCTCTGGGCTGCCTGCATGAGCATAGGGGGGAGGTTATTTACCAGGAAATGGACAACATCACCACTGAAAACACACCGACACCCTGCCTCTGCTGCTATAGCTACCAGTGATCCTTCAGAGACAGGTGGGGCCCCACATGCCTTTCCTTCTTCTCTGATGAGATGTTGATGAGTCCAGTCCTGTTCGGGTAGCCATGACTACAGTGATGTCATGAGTGCACCATCCATGGCATCTCCAGAAGACAGCTTCACCACATTCCTCCCCAGCCTTTGTTTCTTAAAATCTTTCTACCCCCTTTTCTGTGATGGCCCTAGCCTTGGAGGTGGGAACATGGGTGTTCCATTTAGAACCAAGCACTACACTGTCACTTATTCTCTGCACTTGGACCAGTTGTGAGTCTCTGTGTTAACTAACCACCTCCACTGTAAAAGAAGTTTCTCTGATGAAGGCTGAGAGTCCAGCAGCATCCCTTCTTAGCAGACAGACATAGACAGTTTGCAGCCAAAGAAAACTGGGACTTCCCAGAGGACAAGAACAAAATAAGCCTTCAGTATGGGGGTAATGGATGAAGAGATGGTGGTGGTGATGATGATAGTGGTGGTGAAGAAAGGAGGAGGAAGAGGAGGGGGAAGAAGAAGCAGAAGCAGAAGAGCAGAAGCAAAAGCAGCAGAGGAGGGCAGTGAGCATTTGGACTCATTGCTTTTTTAAGCAAGTTCATTTAAGCTCACTTTCATGTGTATCTGCTTGGTGCCAGGGCCTGTGCTCAGTTATACGGCTACCATGCTGCAGTGACACGGTTCCTGACCTCAAAGGGCCAATCCTCCACTGTGTGCCGGACAAAATACATGGCACACCTCTTTCTTACACACCTCCAGCTGTCTCAAGACCCTGCAGACTGGGACAAATATCCTAGGATAGTTTAGATAAAGCAGATAAAGTCAGGGGAGGGAGGTAGCCCACCCAGCCAAGATTTGAGGAATATTTTCTAAGGAGGCAGCTTTGAGATGGCCTTCTGGGGCTGGGATTCCAGTGCTAAGACAGGGCCATTTTTCTAGTAGAAACATTCTAAGGGTGACTGGCAGGACAAACAGGGAGGAGGGAGGAGTCTGCTGAAAAGACTGCAGTGGCAGCTAAGACAAAGAGGACTGAGTCAGCTCCAACAGGCTGTGGATGTCAAACCCGAGACACTTTCTCCTGTGAGTGATGGGTTCCTGGAAGTGAGGAGGGAAAGGAGCAGAGCCGGCTCCCCGCTCACACTTGGGCATCGTTGTCATACATTGCTTCTATTATCCCATCTCTTGTTTTGCATGGCAGTTCTTGGACCTTTCCTTCAACAGCCTGACTGAGGAGGCCATCTGCGATCTGGGGATTCTGCCACATCTCCGTGTGCTGCTGCTCACAGGCAACGGGCTCACCTCTCTACCACCCAACATGGCTGTCAAAGAGCAGTAAGTTCTACATCCTTGAGTTTGTCCCATGTGTCCCTCCAGGAGCCTTGCCTGGGTCCTGACATCAAAGGAATAGCTCAGAGCAGCTCTTCTTGGGAGTTCTGTAAAGACAGGCTTTGAGTGTCCAACATGAGGATGCTGCCTGCTTATCCTCCAGGAAATTCCTTATATGGATGCTTTCCTGTGTGCTCATCTGATGTTAGAGATGAGAGGAAGGGGAATAGGAGCTGGGCCTTGGAATGTGATCACCCTACATGAGAAGCCACCATGATGATGACTGCAAGTTCTGCCTCTAGAGTCAAAAGCACTTGATTCAAATCTTGGCTTAAGAGAGAATGGAGCTGGGCATGATGGGGGAAGCTTTTCATTCCAGCCCTCAGTAGGTTGAAGCAAGTCGGTCTCTGTGAGTTGTAGCCAGAATGTCTACATAGCAACTTCTAGCTAGCCATGCTACATAGTAAGACCCTGTCTCAAACATGCATGAACACAATCACACATGTACATACATGTGCATGCATCTACACATGTACACACACACACACACACACACACACACACACACACACATTTGCAAAGCCATTTCCTTGCCTCTGATCTTTTGTAGGCTATGGGTATTGCTCTTGCTAGCTGCTCCCTCTGTGCCAGTTTCTTAAGTCTACTCGCTGGTCTCTAAATAACCTTTGTACATTTCCATTCTGCACCTTTGTGGAGGCTGTTTTTTCTCCAGAACATACTGACTTTTCTGAATAATAACACACAATTAGTGTTTACTGGGTGCCAGGCATTGTTCTTCACACTCTAACCCTCAGTTTTATGAGCTAGGAGATTATCATCCCATTTTTCAGGTGAGGAAATTGAGGTAGAGACAAGTTAAATAACATCCTCAAATTTACAAAACTAGTTTATTACAGAGCCAAGATTGAATCAAGTGTTTTTGACTCTAGAGGGAGAACTTACAGTCATTGTGGTGGCTTCTCGCATAGGTTGATCATATTCCAAGGCCCGGCTCCTATACCACTTCCTCTCATCTCTGTCAGGTGAACTGGATGTGTCCCTGCTTAGTCTAGTACTTGGCTAGCGTGTTGGGACCTCCCTTGGCCACCTAAACAAGTATCTCTATAGATGGTGGATAGATGGCCAGTACATCTGGCCCCTCCATGTGGGTCAGGAGTACGCTCAGAGCTAGAGCTCTGTCTCATGCATCTCTGATCGGCAGCAATAGACAAAGATCTGATGCTTTTCATATACTGTGTAGTCAGTTGATACTGACCCATGAGATGTTGATGGTGACGGACCTGGTGATGATATAAGTAAGGTTGGTAACGAAGACAATGGTAATAACATTTAGTTGTTCCAGGTGGTGGGAGTAATAGTGGTCATTGCATTTAGGGTTCCTTTAGTTAGGATTATCTTGTTTCCAAGCTGGATGTCACAAACCTAGCTCAAACTTAAGTAGGCAAAAGGGTATTTATGAACCACTAGTGGTGGCATGTGCTTATAATACCAGTATGAGAGGCTGAGGCTGGAGGATCATGGGAGTTTAAGGTCAAGGGTTACATAGTGAGACCTTATCTCCCATCAAAGCAAAAGAGGATTGGAGAGCTGGTTCCGCAGTTAGAACCCTTGCTGCTCTTGTAAAAAGGACCCAGGTTCAGTTCTCTGCACCCATATGGCAGCTAACAACCATCTGTAACTCCAGTTCCACAGGTTCCAATGCTTTCTACTGATCTCCATTAGTCCCGCATACATGTAGTGGACAGAAACTATACACTTTTAAAATGGTGGAGAGGGGGTGCTGGAGAGATGGCTCAGCGGTTATAAGAGCACTGGCTGCTCTTCCAGAGGTCCTGAGTTCAAATCCCAGCAACCACATGGTGGCTCACAACCACCATGTGAGATCTGATGCCCTCTTTGGGTGTGTCTGAAGACAGCTACAGTGTACTTATATATAATAAATAAATCTTTAAAAATCAACTTTAAAAATATTTTTTATAAAGGAGAGAAAGGATGCTTCTAAATCTAAGAAGTCCTAAAAATTAATTGGATGGATTTGTGCAGGGGGACACTAGGCACAGGGGACAGGATGTACCAGGGTTCTGGTCCCATATGCAAACTTCTGTCATTGTGTCTGCTATGTGCTCTTAGACCCCTGCACACTGCTTTGTTTGCCCTTGTGCTGACTTTGTTGGGAGGTAAGCATTCTCTGTGATAAGACTTGTCTCAGTCAGACTCACACACAAAAAAAAATCGTGATTCACTTGCTCCGAGTAGAGAGATATCATCACTGGTATTTTTATTATGGACAATTTCAGAAATGCATAAAAGTAAAGCATGGTGCTAGTATTCAGTGTCCTTTCGGATGGTTCACATACTAAAGGAGAGGTCCCAACTGATGGCACTGTTCTGGGAGGTGCCAAAACTTGAACGAGTGAGGCCTGGCTACAAGAAGCCCTTTCCTGGGGAAGGCCCTTGGGGTATCTTGTGCTTCTCCAAGGCTTGTTTTTCTCTGATTCCTGCCCTCCATGAGCGTGGTAATATCTACCGTGGCTCCCATCAGCATAGCCTTCCACCTCATGGCAGCCCAGAATCGAGGAGGTCAAGAACTAAGTCGAGGTCAGTAGCCAAATCGCTTTTCGTGGGTGTTCATCACAGCAGTGGACAAAATGATTAACACAGGAGGATAGAAGGTAAAATAAGTTCTCATGTTTCTTCTGCCCAGTAGTTAGCACCTGACAGTTGTGAGATTGTGGCCAGCGTGTTAAAACTATACCCCATATCATACCCACTATAGATTATTCTTAAGAAAAATGTACTGAGTTTTAAATTAATCTGCTCACAAATTAATAAGCAAATTCAATTGTAATATATATTCAGTATGTGCCTCTAAAGACAAGGGCTCCTTTAAAACACGTAGCCAACAAACTTTCATTCCACCTCCAGCATCACCAATGACAATAGAGACACTGGGTATGTCAGTCCTAGAACACTGCTGGAGCACGAATCTGCATCTGCCACTGGACTTTCTGAGAGGCCATGGCTCTAACTCCAGCCCAGCTGCCTCGGCCTTTGTCGGCACAGCAGCCACTGCCATTGTTCCTGTGCTGTTGCTGTCAGGGGCCAGGCTTCCCACCATGCTGTGCTGGGCAGGCTCTTACCGATCCCTTCCACCGAGAGCACCCGGCTAGAAGCCAGATTAAAATATTGGTCTAGCAAGTACAGTTAAGCAGTTGTCCCCAACCCTCTACCAGATAGTTCTGAGTACAGAGGGAAAGACTGAAGGCTGACAACAAGGAGACAAATGGCTGGTGCACACACGGGCCCACAGCAGTAACCACCACAGGCCTCAGGAAACTGCACTGGAGACACGCCCTCCTCCTCCATGAGCTGAGCTGTGGCCATCACCGAGCATCTTATACGCGTGGTATATAGGGACGGGCACACACTCATATGTGTACATAAAACATATATAGGGACGTGCACACACTCATACGTGTACATAAGACAAGAAGGAAAGTGGGATGAGAGCATCCATAATCGTCATATCACCTTTCTTACTTGGTCGGGAGGCCATGGTGGATATTCACACATTTTCCTGTCACCCATCTATAGTCCTGTTACTGTCATCCAGCCCCCTTAGCTAGTTAGAGTTCCTCAGTCTTCACTCCTGAAGAGTCTGCGCACTAGCACACTGCTTTTAGGAGGTACTATAATTTCTAGAAACTTTTGCTAAATGTCTTAGGCTCTCTGAGAGGAAACCAATAATACCACAGACTCACATTCTTTTGGATCTTCGAGGAATAATAGCAGCGTATTTACTCTGGATAATTACTTATATTGTCAAAAGCAAGCCCCCTTTCTGCCTGCCTCTTGGTTCAATGAAACAAGAAACCCAAGTGGCTAGTGACAATATTAGCTTCTAGTTTTCTGAGATTATTCTGGTGACCCCCAAGAAGCGCCTCTCTTAAGAAGACAGACTCTAAATCAGAAGCACCTAGTGTGGGCCCAGCAAGATGGCTCAGTGTTTAAAGGACTTCCCCACCAGCCCGATGGCCTGAGTTAGTCCCTGAGAGCCATGCAAAGATGAGAGAACTGACTCCACAAAGTTGGCTTCAGAGCCTGCCCCACCTCCCATGTGTGTGTATACACACACACACACACACACACACAGCAAGAGAGAGAGAGAGAGAGAGAGAGAGAGAGAGAGAGAGAGAGAGAGAGAGAGAGAGAGAGGGGGGGGGGGGGGGGGAGGAGAGAGTGAGAGTCAGGAAATGAGAAGCACACTATCAGGCATCACTGTGAGAGGGAGCTTCTGCCTCCCTTTTGATTCCTAGGTCCCTAATGAGAATGCTAATGGAAAGCCAGCGTCACATTGACTGCCGATTTATGTGCCGTCTCCACTGTGAGTCAGGTCCCCATTTCCCCAGCTCTCCATGTCTGGTGTGCATCATAAAGGCTATTTCACCAGAGGGCAGAGGGTAGGATAGGAAGCACCCCGGTTCATGTCCTCACCTAGCAGCAAGTGCATTGGCAGATCTCTTAGGAGACCACTGGGGACTCTGGAACCCGCTGAAGACATGTCTTCCAGAGGAAGAAGGCTGAGTCGTCAAACTGCTGATAATTTCAGGTCTTTCTCAGTAGCTAGACCCATCCTGCCCTCCCAAATCTCGTGGTAACAATCACACATATGCCTCTGTAGCATAACTGAACAGCTTGCAGTCCCCAGAGTGGGCAGAAATGTCCCTCCTCTCCAACTGATAGGGATCTGTCCTGTGACCACTAACTGTGAGAGGTAGTCAGTCATCCATTGTTGTCCCCACACTGCTCAAGCCCCTCCCACTTCAGTCGGAGAAACCTCAAGACTGATAGTGTTTCTTCGTTCCCCCTTTTTGGGAGCCAGGTGAAGTCTAGGACATTCAAAAGCAAGTGTGTATGTGGAAGAAATCAGAAACTCACTATAAATGTCCAGAGAAAGGCACCTGGTCCAAAATGATCTGAGAAGACCTGCTATTGATGCCTCAGAATGATCCTTGCCACGAGGGTAGCCTATAAAAATTACAAAAATAAGCCAATCTCAGGAAACCTTGATGGGAAAAGAGTGTGCTAACGTGATAAAGAACTATCACGTCACGTTAGCAGACTCCAACATTCAGTTCTCTACTAAAAATCCCAAGCTGTAAAGAAAAACTAAACAGAAATATTTCTCAGAAAAATCTGAAGGAAGATCTTCTAGAGAAAAAAACCTCACCAGTGGTAAAGATGCCAAGAGAGCTAACAGAAGACAAGGGGTGAGTCTGGAAAATTACACACAAGCAAAATATTAATAGCAACGAGAGGGACCCTGAAAAGAAATCAGAAATTGTACAACTGAAAGTTCTGGAGGTGAGGGTCATTGGAGAAATGCTAAGGCAGAGTAGAGCTGAAGGAAGAAGTGGTGGCCTTAAAGGTGGGGCAGTTACATTTACAAAGTCTGAGGAATAAAAGGATTGACATCTATACAGCCAGAGGGATCTGAAGAAATACTGCCAGCAAACAGTGTCCACAGTACACTGTGGAAGCCCTGGAGGAGGAGGAAGAGAGGAAGGAAGGGGGGAGCAAGAGGAGGGGGAAAGGGGACGGGAGGGAAGGGGGGGGAAGGAGAGATTCTTTGAAGAAATAGTGACCCTTCTCAAGTTTGTGTGAATAGAAATATCCATGAAGCTCAGTGGGCGTCATGTACACACGCAGACACATCAGTGTCAAAGATAGAGAGGGGTTTGAAAGTAATACAAGAGAAATTATGCCACATATGGCATAATGTAAGATTATCAGCCTTCAGTAAGATGGCAGCCAGAAGGGAGAAGTCTGACATATTCAGAGTGCTAAAGAAAAAAAAAGAACCAGGAGTCATATGTCCATCAGGCTGTTTCTGGGGCTGGAGACATGTCTGAGAACTCAACTTGGATTCCTAGCACACACACCCAGACGCTTACAACAGCCTGAGACGCCAGCATCAGGACCCAGAGGGTACCTGCATTCACATGTACAGACACTCACACACACACATACACACACACACAATTAAAAAATAAAACTGTCTTTCTGTGCTAAGGGAGAAATTAAGAGATTTTGAGAAAAGCAAAAGCTAAATGAACTCATGATCTTTAAACCAGCTCTGCAGGAAGTGTTGGTGCAGGATGTGGCCAGAGACTGCTGTAAAAGAACCCTAGACAGAAACCAACGCTGTGCGCAGAAACAAAGATTACTCAATCTTTGACTGTGTATTTAGGTCAATGCACAGTCAACGCAGAACCATTGTACTAATATGGCAGCTCCGGCTGTAGAGCACTGTGGGCGGAGAAGGTGGATCTGTCTCCCAAACTGTGCGGGAAAACTTTTAATAGACACTAGTGCTCCCTTTTGAAGGAATGGATGCATCTCAGCCAGTCTCTCCATCCAGGAAACGGTGCCCTTTGCGGCACAGCAGTGACCTCTGCTGTTGGCAGACGATGCGCAGCTGGGCTCTGATGAGGGGGACCTGCATAGTCTTCCTCCCTGCTGTGAGGACAGTTGGCTACCTGACATTCACGGAATTAGGTCACCTTGTCCATCTGGTCACTGAGGTCGCTGCAGTGTATATATCCACAGAGGACATACCGACAGAGACCAGGATCGCCTTCATACCCCTACCTATTCTGGAAGTTCATTCATTCAAAGATCACTCCAAACCTCACTGCTAGCAGTTTTCCCTCCCCCGACCCCCCCCCCTTTTTTTTTACAAGCTTTTGTTATTCACCCATTGGCCATGGAAGATCTGTGCTTCTGACTCTCCAAGCAAGCAAATGGATAGTCAGATGCTTTGCTCCGAGCTTTTCTGCTGTGTAGAGCCAGATCATAGCATACAAAGTAATTCGCAAGTACAGTGGAGGCCTCCCTGGGCTGCTGGTCCTGAGCTTTTAGCTGCGGGCTGATGGAGAGACAGTGGCACAGCTGGGATAGACACCTCAGGAATCTGAGCCATGATCCAGACTTTCTGGAGTCTGACCTTAAATGATACCTCCCATATGCAGAATTTTTTAAAGTTTATCTCATAAATGCTGAGAGTTGAAGAAAATAGAACTGGGGAAAGTTGGGAGTGGAGCATGAGGAAAGGTGAATGACCAACATTAAGCTGTGGGTGTATAGAACTGAGTTCTTATATTCTGTTATCCACTAGGATAAGTTATATTATACAGATAACCAGTATGTGCTATGTATTTCAAAGAATAAAAAGAATTAGAAGGAAATATTTGGAATGTTTTATCATGAATGGTATGTTTGGGAAAATCGATGCGCTTGTGCTGGTTTGAACGCGACGTAATGTGCATCTTATCAAAGCATCGCAGAGCACGC
This sequence comes from Rattus rattus, assembly GCF_011064425.1. Taxonomy (NCBI): domain Eukaryota; kingdom Metazoa; phylum Chordata; class Mammalia; order Rodentia; family Muridae; genus Rattus; species Rattus rattus. The sequence continues at coordinate 98,175,468 of NC_046155.1, forward strand.
CATGATATATACATCTTAAATGTGTGGTGGTGCTCGCCTTTAATCCCAGCACTCAGGGAGACAGAGGCAGGCAGATCTCTGTGAGTTTGAGGTTAGCCTGGTCTACAAGTTCCAGCACAGCTAAGGCTACACAGAGAAGCCCTGTCTCCAAAAAAAGAAAGAAAGAAAGAGGAAAAGAAATATGTCCATTATTTCAAAAGTGTATTTCTGCACTTGATGAGACCATTCTGTCAGACATATGGTTCATAAGTGACTCACATCACATGGCCATTTTGTGTCTCATGTGCCAGTCTCTGCCAGCACACAGCAGTGAGCCAAAAACCGAACTTCAGAAAGAAAACACTGATCAGAATAAGGGTATTACTTTGCTCTTAATGATCTCCACTATTTCTGTCTACAAAGGGCTCTATTTATAGCATAACCTTGTCAGTCATTCATCATCCAAACCAGAACATATTTAAGGGAGAACAAAAGAACAGTTGTTTGAGAAAATGGAGGAACTCAGGCTTCCCTTGAAAAACAGGATGTGTGGTAATCCTGGCTGTGTGACACATCTGTTGCTATGGACCTTTTGCTCCCAGTGGGCTTGCGGAGTGGGTCACACAGAAGGGCAGTTCTCACCACACTCTCAGCCTGCTGCAGAGCTTCGTCTGGCCACCGCCGACCTCGGGGAATAATTAGTCAATGCTTTGAAAAGCACAAATGCTTTACTTGTAGCCTCTGGATCCCAGAGAGACCAATGGAGCTTTGTGCCTTTTTCTTAGCAACAGGTGGTACTAGAGATACAGCTCAACATGCTCCAGGTACCCGAACGCCAAGGACATTAAGCAAGCTGACAGTCCCCAGAATTCTTGTGTGTTTTACCTCTTGCCTGTGACCCATTTGTACCTTACTAAACCATGGCAGCGGTGGGAGTGGGAGAACTCGGGGGATGGGAGTAGTAACTTTTCTTGTCACCAACTCCAGTCAGCATGTTGTTTTCTGTGGGACATCAAAATAATCCATCCTTATGAATTGATGGTGATAAGGCTTGAAGTTAACATGACCCTGAAGGAAGAGGACACACGGGTACACTGTTGTCCCTGTCAGGTTAAGACAAACTATTTCTGGAAGTCCTTGTTGGAGTCACCACGGTGTTGAAGATTTAAGTGCAGACATTCTTCAAGACCTGGCATTTGCACAAGTGACACTTTGCAGGCCTGTCGTGTGCTTCAGAAGCCTCTGTGGCCCTACTCTTCCCCGCTGGCAGTGCTCTCTCTGCAGTGACCTTGGGGTGCCAATGGTATTTTCAGTTTACTGTTAGGGAAGGAAAGGTCTCAGAGCTCTGAGGTGGCATTTTCCATAGTAACAGTCCACCAGGTTGTTACTGAGTAAACACTGTGGGTGTTCTGTTAATTGGCCATTGTGTCTAATGCACACTGTGGAGTGGGGGGGACTACAAGTGAGCTGAATTTCTAGTCTTCCCCTGACCTCCATGATCCCCACACTGAATGGTGGCCCCTGTATCTTCAGCGCACCCTCAGAGGCTTGCACAAGTCTGCAGGTATTGTCTGATGGCTTGTATAAGTCTAGTTTAACACTGTGTGGTGCTGCTTGCTTGTGTGGGGAATGTTTTGTGTGGGTGTTGCTCTGCGTGGTAGCTATGGTCATAACGAGTACTCAAAATTAGCTAATATGAGGCAAGAACTTGCTTTTCTATTGCACTTAAGACCAATTGTATGTAGTCTAAATGCAAATACAGAACCCAGTGAGATGTCCCAACTCTCCCTTTGAACAACTTAATCACTTTTTTCTTGTCAGATTGAGAGTCCCTGATCATCTACATGAATAATTCTAAACCTTCCTAATACAATTATAGTAACTAAAATTATTTGAAATTATTTCTAGTGCACACTGCCTTTTACGATTTAGTCCTTCAATGTCGTAACCTATAACCAGGGGCATGTCCTTGGGCTTCCATTCTGTGGCACGCTATGGACCTAGGGTTTGGGCCCCTCCACTGGCACTACCAACAAACTGTCTGGTCAACTTCCCAGCCTGCCTGTCACTTCTTTAGTGGGCAGACAGCCCTAGGGAGAGCAGCCTTTGGGTCACCTCATAGAACTCAGTCCCCATAATTCCTCATCAATTTTCAGGCACCTTAAAGTACATTGTTTTAGTATATGTGCTGCCGAAGCAAGCACAGTACATTGTTTTAAAATGTGTAATTTGTGTGACTTCTCTCTTTTACGCTGAAGGCAGTTGGCCCACGTTACTCGTCTGTGACACAATAAACCTTTGCATTTATTTGGACAGGTGCCCAGGGGCACTCAGTGTGGCTCCCAGGGGCACTCACTGTGGCTCCCAGGGGCACTCACCGTGGCTCCCAGGGGCCCTCACTGTGGCTCCCAGGGCACTCACTGTGGCTATTTCCTGATTGTTCTAATGACATGGAATCGAGGTACAGCTCTGAGACTGCCCCGTCACTCCGAGACAGCTTTCCTGGTTGTGAGATGAGATGGGGGCTCTGTCTGGCTCAGGCTCTCCTGAGTGCGGCCATGCCTTTAGCCTCTCTGCTTCTCGATGGATGGCCTACTGTCGGTGTGTTCTAGGCTTTGATTCTCCAGACAGCTCAGCCATAACTCAATTCCAGCAGGATCAGCAAATGCCCTTGGGGCTGCCCAGATTCCACCATTCAAACCCCTCTTTGGGATTTACAGTCTGCACACTGCTTCCTCGTGGTTTTAAAATGAGGCATCTTGTTCCTTTTTGCTCATTATTCAGCAGTTAGGTTTTTTTGGTGGGAAGCCTTGCTGCATAAAGGAAAGCTGGTCCCTACCATTGCTGCCTCCCGTGTCAGTCAGCTCTGTGTCGCTGTGACAGAAAACCCCCAAAGAAACAAGTGCAAAAAAGAAGAGCTAATTTTAGCTCACACTCTCCAAGGCTTGACCATGGTCACCATCTCCCCAGCTTCTGGCTGTGACCAGGCAGACTGTCTTGATATAGGGTGCCTTAGAGCACATGTGGCAGTTAGGACGCACAGACAGAACTCGGGACGGGAACGAGGGAAGGAGGACCCTGTTTTCAGCAGTGACCTAAAGGCTTTGCAACAAGGTTTCATGTCTTGGAGGTTCTATGACTGCTCCATAAAGCCATCAGCTGGCACCAATCATTTAGCACATGATGCATGGTGGGTATTTCAGATCCGAATAGAAACTCGTTGCCCCGTATATAAGAACTGCAGAGTACATGTGCTCCTGTCTGCATCAGGGCATCAGTTGAAATCATTGTGCTTTGAGAGAGCTGTGGGGCTCTTGGCATAAAGTATAAGAAATTACTTCTTACTGCACCAGAAGTCAAGTACAGCAGGTGTCGGGCTTCTTGAGCTAGAGCTCCAGGCTCCTTATAAGCAGCGTGCATTCCTATGGCTGAACCCAACCACTAGGTGTATGTGTGCATTCAGCTTCTAAAAAGACATTCGCCTACCCTATTTTTTAAACAGTAATCCATTTCCCAGGCAAGAGCAATGCAAACGCTGTTTCTAGCATGGAGAGCTGGAAACTTCTGCGTCTCCATCTCTGGTAAACTGCCACTTCAGGGATTCCATCCGCCAGACTGTGGGGAAAGCACAGGAGAGCTACAGCTGCAGTTGGCTCCTCCTGCTAGGTCCCATGCCCCGAGTGCATGCGCACGTACACTCACGCACGTGCCCGCGCACCCTGCATCCTTCATAATTGTGTGCTCTTTAGACTGATTTATTATGGGAGTGTACCTACCCTAACATGTGTGGCAGTCAGAACAGCTTGAGGAAGTTGGTTCTCTCCTCCTACTTTGTGGGTGCCAGGAATGAAGCATAGGTTGGCAGGGTTGGCAGGAGGAGCCTTTGCCTGCCGAGCCATCTTGCTAGTCCCCGTCCCTCTTTTATGACACCTATTTCATAGACAGAAAATAAAACCTTTTTTCCTAAGTTTTGACTAGAGCAGACTTTAAGAACACTCGTGAGGTAGGATTACTGTCACAGAAACAAATGGAGCCCCTTCACCATGGCGATGCTTAAGAGGAGGTCTCTGAAGGCTTGACTCGCTTGAGTTGCATCGGGCCTCCCTGGCATAGAACAAAGAACTGCTGTGTGCCTTCCCACTTAATCTGTCAGAGATTCAACATCCACTGGGCAGAAGTTTTCCTTCTAGGAAAAGGAAAGGTCCCTGTTACTAAAGGCCCCTGTCCTCTGGGCTGACAGTGCCCTTTCTAAAACCACATCTGCCCTGCCTGCCCTTGTTCAGTCAGAACATGTATCTGTAGGAGTCTGTCAGTTTTACAGTAAGCCCGGGAATCTCACAACTGTATCCTAAAGATAAACAGGATCTAGGTTAAGATCATAGGTGCAAAGACTGGAGAGCAGCCCAGAGTTCTCTCTCTTTATATCCACCTGTCTCTGTGACTTTAGCAGAGTATCCTCACAGTTGGGCTGTGTGTGTGTATGTGTGTGTGTGTGTGTGTGTGTGTGTGTGTGTGTCTGTGTCTGTGTGTGTGTGTGTGAGAGAGAGTGTGTCTGTGTGTGTCTGTGTGTGAGGTCTGCATGTCTGTGTGTGTATGCATGTGATGTGTGTGTAGAGTGTGTGTGTATCTCTGTGTGTCTGTGTGTGTGTGAGAGAATGTGTCTGTGTGTGTGTCTGTGTGTGAGTGTGTGTGTGTCTGATGTCTGTGTGTGTCTATCTCTGTGTGTCTGTGTGTCCATGTCTGTGTCTGTCTGTGAGTGTGTGTGTCTATGTGTGTCTGTCTGCGTGTGTGTCTGTCTGCGTGTGTGTGTGTGTGTGTGTGTGTGTCTGGGCCTCACTGTAGGAAGCATGGCTGCCCAGAGCTACAGAGCCAGGGTTATTTCTCCTATTGCTTTCCCTTTTCAGTGTTAAGAGCATGGCAAAATCCCCCTATCCTTCCTTATGAGTTCACTGAAGCATTGCCTTTCCTGACCCCGCCACCCCCACCTGCTTCAGGAATAGCAGTTGCCTCTTCTATGAGCCTGGAAATGCCTGGAGAGGAGGGCAGGGCCCCTTTCTCCCAGTGCCTGGCAATATAAACACCTGCTAAGGAATCCCTGAGGGGAAGGAATGGCCGAACCCCTCCCAAGATCATGGTAAAAAGTTCATGATTTAAGGAATAGACGTACATCCCAGGGCCTTCATTTTCCATTAGTTCTAAGAATTTTATACACTACATTTGACCTTATTCACCCCCTCCTCCTACTCCTTCAGATCCACCCCAATTCTGCACTTGCTATGGAACCTTTGCCAAGCCCTATCTAGATGTATTTATCTTCTCACCCTGTAATCCAGTTAGAATGGCCAGAAGAGGAAGCTGGTGGTGGGAAGAGGCGGCCGGTGGTGGGGAGGGTCTGGGCTTACAGATCAGACAGTTTATTCTCTGCCTCCTGGTAGCTATGAGACTTTGAGCAAGTTGCTGAGCTTCCTGATTGGAAACCAGGTAGGCCAAATGTCTCCTGCTGACATCCTCCAAGGACATGTGCTGCCCCTTATCGCAGAAGGAATGACTAGGCTTTGGAGAAATGTTAGTCGCCTTACCTCTTGCCTGTGTACGTGTAGCTCACGAATGAGCTCTGTGTTCGTGTGTGTCTCAGGTGTTTCTGTTTTGTGTGGATAGAGTGACACTGTGCAGGGAGGGGTGAGACTGTGATCTGAGGCATATATACCCATGGATCTTTAGGGCAACCTGGCCTCAACCCCCTGAAAACAGATCAGATTAACCATTATATCCAAACCATACCACTCCCGGCCCACCTGTGATCACCAGGGCCTCAGCCTCTTGAAATTCCTCTCTCAGGTGTTTTGGGAATTCCCCAAGAAAACCTCAATAGCACAGCCATGATCCAAGCCAAGAGTATATCGTCCCCATGGTTACCAAAATCCTCGGGCTAGGTAACAACAGGTACCCAGCAATCTGCCTTCAGCCAGAGTTGTACAGTGTACCATTTGTTGCACAGTCTCTACAATTAGGTCTTGCTTCATTCACCATGGAGGTGACTGTCAGCACAGCCCATGCCCAGTGTCAGTCAAACATTCTCCAGGCAAGGCCTGTGTGGACAAGCAGGACTTGGGGAAGGGGTCAGTGGGTGGGAAGTAGGCCTGCTGCTCATCTCTACATGGACCTCTTGTGGGCACTAGGGAAGTTTCAAATCTGGTTAATCCTCCTGGTCAGCTTTCTGTCTCCCCTTTTCCCTGGGGATAGTGGTTCTCATTCTCTACCCCCGCTCAGTACCCAAGATCTCTGTGCCCACAGGGAGGCGTCCGTGACATCACTGACAAGCAAGAAGTACATCCTGAGGTTCCCGGCGCTGGAGACCCTGATGCTGGATGACAACAAACTGTCCAATCCCAGTTGCTTTGCCAGTCTGGCTGGGCTCAGGAGGTATTGTCACAGCCTTCCTCATCACTGTCCCTAATCCCAGAGAGGCTCACACCTGAGGGCTGCATTCAGGCTACACAGCATGGGGCGGAGTCCCAGATCCACCACTTAACTCTGCTTTGTAGCCTTGGGCAAGTCAGTTCTGTGTCTGACCTTAGCTTGACAGACAAGGGCAACATCAGTAAGGTTATATCCCGTCATGTGTAGGGTTAGCCGTTGCCCAGGATAGATCCCTGACCCTGAAACCAAGCCCCCCCACAACCCATACACTCACAACCCCCCACAACTCCCCATAACCCTCCCATACAACCCCCATATAACTCCCCCCACTCACAATCCCACAGAGAACTTCAACTTCCAAGTTCTGCATATGTGGCAAAGATCCCTAGAATATTTCCTTTGCATTCAGTTACTACTTATTGGATGCTACTCTGTGCCTAGTGTTTGCATATTGTCTCATTTCGTCTTCACCAGAGCCTTAAAGATTAATAAACATTATTCCCATTATGAGATAGGAGCATTGAGCCCCAGAGAAAGCAAGTCTCTCCCCCAACTCAAGGTCACACAACAGATGTCCCTGTCCACGCCGGAATCCATGTGTGTCCCCCAGCTTGCTCAGCAATACCCCAGAGGTGGTATCACTGCTGGGATTCTGAATTTACTTTTCTTAATTGAAGACTGAAGAAGTTGAGCCTGGACCAAAACAAGATTTTCCGGATCCCATACCTACAACAGGTTCAGCTCCGTGATGGGACAGGGGACTGGGTTACAGAGGGGCCAAATTCCCAGAAAGAGCTGCAGCCCCAGATGTGGATATTTGAGACACCTGACGAGCAGCCAAATTATACCGTTCTGCCCATGAAAAAGGATGTGGACCGCACAGGTGAGCCCGCCCTTCACTCCTGACGCTGCTCCACCGAGGGGTGAGCTTCTGGGAATTGATCTGAGAGTCCGATTCTGGGCGCTCCTGCATTCTCAATGAACCGCTTAGTGACTTCCAAAACAGTTCTGTCAGGTACGATGCTTTCAAACTCCAAGAAAAAGTGATTAAAAAAAAAAAACCTAATATACTAAGAAAGAAGTCAGGAAGGTCTGTGATACATCTGTGTCCTCAAGGGCGTTGGGTCTCTCCATCCTCCTGGGGCACCACCTTACCTGCCTGTCCTGTGAGTGTGATTCCTGTTAGGTTCTCAGATGGCTCCACAGCCACATGGCAGCCCCCAGAGGCAGGAAGGAAAGACACAGGAACACATCTTAAACCCAAGCTGGTAACAGAGGAGCACATCTCTGGGTTGGACATATTGTGTCCTGGTCCCACTAAGGTAGTTATGTTACTGCGTATCTGCCAACCATTTATTTACAGTTCAAATTGGGAAAAATAGCATATGACGGGTGAAGTAGAGACATCTTGTGCAGAGCTTGAAGTGTTCTCTACACTCTTTACATACATGCTGTACTCACATTTCAATCCAGAACATTCAGTGGGACCCTCCCAGTAAGTACCTCCTCCAGGAATAACCACCTTTGCCCAACTTGATGCACATGCACAAGACTGTCCCCCCGGTGTTATATCAGTATATCCACTAATATTTCTCCATATATCTTTTCCCCTGTCTTATCTATGCTGTGTATACCACATTGTATTTCCTTTTTGTTGTTGAGAGACCTGGTTATATCTAGTTTGGGGCTGTGAGCTGCTGTGAGCTTCCTCTTACCATTCAGTGGTCACTTGCCCTTCTTTCCATGGGGACTGGGTCCAGGAGAAGACATGCTTGTCACACATCTCCAAGTATGTTGAGCATCCGTGACACTGTAAACGTTTCCCAGCATGGCTGGTCCAATTCACTCCCACTCTGATGTGTGCAAGCTCTGGTTACCCCATAGCCTCACAAATGCTTGAATTGGACTTCGCTGTTCCGCTGGCTATGTAGTGGCAGAGCATCGTGGTTTCAACTTCCGTCTCTCAAATGATGAGCGATGTCAGGCATCCTTTTGTGTGTTTGTTGGTCAGTTTTATGTTCCTTTGGGAAATACTAAAGTCTTTTACCTACTTTTAATTTGGAATGTGTACTCTTTTCTTGATTTGATTTGTTGGTTTTGTTTTTTTTTTTTTTATAACTCTGGACACAAATCCTTTATAAATATGTTACCAAAAAATCTACTGGGTAGTTTTCTTCTTTCCTGACTTGTTTCTGTAACAGGGATGTCTGTTTCTGGCCAGATGTGAGCTTGGTCTGCCATTGGCCTGCCCACTTGGTTCTCTATAAAGAGTTATAGAAATTCTCTTTTCACTTATTTAATTATACCGTTACATAAGGCTGTTTGCATGCACATGTAGTTTTAGCATAGTACCCCATACCCCGCTGCCCTCCCAAGCCGAGGCGGCAGCAGGAGTGAGCACCGCTGGAGCTTTACCTTCAGGGGAGCTGCTGGCCCAACGATTGCTGGCACCACTAAAGGCCTGCACTTCTGCCTAAACGTGAGAACCGTCAGTTTCCAACAGCATCCCACTGGGATTTGATTGGAAGTGCACCGATTAGGTCAAGGTGGAAACAATGTCTTTATGTGTTTTCCAGAGTAGTCAAAGAACACACCCTATCACCCTATTTAATTTTAACACTTATTTTATGTGTGTGTTCTGTCTACATGTATGTTTGTGCACTACTTGTATGCAGTGCCTGAAGAGGCCAGAAGAGGGGATAGGCTCCCCTGGGAGTAGAGTTACAAAAGATTGTGTGCTGGAAATTGGAACCAGGACCTCTGGTAGAGCAGCTGGTCCTCTTCTCCCCTGATCCACCTCTCCAACCTGATTGTCAGGTCCTCCCTTTTCTCCTGGAGGCTCTGTTGCTTCCAAGGCCGCACCCATGCACATCTGTGGTCAGATGCGTTCTGGGACTTTGATCCCTTTATGTGATCATCGGTGGTGCCGCTTTATACTCCAGCCCCATTCTTTTGTCGCCAGTACACATACTGAGCTCATGTCCAGCAGTGGTCCAACGTTCATTCCTTGCCTCTCGTCACTTCCAGGTTCTTTTGAACTCATCTGCGTCCATGGCGGCAGCCTCTATAGATGCCCATTTCAGCTCCTGTTTTCCTGTTGTGATAGCTCTTGGCACCTTTTTATTTCCTTGTTGGCTGACCAAAACAGTGTGGTGTTGAAAACAGTGATGGTGGGAAATTTTCTTTGCAATCTTGAGAAAAGTGTTCAGTATTTCAAAAGTATATTAGCTGTACATATTCTTGTAGATGCCTTAAATTTAAAGAAGTTCATAGGTATTCCTAGTTTTCTGGAGTATTTTTTCCTTCTGTGAATTGGTGTTGAATTTTATTGAACGTTTTTTAAAAATTGGAGTGATAATTTTTTTTTTTTTTGGTGGTGGCGAAGTGTTTTTGTTTTTTTTTTTTTCTTTTGTTTTTTTTTTTTTTTTGTTTTTTTTTTTCACCTTTTTTCTTTGCTTTTTTTTTTTTTTTTTTTGTTTTTTTTTTTTTTTTTTTGCGACAGGGTCTTTACCATGTAAGGCTGGCCTATAACTTACAAAGATTTGCCTACCTCTGCCTCTGTCTCTCCAGCCCTGGGATTAAAGACATGCCCCACCAACCCTCACATTCTTTATTTGAAGGGGTTGGTGAAAGTGAGAGAGCCTTGGACAGCCGCCTCAATGTTCACTCAGTCTTGCATTCCCAGGACAAGACCACACCCCTCAGCCATCCAATGGATGTGCTGACATTTTGTGAAGGGATTTTGCAGCCATGTCCAGCAGGTGACTGGTGTAATGTCTTCCTCTGTTAAGACGCTCCTGTGAGGACTGGTGATAAAGGCTGTGCTTGCCTCATACAATGAGTTCAGAGCCTCCAGTATGCACTTCTAGGACGTTTCCTAGGAAAGCTGGATACGGTTTCATTTTTTAAGTGTTGGAAGACAATGTTGTGAAGCTGCTGGAGCCTGGACACACACACACACACACACACACACACACACACACTCTCTCTCTCTCTCTCTCTCTCTCTCTCTCTCTCTCTCTCTCTCTCTCTCTGAAGAGTTGGAACCCAGGAAATTTAGAGTCTTGCAGGAAGGGCCTCTTAGACTCTAGACCTAAGTCTTAGACATGAGGACGAGTTGCTGCTATCTGACCTCAGCTGACCTTGTGGAGTTGACCCAGATCTTTGAAGAGAGGACCCACCAAGTGGGTCAGAGTTAGGCTGCTTTATGGATGTTGAAAATAGGCCAGTTGGTATATTCACGTGGTAAAGCTTCCGTTCCGCTAGTCCTAGGAATCACAGCAGCTGAGACACTATGGGACACAGAGAGCAAGGGAGCCCCTTCCTTCCTGCTGTCCCAGACCTCCTCCCACCAGGCACCTCCTTGTCAGAGTCTAAGATGGCTCATTCCCTGGCAGACTGGCTACGTGCGACATGAACCTTTCCCTGTCCCTGCTAGATTGCCAGCTAGGAGAACTGTTCAGGGCGAATGCTGTCCCGGCTCCTGTACTCTACTGTTTATTCTCATGTGACCTTTCTCATCCTGTCAGAAATATGAGGAGGGCCCAGACCCCAGGTAAAGGAGAGTGCCGCCTGCACAGGATGCAGTCCCATAGATGCCCTGCCTTGGTCCTTAAGTGAATTCAGCAGTTGGTTGGCTCATCTGAGTCCGACCACCCCAGGATGGCTTCTGTAGTCTCTCCCCAATGCCAGCTGTTCTCACTGACTGCACCAACCAACACATTTTGGTTCAAGGCATTCAACATGTCTTCTCCTCCTCCTCAGCTGGGTGTCTTTCCTGTTCATGTCTCTCTTATGAGACAGCTGGTTAGCTTCTACCCTGAGTAGCCTCCCCAGCAGCACTGGGGCTAGAAAGAGCTCACATATTGCAAGTTATATTGTGACTAAAGAGCTCACATATTGCAAGTTATATTGTGACTAAAGCACAGAGTGAGCAGAAGGGCAGAGTGAGCTGAGGTGGGAGAAGGAGGGAGAAGGGGGGAAGAGGGGAGAGAAAGAGGGAGGCAACCAACCATGCTGGGGCCCAGCAGCCTGGCTAAGGAGTTGGGTTTTCTCCCGTCTGACCCTTTTCCGGGTTAGCGCTGGAACCTGTTGGGGAGGCACCGAGAAGACACAGTGGGGGAGATGCAGACCCAACCCTGTGGGTCCTAGGGATCCTCACCACCTTCCTCCCATCTCTTTTTATGTTTCAGAGGTTGTGTTCTCTTCTTACCCTGGATTTTCAACCTCAGAGGTAGGAGGAACTGCTACTTCACATCTGTGTGTGTTTGTTGTCCTACTAGGAAAGAACCCAAGGCCTTGCACAATCAGGGCAAGTGCTGTACCCCCTGAGCTCCATTCCCGGCTTCGTCTGGATTATGAATACTGGATAGAGCATTAATTCTTGTAAAGAGTTGTACTATGCTACTTAGAGAATAATGACAAGAGTGTTACATAGGAACTAACAAAACTGAAAAAGCTAAGAGAGCCACCAGAGACATTTCTTTAGGTCACACTAAATAAACAAGTTTTTGCTGAGCACCTACTGTGAGTCAGTCCTATGCTGATGTGGTAGGAGAACTGAACGGGCTCTGACCTCATCGGTTCACAGCCTTGCCCCCAATTTCCAGACACTGTTGAGCTTAGTGTAATGACAGCAGCTACCTCAGGTGATATAACTGGGACTGCCACCAGGATGGAACTCACAGGGCCCTCTGACAAAGGTCTCAAAAGGTGGACAAGTTCATGCAGGGTGTAGTGCCTCAGAACCTTGCTGTCAAAGTTGTACCATTTGATTTTGTCAGTATAGAGTACTGGTTTTTGTCTCCAGGCAGAGCTCACTAGCCAAGCTCATGGAGACAGATACATGTAAACAAAACATAGATGCATCCATTTGCATTTCTACACCTAGCCAAACTATCCTCGAGGCATAGCACAGAAAGCCACCTCCTCACAGACATGACTAGGTGAGAAACCGTGCCAGTTAACCTCTTCTGCAGAACAAAACCGACAAGCACTCACTAATTTCTCTGGTTACTTCCCAGAATTTTTTGAGCTAGCAAGATGGGTCTGCTGGGTTTGCCACCATGGCAACCAGCTGGGAGCTGAGCTTCAAAGCATACGGGTGGCCCTGGCCTCTCCCTTGTCATCTTCACCCTGGTCTAACCATGGGACAGAATCAGATCTCAAGAGAGCAAGAAAGAAGTGGAAGAGAGAAATCCAAATGTAGTACCTCAGCCATGTTCTCTTGTCAAAGGAAGTCAGAAGGGCAGGATGACATTTCAGCACTGTGCTGACACTAACCACCCAGTGTAAGACTGAGTTTAGGTACACACACACACACACACACACACACACACACACACACACACACACACATTTCCTAAGAACACTGGCCACACTCTAGGTGGTAGTCACGAAGGAGGAGAAGACAGTAAGCTATTTATACTAGCTATAAATTTGAGAGTCCCCACAAACCCCCCATCCTGTTTGATAACTTACTAGAACTCAGAAGATCTCAAGAAGGGTCCTGTTTAGACAACTGCAGTCGTATTATAAAGGACAAAAAGTGAGGCTCATAAGGCAAGGTCTGGGAGGCCCCACCTGTGAAGCTTGTGTGCACCTTTTCCCCACGTCCCCATTGTCCCTATTGCCCCCATGGAAGCTGGCATCCACCCTCCTGACACATACTCACCAACCAGGGAGCACAACTTTTGCTAGTCTTCTTGGTTTGAGCTCAGAGCCCACACCTTCCAACCAGGTCTCACCAGGCCCCATCCCAATCCCATTAGCAGAATGGAAATGTGGTTAAAGGAACCCTGGCTAACAGGCAGCCCAAGGAACCCTGGCTAGGAGATAGCCCATCACTTAGTCCCAGGACTTTAGAAGTTCAACACTGAGATCTGGGGCAGATAAGGCCTCATATGCCTTCACCATAACGCAGCCAGGCTTGTTTTAGAAGTGCAGAAATGGCAGCTGCTCCTTTGAGTTGGCCAGTGTGCCAAGGGTCACATTGCTAAAGGACATTCATATTGTGTGGAGGGGCCTGTGGCCAGTGATGTACCTTGGAAATCAATAGCAGGTGGCAGGAACGTTGGTGATTATCGCTCAGTATCTGAGAACCTGGAAGGTGAATTGGGTGGAAGAGATGTTCAGGGGTCTTTCTCTGTAATAGTCAGGTGCATGTCCCTCTAAGAGAGGACCAGTCATGCCCTCAGCTTGGTGTACTCTGGCTTTTCTGGCCTGCGCTCTACTCTGGCTTGCCTCTTTCCACTTACCTAGTCTTCTTGCTCCACTTCTGACCCTGAAGGGTTCAAACAGGCCAAGCTCCTGCCACCTGCCTCATCAAGAATCAACCAGCGAGATGAGTGGTCTTCAAGGAAGAACCTGATGATGCAGCATAGCCACACTGAAAAGAAACAGGGACTGGTAGCTAGCCTTGTCCTTGGGGTGCACGTAAGAGCCCATGGCTATGTAGGGGAAGGACTGACTGTGTGACAGGGCCTTGAGTATATAGTCGATCCGTCTTGTCTGTCTCAGAGCATCTCCTTGTCTCAGGTCTGGTTGTAGAGGTCCTGTGGACTCTTGATGAGGAAATCTGGTTCAGTCCTGACAGGATTGCTCCCACTACCACTATGGAACAATTATTGTTCCTACCTCTAGTCCCATGGTGGGGGTAATCTGAGCTCAGATCTGTTTCTAGAATCATGGAAACTCCTTAATTACTGTTATGTCTTCTGCCTGGAAGGATGATGGGAGATATGAAATGAACTTAGGGATAATTAATCTTCTTGGATAGTTTTTAGATGATTCGCTTGTGTAAGTGTGGAGTTGAGCAGGGATATGACCCTAAGTTCAAAGTTGCACAGGACATGGCTGTAGGCCATCTGTCACGGGGAGTTGAAAAGTAGGGGAGACTCCTGTCTGCTGTTGTCCTACCCAGCTCTGTCAGGTTGCGGTAGGTGACCCATACTGAGGAGCCATCTAAGTTTCCAAACACTACCATTTACCTGACACTGACCTGTCTCATGTGTGTAGCTTCACAAGTTGACTCAGGAGGACATAAAATGTTTGGCTCCAAGTAGTCGCTCGTCACATGCTCACCTATGGCACAAGAGATAGTAGGATTGTGGGATCAAGCGCATACAGCAGTTAGTGCCTCTAGGGACATTTGGTTCACCTTAGTCTCTTATCTACCCTCATCATTTCCTTTGGCTCCTTGTAATTCACTGAACATAGTGATTTGAGTTTGGCACAGTTAATCCAGCAGTTCCCTTTTCCTGCTTGATCCCATGTTGGCCCTGAGGCACTCCAGACTGTAGCTACTGCCAGCTACTACAAGGGATCCCGATGAGCTGTCCCTTCATCAGGTCGAGCCTGCCTCAAGTTGGTCAGGACTTAGCTGTTGCTCCACCCTGAATGAGAACTTGGGTTCCCCTCTCAGCACGATCCTGCCCTCCCAGTTCCGGTGATTGACGGCCTTCCCCTGTGCAAAACCTCCTCTACCTCCTGGGGAATTCCAGCTGATGCACAGAAGGGGCAGCCAGAGCTAAGGTGCACAGGCTGGGGCTGGAGGAAGGGCAGAGCTCCGTGTCTGCAGCACTCTAGTATTCTGTGTCCCCAGAGAACTTGACATTGGAACTTTCAGCTATGCTGGAGAATTAGCTCTTGTGACCTCATAGAACATAGAGTCAGAATTCTGGCCTTTATGACCCTAGGTGTCTCTTTGGCCACATTATCTACAGAAGTCTTTCACCAATAGAAAGGGTGCTGGCTGCTGCCAGCCCCAACTTTTTCTTTAATCATTGTGACACTGTGACTCTGACTCTTTTTTTTCCCTCCTAAGACAACCAAGGTATGTTCACTTCCTCCCATATTTGAGATTCTTCCTGTGAAGTCACTAAAAGCAAGGAACCAGACGCTGGCCCCGCCTTTCCCAGAGCTGAGATACCTTAGCCTGGCCTACAACAAGGTAAACTGCTTTGCTGTTTCTGTGGGGCACAGATGGGAGGAAGGGACTGACCATGCCAGGCTGACCCTTCCTCCCCCAAATGCAAGCGTGTGGCTCCGGTTCTCAAGGTGACCAAGGTTGTCACTTGCCATGCACTAGCCGCTTTGACAGGCACAGGTGTATAGCCATGCAAAGAAAGATCTCGGGACTGGGACTGTATCGTGCTTGCTTAGCTACTAAAACCCAGGGTTGGTGGCATTCCCTGTGATCCCACCTCTGGTGAGGTAGTGACAGGAGGATCAAGGCCAGCTGCCTGCTGAGTTCGAGGTTAGCCTGGGCTGAGGCACTGTGTAAAAGAAAGGAAATGATTTAGTCTTTCAGATCTTGTCAGCCATGGAGATGGGCAACCACACTATACACATGTTCGGTGCTATGAAAGAGATCCACAATACTGGGAAGATGCCTGGTCTGACCTAATATTTGGCCAAGGAAATGTAGTGTCTAAGCTTAGATCTCAATCATTGACTTTAGGAAGGTGAAGGGGGTTGGGAGACACAACAGACTGAAAAGTCCCATGTGTCTGACTTCAGATGTTTCCCTCTATCATGTCTTGTTTGGCTTTCTATAGCCTCTCGGTTGTTTATTTTTTGGTGCTGGAGAGCAAACCCAAACTCTGGTGCCTGCTAAGCCTGTGTTCACCTACTGAGCTACACCCCCAACACCTGTGTTTTTCATTCAACTTAAGTATTTTTAATTTTTCCTGTGGCTTTTATTTTTGACCTGTGGGTCCCTTGGGAGTCAGTTGGTTAATTTCCAAATATATAGGGCTCTTCTGGGCATCCTAGATGTGCTGATTTCTAATTATATCTCTTGCCAGGTAATCATGATTTGTGAGATTTCTTTCTTTTTAAATCTATTTAAACTTGCTTTGAGGTTCCCCATAAAATTGATGATTGTCCCGTAAGCTCTTCCCACAACGTGTACCTGCAGCCATGGAGACGGTGTGAGGAATGTCAGTCTAGATAAGATATTGGCAGTGTCACTACTATTCCATGAACTCCTGGCTGCTTATCATACCGAGGTTAGCCTGGGCTGGAGGCACTGTGGGAAGCTGACTTAGTAAGTTGCTGGCCACACGAGCATGAGAACCTGAGTTCGTATCCCCAGCACCCACATAAAAGCCAGCTAAGGCCATGCACACTTGTAACCCTCGGGTGCTGGAGAAGAACAGCTACAAAAGACTCCTAGGGCCTTGCTGGCCACCCAGACCATCAGGAACTGATTCAGGTTCACGGAGAGACCCAATCTCAAAAATAAAGTAGAGATGAGAAAGGTCAGAAGCCAACATCCGGCCTGGACACACACATGCGCAGGCAAACATACCCATACAAGTGCACACCACATACGAAAAGGGAAAAAGACCCACTCATGGCTGTGGATTTGTTCCTTCCTGCCTTCAGTTCTGTCCCTTTGGACTTTAGCTGATGAGTCTTTAAAGCATGGGTGGCCCTGGCATGGAGCGCAGGTGAGTTAACGTCCCACTCTCCTGGAGATGCTCTGCCTTCCTGAGAGCTGCTCAGCACTGCTGCGAGACCAGAGTTCTCTGCCTGCTTCAGAACAGCCAGGACTGTGGGAGGCCTGCTTGTCCTTGCTGGTGTCCTCCCACCCTCTGTGCCCTCTCCGGGGCTGCCAACCGTCTGTGTGACAGCTGGCTCCCACCATCGTGGCTCTCTGTTCCAGTGATCTGCGTAGACCACCAGGGCACACTTTGCTTGCGTGCTACGCTTCGCTTTACCTGTGAATCTTTAGCTCTCAGAATAACGTGATGCACAGCGGGCACTCGGCAAGTGTTTGTGGTGCTGCTTGTGTCACACCTCAGACACCGCTGTGCGCACTGAAATTAGGGTTTGGTTTATCAGAGGTACAAGTTTTCAAAGCCAATTATATCTCCAAACAGAACTTCTCCCCCTAAGATGTTCACTGAGAAATGTTGTGTCAAATGCAAAACTCAAATTTTACTTTTAACCAATATTTACTTAGCTCATAGGTTTGGCAGTTATAGTGTCTTTAATTGAGTGAGGTTGGGTGGAAATCAATTTAACCCAGAGAGGTTGAGCAGAAACCGGCGGTTACCTCTAGAACCTCACTGTGTCCCTGGTATCTTTGACTCTCCCCACAGGGAGCAGGCTAGCCTGGGCCAGGTTCTGCTTGCCAGACAGCCAGAACCCTGAGCCCATGCCTTTGAGCTAGGGCTTGGTGTCACAGAAGAGAACACAGGACACACCCTGGGAATCACTCGAGATGCCGCTTCTATTTTAGTTATAAGCAGGATCTTGGGTCTTGACTGAATTCATTTGTGTTTCTTCTCATCTGTAGAGCTTGTCTCTCACTGCCTGGTTTGCCCACAGAGGCTTCGCGCCACCCTGGGCCACCATGACACACACTACAGGTAGATCAAGTCTCCTCCTCTGGACCACAAGCTTTTTGAAATGTGTTTTCAGCCTTGGTGATTAAACCTTGAGCCTCTCCTAGGCAAGTGGCTACCACCAAGTCATATCCCCAAGTCCAGCCATTTTGTTTTAAGGGCCAACCAAACCACATCAGTCTGCTGTCCTTCACAGCTATGCGAAGGCAGTGTGAACACAGGGGCAGATGGTGGCCGATTGAGTCAGGTGAGCTGGGCTTGGCACAGCCTCTGGGCTGAGTGGCCTTTACACTTTCATGTGCATTCAACAACGATAGTATTTCATGAAGTAATTACATTATAAGGAGTCAAATTTCAGAGTCCATAAATAAAATTTTCATGGAAAAGAAGCAGTCCAGCTATTTGCTTATGAACTGTCCAGGGCCGCTTTGAGATTATAAGAGCAGGCCTGAGTCAGGGACAGAGTCTCTGTGTGCCAACACTTACCACCTGGCTCTTGACAAGAAGACTTAGCCGCCTATGACCTACACTCTGGGCTCTGGAGGGTCAAGTGTGGGCTGGCTGAGGGAGCAACCATGAGAGATGCCATTTGCTTCAGTAGCCAAACTGAAGTGTCTGCCTTCCCTTCTGTCTTAGGGTTTCCATTGCTGTGAAGAGACACCATGACCAAGAACTCTTATAAAGGACAACATCTAATTGGGACTGGCTTACACTTTTAGAGGTTTAGTCCATTATTGTCATGGCAGGAAGCATGGCAGCATCCGGGCAGACTTCTAGACAGTGCTCTAGAAGGAGCTGAGGTTCTACATTTTGATCTGAAGCGCCCACAAGGAGACTCCCTTCTGCAGACAGCCAGGAGGAGGGTCTCTTTCACACTGGGCAGAGCCTGAGCATAGGAGCCTCAAAGCCTGCCTACATGGTGTCACACTTCCTCCAACAAGGCCACACCTATTCCAACAAGGCCGCACCTCCTAATAGTGCCACTTCCCATTGGTCAAGCATGTTCAAACCACCACACCCTCTCACTGTCCCTGAATCCAACCCCACTCTGGGCTCCTCCGGTACCAATAGCCCTGAATCTCCTCTACAGCTGTCCCCATGTTCTGGCTACTCTCCTTAACAATGCTGGTGTGATTTTTGTCCTGCAGAGTCTGGCTTGACAACCTACAGGCCAAGTACATAGGGTCACATAGTAGCTCCTGGCCCCAGCCAGCCATGATGCGTCCTTTGTCATGGTTCAGCTTTATTCCATGGGCAAGTGAGTCTCTGTTCTTCGGCCCTCTTCACTTGATGTATTGGTGTCTAGGACCTATGGGAAGGAATGGCCAGGGCTGCTGTTGAAGGAATACTAGCATGTGTAGGCTTGCTGGAAGGGAAACCAGTTGCATGTAAAGTCAGAGCTGTTCCAGCCCCCGAGGCTCTTTGAGACAAATGCTTCTGATTATTTGGCCACCAGTATCCTTGATACTTTCATATCCAGTGTAGATAAGAGATTTTTAACTCTTAAAAATGCAGCAATGGAGGCTGGAGAAATGGCTCAGCTGTTAAGAGCACTGGCTACTCTTCCTGAGGACCCAGGTTCAGTTCCTAGCACCCATGTGGTAACTCACAACCAAGTGTAATGTAATACCAGTCCCAGAGAGATCCATCGTCCTCTTCTGGCCTCTGAGGTCACGGCACACATACACATATGCACTGTAGACATGTGCAGGCAAAACACATAAAATAATAATTATTTTTAAAAGGTGAAGTAGTTGTGGCAGAATTTGTGGACAGGAAGACTAAGTGTTCTGGCCCTCTGCAAGGATCAGGCGTTACCTACTGTCTGTCACTGGCCCCCATGTCTATTTTGTAGCCTGTCATTCATTACTAGCCAGCATCCCCCACCTGGGTGGGGAGCAACCACTAACATGCCTCCTGCACTTTTCCAGATTGCAAAGGAGGATGCCGTCCTGCCAGCAGCTCTCTTTCCCTCCCTCTGTGAGCTCATCTTCCATAACAACCCTTTGGTAGCACACACACGAGGTATGGTGGCCACATATCTGTCCCCCAACCCAGTGCTCAGTGTTAGCCCTAGGACTTTGATTCTCACCTCTTAGGTGCTAGGCCAGACATTGCTGGTGGGGAGTGAGGGGTGGGGTGGGGGGAGGAGAAGGCTCAGTTACCCTGGAGAATGGAGCTGTCAGTGCTGAGCGCCTGCTTTGCACCTGCCTGTCCCCACAGCAACTGTGGCGAGCAGGCGTTAACCTCAAGAACTTTAGTGGGAACCAAAGCTCTCAGCAGTTGTGATCTGCCCAAGGCCACTCCAGAAAAAAAGCTGTGGGTTTTGAATCCTCTGGCCCTTACTTCAGCTCTTTAAAGCTTCGCCCTGGTTGTAGAGGAGGCCTGTGTGGTCTCATTTCCATTTCTCATCTGGGGTTGGTCCAGCTGCTAGGCCAGCTCTGCCAGCAGCCTGAATGCAGTTCTGTTGTGGTGCCCACCGTCTCCTGGCCAAGACCCAACAGCTGGAGGTGCACTGAAGTTCTAGGCTTGTTATGACAACAGTGGAGGTGCTAAGCCAGCTCACTTTGTCACCTTAGCCTGACTGCCCATCACTGTCCTTGCTTATAGAATAGGAACAGCATGGTGCTTACTTCTGAGGGTTGAAAAGAGAACACAGTTGCATTAACAGAGGCGAAGCAGTCTGAGCAGTGCCAGGCACACAGCAAGCCCAGGAAACACTAGCTAATCGCCATCTCACCTCCCTCACACCAGGGATCCCACCACTGCTGAAGAGTTTCCTCCAGGACCGCTTGGGCATCCGCTTAGTTCGAAAGAAACTGGTAAAGCCTAAACACCACATGTTGATGCCTCGGAAGGAATCTCGGAAGGTAAGCCTTCCAACGGGACCCTGGCCTCAGAGAGACGGGGCCTACTTTAACATGCACACAACTTGAGCACAAGAACCCTGCGCCCCAGCCAAACCTGGAACCTCTCCATGGGCTCTAGTGCCTTCTCCTTTCCTTGTTAAACACAGTTGGAGCAGGGGTGACAAGAGAAAGAGCCCCAGCAAGAGGAAGGTAGATGGAGAGCCGTGGCAGTCACTAAGTCAGTGGCCTAATTCACAGGGAAACTGGAGATGCACTGAAGTTCTAGGCCTGTTGTGACAACAGTGGAGGTGCTAAACCAGCTCCCTTTGTCACTAAGGGAGACCAAGTAGGGAGAAACCAACCTTTTGGAAGGCCCACCACTGTCCACAGCTGTCTGAACTTGGCAAGAGTTTTGATTTTTGAGCTGCTGATATTTGAGCTCTGGAGCCTCGCAGAGCCGCTGAAAGGGATGGATGGAAGGGGACATGAAGCTCGATTGCAGAGCCCGAGCCCTCGGCCACCCGAGTTCCTGGTGCAGGTCACCGCTCTGAGTCAGCAGGAGCAGATGCACAGCCCCTGCTGCAGGCGGCCGCTTCGCTCACTCCAGCAGCTCTCCTGCTTGCCCCTGGGGACCATGAATTAGAACGCATCATCCTCTTGATCTGAAGGAATTTAAAAGCATCTGTGTGAAGTTCCCGTCTCCAAGCTCAGACATTGCTGGTCCGCAAAGGTAGATACATCTGTCCCTTGCCCCATCCGCTCTGCTGTGGCTTTATCCACCCAAGCAAGCTCTTAAGTCCTCAGAGGAGCACAGCAAGGGTTTAAAGCCAGAAATAGGAATTCCTAGGGGTTCTCTTGCCTGCTCTGAGGATCTGCCACAGCCCTGCCTGTCTGCAGTGCCTCTGGAGTGGAATGGCAGTGAGCTGGGTGCCTCTCAAGGTACTCTGTGGCCAGGATGTGATGGAGCACGCACGACTCTGCCTTTGCTCACCTCTGGAGAAAACAGACTCAGAATGGTGCATCAGCTCACCAGATATGTGTGTTGGGTTTAGGGTGGCCCTCTCCGACCCCATCATCTGTTCAGGGTCCTGAGTAACTGAGATGCTAATATTAATAAACACAAGCACCTGTTTGCAGAAACAGAACAGTAGTGTGCACATCTAGGCACACACCCATCACTGGACCCCAGAACATGGTTTAGGCCTGACGCTAGCTGGGAGAGTCTTAGTGCACTAGAGACAGAGGCTCCAGGCCGTGCGTGCCCTTGAACGCAGTCATGGGCAGGGGGAGAAAATGGAGAACATACTTGGTGGGCTTTTCCCTGTGAGGACACAAGAGGCAGATAGACCAGACCAGTCCTGAAGGCCAGCAGTGAGCCAGGGCTGGAAAGTGTCAATTCACCCTGTAGGAAGGGCTGGGGAAGTAGGGTAGGACTAAGCTGCAGCCCTCCATCTCCTTCCTGGCAAGGGCTCCTAGTGTGCAGAACCTCCGCCAGATGCTGCTGTCCCCGTGACAGGGATTTGAAGAAGAGTCCACGCCCCTCGGGCTTCCATCCAAAACATGGACACTACATGTATAAAAGGAAAACATTGTCTTAAAATGAAATCTATTTTAGAAACGTGTGGTCCTTCCTGTTCCGCAGGTGTTGGATCTGGTTATAGGTGTGGGGGAGAGGGGAGCGTCTGCCCACAGGCAGAAACGGCTTCCAGGGATCCAACTGAGTCTCAGCCTGCATGTTCCTAAGTACAGTGCCCAGGGCTTTCTATCTGTTAGTCTGTAAAAGTAGACAAGAAGGTGCACGCATGTGTGCGTGTCTGTGTGTGTGTCTGCGCACACACACACACACACACACACACACACACACAGAGCCCACCCCCTCTCCCCCGAGGCAGTCAGCACAGGAGAGGTGGTGACAGACCTTTGTCAGTTGAGGAAGTAGTTCCACAGCTCCTGAGAAACTTGGCTCAGGAAAAGAAGGGCCACTCCCACCCACTCTAGGACTCCCTGAGGAAAGCAAGAGGCATTCTGGGGAACTGCCAAGAACAGAGTGAGACCGAGAGCCCAGGCCCCCAGGCAGGAGGGGCAGACTGTGTCACCGACTTGGACAAGTCATTTTACCCCTCCATGCCTGGAGACAGGCTCCATGTTCCTTGAGTAATTTACAAAATTTACACTGCATGACAGAGCCCATGTGGAGGTCAGGAGATAACCTGTGGGAGCCAGTTCTCTCCTTCCACTGTGTGAAACCCAGGGATCAAACTCTGGTTGTCGGACGGCAGCAAGAGCCCTTCTACGCTGAGCCTCCATGGTGGCGTGGAGTGAGGCTGTGTGATTGCCTTCCTGCCTCCCCAAACTGCTCCCGTGGTGCAACCCATTGAAGACTGGTAGGGCTAGAGAGCAAATCCAACCCAGGCTTTCTCTCATACAGGTGAAAACCTACATCCCTAAGGTGTCGAAGCATTCTCTGGTCCCCCATCACCTCAGCACGATCACAGACAATCGTCCATCAAGTCTCCTGCCGGAGCCGGAGCTCTCCACTGAAAACACCTCTCGAGAGGCACTGTTCACCAACGAGGGCCCAGAAGGCCCTCCTGTAACTCACCGGGCCTTTGTGCCGATGCCTCCCATCTGCTCCGACTCCACCGTTCACAGTGATATAGTGTCCCACCAGAGCCGGACAGCCGGCCTCATGAGCCCAGAGCACCCATCAGATGACGACGCCAAGAGCACAGAGTCTATCTTCCTGACCCAGGTGACAGCCCCCAGCTGCCTCCACCCCAGCTGCCTCCACCCCAGCTGCCTTCACCCCAGCTGCCTCCACCCCCAGCTGCCTCCACCCCCAGCTGCCTCCACCCCAGCTGCCTCCACCCCAGCTGCCTCCACCCCAGCTGCCTCCACCCCAGCTGCCTCCTCCACCCCAGCTGAGCACGCACAGGTTCCTGCAGCCCCTGAGCAACCTGCATTGCTGAGGGCTGCCCAGGGCTGGCAGGAAAACCCTGAAGGAGGTGCAGCTCTCAGGCACCCTCTGATGACACTAGTGGTCCTGTGGCATAGACGGCACCTCAGATCTCACTGGGACTGATGCTGGCCAGTCTGCAGAGGCTTGTCACGACTTGTCCCTCTCTACTAAAAGGTGCCCCACTTGTCATGCTTCCCTGGGTCCTGGGAACAAAGGTGACTCAAGTACAGGTGCCACCTCGGAGGTGCTTATGGTCTATGGGGAAGCTGATAGGGACAGAGCTTGGCATCGGGGCTGAGAATGGAAGAACCCAGGGGCAAGAACCTGAGGAAGGATGCCTCCTCCTTCCAGGAGGGTGTGGGAGGGTCAAATGAGCTGCACTTCTCAGGCCAGGAGAGGGGCACGGTGGACATATGGGCGGAGAGAGCAGGGAACATGGGATGGGGAGAGATTCAAGTGGAATGTCTAGAACTATGACTATTCCGTGTCAGTGCAGCAGTGTGTAGAGAGGAAATCAAGAATGCCCCCAACCTGAACAACTCAAATCCCAAGTGTTCTGAATTCCGAATTTTTTTATGTGTCAACATATCCACAAGAGGAAATTTTGATGTTATTTTGTATCATACATAAAATCAGTAAAGATGTATGAAATTACCTTAGGGCTATGTATATAAAATATACATGGAGCATAAGTGAATTTGATGCATAGACTTGGGTCCAGTGCCAAAGTATCTTACCTTGTCATGTAACTATTCTAAAAAGCAAGCACCTCTAACCCCAGCATTTCACATTAGGACTGGAAGACTGGAAGAGTTGGTAGTCGCCCCCCTCCCAGAATGTCCCTGCATGAAATAGGGTTTCCTGTATTGAATAAAGCCATTTGTGTAGGCTAAAATGTCTCTGGTGTACCTCAGAGCAAGAGTAAAGAATACAAAACAAATACCCTCAGTATGGCACTGGAAGGCCCTTCCTAGGCCTGCTCAGCATTAGCCACCCACCTGTCTCTTAAGTGTGCCACACACGATGTCACACTCCCTGACTGCTGCAGCTGCAATCCGTTGTGGCTTGCAGTCCATCCCTCTCTCCGCTTTGTCTGGGGACAGCTCTCCTGTGTCCCTGGAACTTGGTCCAGACTGTCACCACCTCCTATGGAGTTTTCTGGCCAGTTCTGGGCCTCCTCTGAGAATGCGCAGATTAGCCATGCCTTTTCCTGTTCCACTCATTATCTAGTCTCCTGCCTGCGTCCTCCATGCCTCAGCTTAATCTGTGTCTGGGCTCGGCACTGCTGGCTGTGCAGAGCCATATTGGGATGTGGCAGGGAACAAGAGTGTATTTTCTTCCTGGCACAGGTGAATGAGCTGCCATCCTCCACCGTCCACAGGGACAGCTTGGAGGCAGAGGAGAGTCACCAAAGGAGGCCATCAACAGCACCCAGAGAGACAAAGAGGACTCGGAGGAAGCAGATGGCTACCTCTTTGCACAACAAGTATGACGGCTATGAGGAGCTGCTCACAGTCAAGCCTGACCCAGCCTTTGTGGAGCCAAAGGGTACGGGATTAACGGGATTAACGTGCTGGGATTAAAGGCGTGCCACTGGGCCCTGCTCTCTGTCAGGGACTTCTTAGGGCACAGCAGCATGGCTGTCCTTTGCTGAACTGTCATTACTTTGGGCTACAGGCTTTTTCAGACTGGCTAAATTAGCCCAGTCACCCTGGGTGAAAATTTACTTGCAGAAAAGGGCTAATAACCAAACCAAACCAGGTTCCTGACCTCTCACCAGCCCGTTAAGGACCAATGACCATCCCAAACCCATCCCAGCTGGTTTGGGGCAGCAGAGACAGTGTCGTCTCAGCTCTGATTCCATTACCTCTGATGTGCCCCAGTGTCTGTGCCTGCAAATGAGCCTGCCAGGGAGTGGGTCTCCTGGGAGTCAGCCCCTGCCATGTGACCCCCGAGATTAAGGGATCATTGGGGGCCAAAAGTCTCTCCACATTGGACTCTGAGCTCAAGGGGACATTTCACTCAACGAATGGTGGAGGTCTAGGCAAGGGAGCAGATGAGGGAGCCTTGGGAACGGCTTTCTTGGGCGTTGAAGTCCTTTGACACCTGTTGCTGCATCCTCCAGGCATCCAGAAAAATGCACAGGCCCTGCATCGCATGTTGAAGCAGCCGCTCATCTGCCGCTCCTCCAAGCCCAGGCTGGACACTTTCCAGAAACCCTACATTCCCAAAGAGAAGAGGGTAAGCACTTCAGCCACTGGCTGTTTCTGAGCTCTGAGGACTCTAAAGGTACAGACCCAGCCGTTACCTTGGGACCCTGAGGCCTGTTTCCCGGCGCTCACTACCGCCCTCTGCCTGTCACTATGGCTGTATGAAGTGACAGACCTCTTCCTTGCTTTGTGCCAGGCTGCGAGGATACCGATTCCACCCCCTCGGAAGACCCGAGCGCAGCTGCTGGATGATATCCTCATTCGCATGCGAGACCCTCGGAACGTTACTGAGGCTCCACTGGGTATGCTGCCAGCTGTCCCACCGGGCTGATGTCTAGCAGGGAGGGCCGGTGCGAAGCTAGAAGGGCACATGGAAAGCAGGGAGGGCTGTGGAAAGTGGGGATTCCTGAGCGTCTACCTGCAGTGTGCTGGAGCACACACTAAGAATGCAGCAGCCCGGGTCTGCATTAGCTAGAGTGTTTCTTTACTGGGAACCTAGGTTCCCAGATGGCCTTTCTTGTCTTCAACCTGTGCTGAAGAGGTTTCCATGTCATCGACACTTTCGGGTCTTGAACTAAGGCATGACTTCCTACTGTCAGAGCTGGACTGCTTCTACACACCAAGTTACGTTCTGCATCTCTGGGCCAGGGAAACTGGGCGAGCCTGGCGCTGTCCTTTCTCATCCCTGTAGGCGCTGTGTTGCAGCGGCGTGGACAGCAGCGACTAGTGAACCAGAAGCAATACCGGGAGGCCAAGCGGTTGCTCAAGGAGTTCCGCGCACGCTACCGGCAGCTGGTGCGCAGCTCGCTGCGGACTGTGTTCACCTCCAGCCCGCCGCCCAGGCCGCCCACCCGCCGTGCGCTGAGCGCCGGCCAGCCCAAGTTGGGCCGCTTCCTCGAGTTCATGGACGAGTTCTGCCAGGAGCCCACGGCCGGCGACTCGAAAGAGTAGAGCTGGGCACCGCCCTCCCCAAGGGCTCTGCGCCCTGGACCGTGCCCAGCCCTGAACAGAAGGGGCTTCGGCTCCATTTCGCTCCGTGGTCAGCCTGGGGAACACAGCAGGACCTTGCCTCTCAGCCCGGCCAGGCCGCACCTGGTGGCTGGCCCAGCAGCAATAAAGAGTGGTGTAGAGCATATAACGGGTGCCAAGTATCCTTCTTGGAGGTCAGGCCAGGGCCGCAGTGACAGTGTCACTAAAGAAAAATCTCTAATGATTCCTGCATCCCAAGAGAACCATGAGAACTCCACCGGAGTCATTCAGGGCAGCTCCTTAAGTGCCGAGACAGAATTAAGCCTAGAAAGCTCAGAAGTGGCGGCAAGTAGCCAGCGGGAGGCAGGAGAGCAAAACGCAGGGTGAGATGGGGGGTGTTGCAGAGGCACAGGAGACCCTTTTCCTCCGAGGAAGCTTTTTCCGTTGTGAGGGTGAAGGAAGACAGAATGGTTCCTTTTGAGATAATTGCTGGTGGAAGGGAGAATTTAATTCCCCAGTGTCCTATAATCCAAGACACAGGCTGAAGACAAGAAAGGCCGTCTGGGAACCTAGATTTCAGTAAAGAGCCGCTCTGGCCAAAGCAGACTGGGGCTGCTGCACTCTTGGTGTGTGCCCAGTAGACAGCATCTGCCCAGGAGGGTCTGGAGAAATCCACCAATACTATGATGGGTGGGACCTAAGACTTTTCCCCTGGAGGCAGCTGACCTGTAGTCCCCAGGGCCCAGGAAGCACAAGGCTTCTTGATCCTCAGCAAGACAGACTTCCCAAATCCCAACCATTTGCATATTATGGAACCCAACTTCACAGACTTAAGTA
This sequence comes from Rattus rattus, assembly GCF_011064425.1. Taxonomy (NCBI): domain Eukaryota; kingdom Metazoa; phylum Chordata; class Mammalia; order Rodentia; family Muridae; genus Rattus; species Rattus rattus. The sequence continues at coordinate 98,203,045 of NC_046155.1, forward strand.
GCCAGTTAAGAGCTTATACTAAGCTGTGATCATACCCAGACATACATGTGATGTACCATCACTACACAGGTCACACACCAGGTGACAAAGGTACAGTTAGCCCATTCACAGATGTCTGAACAGTGACCCACAGCAGTAGACACATTCAGGGTGTTTGTTGATGACTTGATTGAACTTTCTGGAGTTCCAAAGCACCCATCTTTACTGCTGGGAGAATCCATTCCAACACTGACATTGTCAACCCACCAGGTTCTATTTCTGGAGAACCTACTAGAAAGCTGCTCCTTTCAGCCAGATGTGTTCATGCCACATATTCTCAAGAATGGACCTACCTGCCCCAAAACAATAACCTGTTCCAACCTAGCTTCTCACCTCCCTCTGGCAGCATTAATGGTGCTGCTACAATGGACTGTGTAGCTTGTCTGCTTAAGTTCCTCAGTTCCTGCTCTGCTCTTTGTACCCCACGACAACTCTTAATCAGTGTGAGGCATCCCAAAGAGGGCATGCTTATCTGGGCCAAGCACCACCACCACTCACTTGTGGCTGGTGCCTCTGCTAAGTTCCGATCATTCTGAACTCCTTCCTTTGTCTTCCCACCTTCGAAGCAGCTTTCCTGGAGAGCAGAGTTCAAGCATGAGCCTCCTTTCCCATATATAATAAAATGTTGCAACAGAACCCCAAGAGGGAAGCCACTATGCTCTACCCCAACTCTGCTGCTGCTCTAGTGACGCTTTGGTCAAAGGACATGGCAGCTCATGTTTTATTTGGTTTTGTTTTTCTCAGACAAGGTCTCATGTAGCCCAAGATGGCCTCCACCTGTAGCCAATGGATGATACTAGACTCCTGATCCTCCTGCCTCCACACACTCAATGCTGGGCTCACCCTTTTAGCTTCAGTTTGTGTCCTCCAACCTTCCCAACTGTCTCCAGTTACCCAAGATGCTGGTGAGCAATTTGGAAGTTGGGCTAAGAGAGAGAACCGGCAGATGGAGAAGCAGACTGTGCTCACATCCTGAATTAGCTCAGAATCCCACGGTGCAGTGGGTAAAGTGGGAATACAACCTGGTTCCTGGCCCAACCAATTCCAGTCTGGATAGCAACTGGAACCACAGTTTGCTAAGGCCAGTGGTAGAGGTTCTCACTGCAAGGTTAGCCAAGGCCACAGTGGCAGAAGAGGCAACCAGCAGCTTTGGAATCAGGGGGCCCCACACCTAGGCTCTGAACTGTCAGGGCTGGAGTTCCCATCTGGAAAAGGACACAACCCACCAGACCCAGTTAGAAGGGAATTAATAGTGTGCAGAATATTTTGCAATTCTAAGGATCGAGTGCCCAGTACCGTTTTCAAGTCTCCATCTGACAGCATGTTCACTTAAGCACTCTCCCTTGAAGGTCTTGGGTCAGGTGAGTTCAAAGCTCCCACATTTTGCCTTACCATGCATGGCATCAACTCAAAATGGTCTTCCAGGTTCATTTTCTGAGTTTAAAAGGCAGGCTAATTTTGTTCTCTTTTAATGAAAAACTTAAGTTAAAGGTATTTTTTATACCTAATGGTTCCGAAGAAGATAATTTTAAAAACCAGATTGCTAAGGTGGCCATAAGATGCAAGGACAATGGCGTCCCTAAGTCACTCTTAACTCAAACTCGTTGGTGTCTTCAGAGAAATGGGGGTCACAGGAGATCAGGAAGCAGTAAGTAATGTCCATTGGAGCACATCAAAAGGTACACTGTTCCCTGTGGAGACTCCCCACACAACCCCCAGTGCTTCCTGCTCATTGTGAATGCCAAAGTGAGGCAGGCATTCTACCCCGGTACCTCCCAGGCCCAGGATAGCGCCCAAACGCTGCCTTCAGCTTAGTCCACACCGAGGCGCAGCTCTCCAGAGACTGATCAGAAATACTCTGTTTGCTTTCATGACTCTGCTTTACTGCATTTTCAACTCGGACCTTGCCTGAAACAGGCACATATACATTGAAGAGTGCACTTTGGTACTGTGTCAATCATACATCAATCATCCCACTTGATTCCATACCATTTCTTTGTGGTAAAAGCATCCCTGACAGCCCATAATTTGTCCCAAGTCCCTCTATCAAAAGGCTCTTGGGGGTACAGTGGCAGCCCACCAAGATCCAGGGCCCCTTCTCCAATTCTAATGTAAACAGGTTGAATAAATACAACACCAGGCTACGAGGAGCTGTAACAGGTAGCCTAAAGCCAACATACAACCATTTTCTATTTCTAGGTGGAAAGGTTCCTCTCTTGGCTCTTAGGACAAACTATATTTGTACAGTTAAGAGTAAACAGTGTATCAGGTGAAAAAAGAAACATTCGTTGGCATTTCAGCTAGTTACTTCCTGTCTTGCATAGTCTGCTTGCTTGCTTTGCTGGTGGTTATGCCTGAGCAAACTGGAATCTGCTGGACTGAACTGTGGCTCAGCCTGGAGGGCAAGCAGCAGCTAGGGAGAGCCTGGCTGCTGTTGCTGCTGCTGCTGCTGCTGCTGCTGCTGTGGGGACCTGGAACCATGTGGAAACTGCTCCTGGCCCAGCTTGACAGCTGAAGGCTGAACTGTCTGTGCCTCACCCACAGCAGCAGTGAAGAGCATGGGAGCATGGGCAAGTCTGGCCTCAGCATGGCCTTGTCTAACTCAAGAGTCTAGGGTCAGCTCCCATATCACTTAAGTTCCCATACTCCCGGCAACACAGTTGCACTTCCCCAGGAGAAATGCTGCCATGCCCACAGCTGCCTGCTCACAGCAGGTGTGAGGGTGGGGCATGGCACTTTTTCCTCCATCCAGTTTGACTAGAACCTGGTGACCTCTGTATCTCCAAGTCTCTCATACAGAACAATCCTCAGAAAGCTACAGCGGATAACAAAACTGGGAAATTTGCATTTCTGGGTCATCTTTCAAAAAAAAAAAAAAGCGCAGCAGCCTCATCCTCAAATCCTACTGAGTTATCAGAACTTAAACCAGCTCCATTCCTCCTAAAGGCTCAATGTAAGGAGTATTATAGGGCTGGTGAGCAAAGAGCTCACTAGGAAAGGTTTAGGACCCTATGAAGTTTGATTTTCAAAGAAACAGCAAAGGCTGTAATTAAAATGACAGCTATTCCAACCAAAATCCCACCAATTACTTAAATCACACTCTGGGGTTTTCCCCATTAAGTACTCTATATATTGTGGGTGTATTCAGGGGATATAGGTATATCTTAACTGAAGAAAACAGAAGAAAAAAACAGTCATCAGGATGTCCCTTTTACAAACCATGTAACTTTTACAGTTATTTGGGCTCTAGAGCACTACAGTGGGAAGCGGCTGGAGCTGGTCTAGATTTAACCTCATGATGATGAACTAGCTACCCTTTCCTACTGGCTCTCTGCTTCAGTTATAAGCTAGAAAGAAACCCCAAGTCACTGCTAGGTCTGGTGAGGAGTCAGCTTGGGATACATTAGGAGGTCACACAAGTGAAAGATGTTCTTCAGGGCAATCCAGACCTGCCTCATTTCTTGGGATTTGAGCTAAATGCAACCTCTAAACAGGGGCTACTGTTCTGTAACCACTGCAGGGAAATCCATTCTTCCTTGGCAAAATTACTTAGGAAATGAAAAAAGCAGAGTTAATCAAACTCAGAAATACTGATAAGGTATGGAAAATGTGGGTGATCTGCTAAGCCAGATCTCCTGAGCAGGACCACTGAAGAGCGTTGCCAGAGATGGAACAGTCATTTAAAGTTCATGAATGCATTCGTGGGTCAAACACATCCTCACACATTGCCCTGCACAAGGCCCTCAGCATGAGGGGCTAGCCTATGGTCCAGCACAGGGTGGGAGGTCTAAGAGCTCAAAGTGCCTTCTGAATGAGCACAGCCTCCCTCATTAGCCTCCCATTTTAGTCAGTGGCTAGTTTGTAATCAGACAATAACTATCAAATAGCTTTAATTTCTGAGAGAGAGAGAGAGAGAGAGAGAGAGAGAGAGAGCGCATTTATGACCAGTACTTCTTCCATAATCAAAGAATGATTTTTTTTAAATAAATTAAGTCAATTAGGAAAGATTCCTAGACAATCCTCAGCCAGACTTTTTTTTAAAGAGGCAACTAAGGTCAGAGGCCAGGTGCTGGCAGAGTGCTCCCTGACTTGATACCAGCCCACAAGGCCCAGATGACTTCAGATGACTTCTTCAAACAGATATGAGCAGCTGCTCTTGAATATAACCAGGTTACCTTCTCTGGAGAAGGGCTACTAAGCCCTTTGGAGGGATAGCACTTCTCTTAGATTTCCCATCAGAAAGACTCACCCTCCTGTCCCTCATGGTTTCCTCTTTAATAAGAAAAGATAAGGAGAATGCACACACACCAAGGAGCACAGCAGAATGTGGGCGATGTGCAGTGGCTAGGACTGCAGTGACTTAGGAGAACTATTTGTGAAATGCTATCTTCCACCCTAGCTCACCAACCCTCCCCAACACTCTATTTCTCTTGTCTATTTACTCTTTAGGGGATCCATGTCAACAACTGTAGTTGCAATGGGCTTCAGTCAAACACCAAGACGGAAATTGTCAGAAATGAAGTGTTCAGGTTTCATTAAGTTTGAGAGCATCTTGCATGCAGATACGTCAGTAATTTTTTCCATTTTCAAGGGTAAGCAAATTAAAGAGTAAGCCATTCCTTCTCAACATAAACTGCTTTGCCTCTATTTCAGGGCCACTGCTCAGCAGGAAGTATGGGAAAGAACATTGTCTACACTCGAGGTCTCCCTGGGGGACACAGGGACAGCCCAGTGTCTGTCACTCAGCAGCAACACTGCACCTGAGCCCACACTTGTCACCACTGCTATGCACTCTTATTCAAGGTAGTTGCTAGGGGAAGGGGGATATTTAAAATATATATCTTTCATCTATTAAAATATTTTATCTTCTTACCAAAACCAAAAATTAATTCCAACTGAAAGTGTTTTTCTAAGCATTAGTGACATATAAAAAGGGTGGCAAGTGGAAAAATAAGTGTCTTTAATACTACCCAGTAAGACTAACCTTCCAATAATAATTACTAAGATCATAAGGGAAATACATGAAATGGTAGACATTACTAAGTTTTCCCTACTGGAATTCCCTGGTGTCTGCAGCCAGGGCCAGCTCTCCTACCTAGGGCACTAGCATGCCTTCCAGCAGCCCTTAAAGCCTTACGCTGCCTAGGATGGGAAGTAAAGTAGTACAAGTATAAAGTCATGGGACTGTTGCATGTTTTGAAGACATGTACCCAACTTCAGGCTCACACAGGTTCCCTGCCACAGCAGCCTCTGAAGCTACCTTGCTAATGGCCACACACATCTAGCATCCCTGGGCACAGTCAACTATGAGTGGCAGAGAAATTTGCTGTCTGCTTCAAGGATACCATGCTTGGGACTCCACACCCTTCTTCCCACCTTCAGAAGCTTCAACCAGTTTCTGGTTAACTCCAAATCTGAAGCTCTCTCTTCTAGAAGTCCCAGGGACGGACATCTCCCTTGGCACAGAACAGCGAGTCTAAGGCCCAGCTCCCTCTAGACTTCGAATGCTTCAGAAACATTCTGATCAAAGGCAACGTCACCAGACAACTCTGCATTATCTTGCTGGGACCTTTTAAGGGGGACACAGGATTGGTATAAAAGCTCTGGAAGGTCTGTTAAAACGTCAGCCACATGACTATGGTAACAGCTCATACAAACACAGGAAAGGCCAGCCCACCTGAGTCCCTAAAACCATATCATAATCCATATTCTCAATGAGCCCAGAAGGGCAGAAGCACCAAGCACCACCAGGGATGCAAAAGACACATGGTGTCAGCTGCTAAGAAAATTAGCCCCAAAGGTCCATGGGACTCAATTTACCAGCTGCATCCAGCCAGATAGCTCGTTTCCACTGTATGGAGTTTCAGCTTTGTCCTTTGCCTGACTTTAGGGCAAGTTTTTCAAGATTTTTAGATTGCAGATAGCCATTGCCACGTGGAAAGTAGTAAGGAAACCTCACAGTTCGTCCCGGGCACTCCTAGGACAGGGGCCTGTAAACGGGCTAGGTGAGATCACTGCAGTTCTGTTTTACATCCCATCAAGGCCAAGTGCTTCTAGGTGGGCTTTGCACTGTCACACTCGGTGCCCAGCCAGTCTGGGTGGCCCTGGCATGCCCTTAGGTTGTATTTCCTTTGGGCACCCTGTGATTGTGGAGAATCATTGGGACTTGTGGCCATGAGAGCCGATGGTCAGTCTGGGCTAGGCCACTTGGCAGCTAAGAGAACCTGGACGTCTACACTGAGGCTTCATCATCCAGCTGACTGCACTTACAAACTAGGTCTCAGGAAGACCAGGTGTCAACCACACTGCTTCAATCAAATGTCATAATTTAAACAGAGATTACAAATTAATTTCTGTAGAGGCAAAAGTTCTAAGCTCAACTGACTTGGGTATGTAGAAATTACTGTGGCAAAGGGGAGAGAAAGATGAGTGTCAGATCTATTTACCTTAGCTCTTCTCTTTCAGAGACAGGCACTGCTTGTCTCTGAAAAGAAGCCATGTTTATCTGCAAGGCTAACTTAAAACACCCCTCTGTGGTAAGAAGCCAGGGGCTCTGAGTATGAGAAATTATCCCATCTCCCTACCATCTCTAACACTGGCCATTCCCAAGCTCACTCCAAGTGGGTGCAGCCCCTATGGGCCCGGAAGCCTTCGGAGTTGGCTCACTCAGAGGGTGAGGAGGACTGGCCCTGGTCCTAGAAAGCCAAAGATGCAGACACTTGGCTTTTGAATACCAAGGCCCTGCATCCTCTCAGAATAATAGAAGACAGTATTTTGCCATTGAAAGAAATTCAAAGTGAGAACATTCAGCTAGCTCTTTTGGATAAATGACTGTGGCCAAGGACCTCTGAAAAGCTGGTAACATTACTTTGTACATTAAGTGCTACTTGGCCCCAGCCAAGCTGCTGGACCTCAAGAGATATTGATCCACGCTGCCTTTTCGCCGGCTCATAGTCCGCCTCTCGCTGTCAAACATGCGCTGTGACTGCAGAGCCAGCTGCTGGCCCTCTTCCTCCTGCTGCAATTTCTGCCCCACCTCAAGCAGCCCTGGGTCTTTGAGGGCCAGGCCCATGTCACTGCTGGGTGGCCGCAGTTTTTTAACCCCGTTTTGTTCCAAGTGCTTGGTCTTACAGCGCCTTTTCCGGCCTCTACGCAGGGAAGGGGTTGGCTCCTCTCCTAGGCTGTTGACCAGAATGCCATTACCCAGATCAAAATGGCTGAGTGTCCTCAGTTGCTTCTTTGTTTTGAGGACCCCATCCAAAACATCATTTTTAGGTAGCAGTGAATTAACTGCTGTGGTCTTCATGACTGTGCTTATGCAAGTTTTGACTAATGTGGCATCCACGGTGGACCTTGACTCCTCAAACTGCTCCCCTTCCAAAGAAGGCCCACTGGCTACTCCTCTGTGCTCTGAGGAATGGCAGGTTTCCAGTGGGGCCTCATGGCTCCTTTTTCTAACACAGTCCTGTTCTACTTTTGTCTGGTTAACAGAGGGGAAGTACTCCAGGGCAGTGGAGGTGGGCCCAGCACACTCTGAGAGCACCTGGACCCTTGACAGCCTTGTGCTTAAAGCCAGAGACGGCCTCTCCTTGCTGGAATGGATTGCTTCAGAACCAGGTAACTCTTCCCCTGCCTCAGGGGCCAGGGAGGTGAGAGTGGCTTTTGAAAGTGTCTTCTTGATCTGCCGCTCCTGGAAGATCTGCTCCCACTTCTTGAGGATGCGAGGACTGGCCTCATAGGAAGTCTGCTTCTGCAGGCTTCTGCTCAGGTTGCGAGGCGTAGACTTGATGATGAGAGGGCTGAGCACCCGGCCATCGGGGAGTCTCTTGGGAGGGGTGCATGGTGAGCAGACGATGGGCTTGAAGTGGTTTAGCTCTTCAGAGATGCTGTCATTGCTTTCAGGGCTGATAGAGCGCTCTGGCTTATGCAAGGAAGCCAAGGATGAAAGGGAGCTGAAGGGCAGGCGCTTTTCTATGGTTAAGTCAGGGGCTGAGAGGCAGCGGCTGTTCTGAGTAGACAAGAGAACGCCAATGATGGGGGTGGAGCCTGGAGTTATAGTTGTGATCTGAAAGAAAGAGAAAAGATCATGTGTGTGTGTGGTTTTATTTACTTTTTTATTTTTTATCTTTTAAAACGTGTACATGTGGCTCTGTATGTATGTAGATGTATATGCAGTTGTCCAAAGAGGCCAGAAGATGGTGTTGGATCCCCTGGGGTTAGAATTTTGGGAAGCAACTGCCTGTCTGCAAGAACAAGTGCTCTTAATTGCTGAGCCATCTCCAGCCCTCTCACACATGCATTTTTTTCTACATAAGTCATTTAGATGGTGGAAGGGTAGAGAAAGAAGGTAAAGGAAGGGTAATGCGTGCCTAGAAAGTGGGGAAGGTTCTTAGCCTAAAACTCACACACATACATGAAAGAGTTAGCAACATCAAAGTCTGAAGATGGATCCTGCCTGGACCTTCTAAAAAGGTCTCTATACTGGTTTACCATCCCATCTGTCTACTGATTGGAATCTTCTTCCTTCACATCTTTTTGTAGATTCTCAATTCGCCTGGGATGCACTCTGCCCTGTGCAGGGAGGCTGAGCGTGCTGAGGTGAGACATGGGCGTACCTTGGCTCTGCTGGGTGGTGCTGTCCTGAGCCTGCTCCTCACTCTGTCCTGAATTGTGTCACTGCAGCTCTGACTTCTCTGCACCTTGGTGTTTAGCTTCCTGAAAAGGAATAATAGTTACGATTAGTCATACATGAGTTTAGGAAAAGACAACAATCTTTTACCATTCTAAGCCACTCCCCACAAAAGGCAATTAAATTCCCTTAGGTAGCTGTAATAGAAAAATGGGTTAGTTTATCAACCAAATGCCAAAGAGAAAAAGATTTCCAAAGTCTTCCAGACACATGATTTTATCTTATGTATCATAATTTTACAATTGTGTTTTATTTATTTTCTGTATGTGGGTGTTTGCCAGCATGTATGTCTGTGCAGTACAGTAAACCTGGTGCCATGGAGGCCAGCAGAGGGCACTGGATGTCCTAGGGCTGAGTTACAAATGTCTGTGAGCTGCTATGTGCATGCTAGGATCAAACCTGTGTCCTCTGGAGGGCAGCCTGTGACCACAACCACTGAGCAACCCTTGTGCCCTCGTGTTGCAAACCACACTCCAAAGAACCTGTACAGAGCGCTGCAGGCCACTGTGTTAGCTAAATGAAGCAACACAATAGCCTTACATAGCTACATTTCTCAGTGCTTAGGTCGTTACAGTTGGGCATTTGACTCATTCTGAACGAACCTCTGCATGTGGGAAGGGAGGTCTAACTCCATCAGCTGTAGCTGTGCCAGGCAGAATCCACTGGAGAACCGCATGTATACAGCAGGCTGTCACCTATACCACACTACAACTAACGTTTTATTCTCTTGGGGTACATGTTGCGCCAAGCAATTATCACAACTCAGCACACAGAAGACAGTCAGGCTCTTTAGGCAATCAGAGCAGTGGGGCAGACAAGTAATCCAGTATTACATAGGCACCATAACACAGGTGTGGCTTAACAGACAGACATGGCATTAAAAGGGAATTATTAATAACAGAATAGAAAACTTGAAAGGCCTTTCTATAACATATCCATTTGCTGGATGAATAAGTATTTGAAATAAATAAAAACAGACACAGAACTATGTAAATGACTCCAATAGAAAGTATTTCCTCAATTGCTACCCCTTAGCTCTTTAACAGAGCATCATATAAACTCCTTTGTAGACAAGATTTTCATGTCAGAGGAGGCGGGCAGGCGGGGATCACCCCCCAGAATTCTCTTGCATCTCCAGAGAAAGGCTGTCGACCACTCAGAATTCTCCTACTCCAGCACCTGCGTGGTTTCTCCCATCCTGTGTCTCATGGCCTCATGGTGTTAGCGGGAGGAAATGATGGCTGTGTAACACATATTTGCACTTTAAAAAGAAAATTCAGCACTTAATCAAAGTCTCACAATTTTGGAGCAAGAAACTGTCACTCTAAGAAGACAGATCCTTAGAAGCAAGCTGGATTGATACTTAGAAAAATATTAAAGTTCATTTACATTGCTAGAAGTCACACATATTACCAGTCACATAAGCCATCCCAAAATGCTTTGTAAATAATGATCACTTTGACCAGGGATTTAGAGCTGAAAGGTGGCTTATTATTGCAAATAAACGACTTTGGGTGAGGCAAACAGACACTGGGAGGAAAAGATTGTTTGACCAGTGCAAGAAAGAGCTTTGCAACGTTCAGTAGAGCAGCTCTCTGGAACACTGAGTTTGACGCCACTGGAAGTGGTGGAGATGAAGCCACACCTAAGCCCTGAGCTCCAGAGGAGTTAACAATACAGCCTTGATACCAGGCTATGAACCCGCTTTGTCAGGGGAAATCGCCAAGCTGACAGCTTACTAGTCTACTTTCAGGTCCAAATTACAGACATACAAATGACAATTGTGGGCAGCTGGGAAAACGACTTCACTTCTGTTCCTTCAACTCCAAATTGGTGATAGAAAAACCCTAGGGGCGAACTCACATTTGTGGTGGAGCATACAGTGAAGACACCCACAGAAGTTCCCGACAGGGATAATGTTGTCGATGAACTGCAGCGCCATTGAAATGTCTTTGTCAGTTAGTGAGGAAAGCACATTTCAAGCAGCCTCTACATAAAGCACTTGACACCAGTTGATAATTCAAAGACACATCTAGTTCCTGAAGGCCACCGCATTAGAGACTGTCGAGGACGTAGTTATGGCACAGTTAGCCTCAGTCTGTCCTGAGAGCTGTCTGTCACACTCTTGCACACTGATTCCCAGCTGGGCCAGCACCATGTAGAGAGGCAGGTTTTCTTCCCAATGAATGATCTTGCCACCCTTGCTGAGAATCAACTGCCCACAAATGTACAGATACTTCCGGACTCTCACTCTGGATCTGCTGCTCTCTAGCCGTCTCCTACTCAGGTATCACACTATTCTGATCACTACATCAACCTCTGTCCTTTCTCAGGGCAGCTTTGGATATGTGGGCTCTCCTGAAATCCCACCAGAGAACTTTAACATCAGTCTCTATTTCTGCGAGGGAATCCACTACAACTTTAGCATGTGTTATACTGGACTTTTAAAAACTAATGGAAACTAACTGACAAAGACATTTCAACTGCCATTGTAACAACATTAAGTCTGCTAATTCATGAACAAGGTGTCATTCCATTTATTTAGATTCTTCTAACATCAAACATTTAATACTAAATTTTCTGTAAAATTTTATGCTCCTGTGGTCAACTTTATTTCTAATTATTCTATTTTTTTTGATCCTAGTAATAGATCAAAATGGGATTGGTTTTTTTCACTGCACTTTAAATTGTTCACTGCTAATATGTAGAAATGCAACGGATTTTGGTATAGAAAATAACTGAAGAGAAAACCGACTCCTTCAAGTTGCCCTCTAACCTCCACCGAAGCTCGCACGCGCGCGCACACACACACACACACACACACACACACACACACACACACAAATGCACATACATAATAGATGTAAAAGATAAATAAATAAAACTCTTAATGAAGACTAGAGATGACATTAAGTATAAGAGCATATAGCAACAATTATTTTTTAAATTATGTCATGTTGGTAAGCCAAGGTAACCAATCTGAACTCTGTTCAAAGCCCAACCTCCTCACAGCCCAGATAGCAAGGAAAATACAGCTCAAGGTGGAGCTCTTACCAAGAGGAAAAACGCATCAACCATCAGTTTCCCCATATGAACCTCTAGAATCAGTTTCAGTTTAAATTCAGTGAAGAAACGGAGATGAGGAGTAAAGTAAAATATGGTTTTAGAATGAATGAATGAGTTAATTAAACTTTTCATGTATTTAATTTTTATTTTAATTTTGTTAATTAGCCTACTTAGGTTTAAATTAATTTTTTTAATTAATATATATCTATAAATGATCTTTAATTTACTATTCTAGTCATCTCGAAGAATCACAATCTCATCAGATGACCACAGAACCCTCTTACTTTGTTTCTTTTATGAAAATTAGTCGATCTGTTTACAATATCCACAGGCAGAATCTATCCATGTGCTTCCTCAATGGCCGCCCCTCAGCAGGCACCATTCGCCTATTGCAGAAGCACAGTGTTTGTGTGTAAGAAATACAAGCTTACAAAGCAGGTAAGAAGGACAAAGGGCAGCATCGTTAGATGAAAATATAATTATAAAAAAGTCTAAGATTGCTACCTGGCAAGTCTCTTTAAGAAACAAATTTTCAGAGAAAGCCTGTTCATTTTTTGTTACTTAGTAGAAAAACTATATTTGAAATCTCCCCAAAGTATAAACAATGCTAGTATCTTTGTATAGTAAAATATAAACAACACAAATGTTATCATTTCAACTATTTTTAAATGTAGTTCGATGATTGTACAACTATCATCTAGTTAATTTTTCCACTGTCCACAACTATACATCAGCATTATAATCTGTAAATTGTTTGAAGTGAACATTACAGTTTCTGAGTTACAGAGAAGGCACGCTCTAAAGGAGACTCGCTCAGCATTCCTGTAACCAAATTTTCCACTGAAGGTCCCCACTGTGCCGAAGATCATTCCTGAAAAGATAACCCCATTAATTATACTGGTTTTGGTTTTGGCCATTTATTTTGGTTTGGATTTGTTTTGGCAGTGCTGGAGAGCAATCCTACCGCCTCTTGCTAGGGGAGTACTCTTCCACCAAGCCACACCCCTAATTAAGGCATCATTTAAATAAAAATTATGTTTAAGTAATTAACAGTCAACAGCATGGAGGGGAAACAGTCAATGACTTTAAAGCTCTACAGTCATGGCAGTCCTTGAGCTTCCTGTCCATACGAACACTTCTAAAGCCAGCCCTTTCCAGAGCAGCTAGGCCTTGCCACCACTGTGCTGGGCTGAGCACAAACTCTTGTAACCTGTGCCTTCCCCAGCACTTCTCCAACTCCCCTTTTGGCTAGTAACCAACACCTTCTTACCTAGCCTGCGATCCTAGAACTGGGGGAGGTTGGGAAGGGAGGACTGAGAGAGTGAGGATAGCCTGGGGGACAGAGCCAAGAAACAAAACCCGAAACAAAAGGAAAATGTCCTACTAGTGCCACAGCTGCTGCTACTGCTAAAGTGCCATATCCACCTTGGTCTCAGGTTTGGCAAAGGACCAGCCTCTCCCACCACAGACAGGAGGTAGGGTGTATCCCTCCATGGCTCCAAAAGCTGAAGGCTGGTCACCGAAAATGACAAATCCATTACCTCTAAGACTGTCTCTACCATTACCAAATCCACTGAAGCCATCCCTGACACTTTACAGCTGTGACCATTAATAGGACAGTCATGTGTACATTGTCCTGGCCATCAAGGTTACATAAGGAAAGCTCCTCTTCTGGGTCCTCCACAGTAAGTTGTCATTTCAATCACTTCAAGTTTCCCGTGCTTTCCAAACAATCTCTTAAATCACATTTATGGTGGGGCTTAGTCATCAGGAAGTGGCATTATTTTTAAAGGATTAGGAGGTATGGCCTTGTTGGGAGAAGTGGGGGGTGAGCTTTGAGGTTTCAAAAACCACCACTAGTCCAGTTTCTGTCTCTCTGTCTCTGTCTGTCTCTGTGTCTCTGTCTCTGTCTCTCTCTGTCTCTGCCTATGAATTAGATGTAGCTCTGCTCCAGCACCATGTCCGCTTGCATGCCATCATGCCATCATGCTCCTCACCATGAGGACAATGGACTAAGCCTCTGAAGCTGTAAACAAGGCCCCAATTAAATGCTTCATTTTATAAGAATTGCCTTGGTCATGGTGTCTCTTCACAACAACAGAACACTAAGATAATGTTTCTCAAGTATGTTCTTTAATGCTCCTGATAAAAATCTCCCACAGTGAAGTAGGTGCTTCATTTTGGAGAGTCTCCTGAGGTCACCCTCTGTACAGCCACTCTTTCATCTACCTTGTAGGCCTCACAGGTGTGTCTGCATACACCTCTCTAACAATGGGATAAGTGACCACCCCACAGCACTTGAAGAATTTAGCATTTGGCTATCTCATTACTCCATGTCCATGAATGTCCCTGTCGCCCACAGTGGCTCCCCAGACCTTCATGTAGCTACCTGGGTTTTACTGGAGACTCTGATTTAGACATGACAGCTATGGGAGACAGAGTCCAATGATGCTTCTTTGTGGGGTGGTCATGAGCATATATGATCCAATTAACTGTCTCAATAACTAACCTAACAATTGAACTTCACCTGACTCGAATATTTGTTAACATGAGCCCTGAGAACCAAGTTGTATTATATTAACCTTAGTGCGAGCTAACAGACAAGGTCTAAAGCCAGTGTTTGCATATTAGTTGGCCCACCATGGCAAGGATAGGCTAGGAGACAGAAAAGAAGATATGGCGGAGATGTTCTACAAGCACACTCCTCTGTGCTTGTGCAATTCTGTTCAAGACAGAATAATTTTTAAGGCTTTTATGTAATGGCATATTAAGCTGCAGGCCCTCCCTCTTTCAGAAGAATGAATTTTACCAGTACAAAGGCAGAGCTGGAATCAGTCATAAGGAACTCACCCCCTAATCATGAACCCCAACTGGAGCAATGTTTCTTTGGTACAGGAATATTAATTTACTTTTCTAAGTTGTTCACATAGTAATATTAATCACAGATGTCATAAGCATTAATTTTAGTATATACTTATTGTGATTTCTGGCTTTATTTGAAAAAATTATTTTGTTTTCTTCCTGCTTTATAACCATTAAGATATAACTACGATCGGGTATACACAATCCACACATGAAATCAGGAAGTGACAATTATTCTGAATTTGTGGAGCATCTGATTTGAAGGACATCTGACTTCCGGCTCGCACACAGAGCCTATCTTCATCACAGGCTCACCCAGAACCAGGTCCTAATTCTACTGACCAAGCTAACTGTCTAGCATAGTGGATCTCATCCTTCCTAATGCTGTGACCCTTTGACACAGTTCCGAATGTTGTGGTGATCCCCAACCATAAAATTATTTCATTACTACGTCATAACTGTAATTTTGCTATGGTTAGGAGTTGTAATATAAATATCTGATATGCAGGATATCTGATATGTGACCCCTGTGAAACCCCAAAGGGATCACAACTCACAAGTTGAGAAACACTGGTCTAGGACAAATTCTACCAGAGGAAACATCCAGGGAAGGGTTCTAGAGAAGTTATTCCAAAGAAGACTAGAGATCTGGTGACTTTTACACTTAGAAATCTTCAACGAAGGACACCAAACTGTTCCGGAAGAACACATACAAGGTTCCCAGAGCAGCTGTTACATCAGGGACCTTCCAGCGCAGACCCCGACAAAGGTGCTAGACTTGGTGGTCTGCCGTGGCTACACACAGAGACCGGTGACATCTCCAGAGTCCATATGTGTCTAGAGGCAGCGAGAGAGACGGCTGCTCCACAGTGTGGGCGAGAACAAGGGAATGAGCACTGGCAGGAAGGATAAGTCAAACAAGACAACATGAGGTCGAGACTGGGCTCTACATCCCTATTATAAATGGAGCACAGCCTGGAGGAGCCACGTCCACAGTGTCTGCTGAATAAACCAATGATTCTTCCTCCCCTCCGCTACCCCGCTCCCTTCCCTCCATTCTCTTCCCCTCCCTCCCCTCCCCCTTTCTCACCTTCCCTCCCTCCCTTATTCCTCCAGAGTCAAGCAACCATCCAACCCCACTCTCTTTTCCTCTCCAGGACCTGCAAAGTCTGAAGGATCCAGAAATTCCTTGATCAGGTTTAAAAACTTCCTGAGATCTATGTTAGGTCTAGGCAAGGAAAAGAAACCCAGCCCCACCCCCACCCCCCAAAGAGTTCAAAGTCCAGAGGAAAAGCTACGTACACTGTCCAACTGAAGAGGCTTCATCTTTCCCTGTAGGAGAAAGGGCCACACTGTGCAGCTCAGAAATTAGCAAAACCCTACCCAGATGCCAGAAATGGGCAACTGGACTTCCCTGTAAAAATTCAGGAAAAGGGCTGAAAAGAGTGAGTTTGACCTCAGAAGCCACTTGCAAGGCTAGAAGGTGGAAACTCGTGGGTCTCAGGCTCACCTGACATACTTCAGGCCAATCAGGGGCCTGTCTCAAAGAACAAAGTGGATGGTACACACGCAGACACACAGACAGACACACAGACACACAGACTCGCAGACACACATGCACACACGCACACTTCCACCACACTCAGGTGAGCCCCTTCTCAGTACTCCACATTTGAAAATTCACTTCCCACCTCTTTTCACCCCTTCTACTCATCCAAAAATCCTTCGTCACCACAAATGAAAGAGCTCAGACTGAGCCATCAGTCTTACCCTGCCAGGAAAGCTAAGGAGTAGGAGCTGTTCTTGGAAACAAAGGCTGAGCGATGGGTCTGCATCATCTGGCCCCGAGAAGGTTCTTCATTCTCTGAATCCGAGAGACGTGCAGGACACTGGCAAGGAGACAAGGGAGACAGAACTGTCCATTGAGCTATCCTAGTACAGTTTTAAAGTCTGACCAAGTCACTGTTCTGAGTTCCAGTTTGGTTCCAATTTTTTTCTAAAAATGCTAATTGTAAATGTGTCTTTACATGAAAATATCCAAAATCGAATTAACCCATTATCAAACTGCATATGGTATTTTCTTCCAACTTTGGGAGAGAGACAGCAGACTCAACACAAGGTAAATAATGGCAATCAGTATGCATTTTGGTCTCTTTTCATAACTAGTTTGGTAGCAAGTAAATAAGAGACCATTCAGACCGCACGTCTATCAGTGTCACTGGTGTGACTGCACTTCTCTGTGCAGACTGTGCTATTGCACAGATCCCGCACGCTGACAAAGCCCTGAATAAGCTAACAGACGGATTTAAGGAAAAGCTTATACTATGCACCAAATTCCTCTGACCTGATGGAAACTAAGCTGCACTGTTGCAAGTAAATATCTACCCTCTTCTCCAGGCTTCCATGCCTAACGCCTAGGAACTTTAGGTGAGACATTTGACCTCTCACCTTTCACCTTGGATATAAATAAACCTAAGGTACTATGTGTCCCTAGAGTGGTACAGAGCATGGGTAAATGAAATGCTTACAGTGGCACTTGACAAAACACGATCCTACCAGGGCTAGGGCTGCTAGAGGGCAGGGCATTCCTGCAACACAGGAAGGAGCTCCCTACACCAGGACAGCCTGGGCAATCGCTTAAAACATCCTCCAAAGCATCTTCTCACAGTGGAGACAAACGGTTGGGCAATGCTGAAAACAGAGGCAGGAGGATAAAACATCCCTGGAAAGCACAATTGCCTTCACCGAGGTCCTGAGTTCAATACTTGGACCACATTTATCTGAAACATCTGTGGCATTAAATAAATAAATAAACACATTTAAAAAAAAAAAAAAGACAATAGGGTATCTACAGGAAATTAAAACAGTCAAAGAAATTGCACTGGGAAGAAATAAAAAAAGATACAAACTTTTTATTTACAAGTAAAGACAATTTATAATTAAGTAAAAATGGAAGCATTATAAAGCATTATGTATGCAAGGCAACACTCTGGATGAAAGGGACATGTAGCACAAGTGTGTAATGAGTCAGTCTGTCTGTCTCTGTCTCTGTCAAATCTCTGTCTCTCTCTCTCTCTCTCTCTCTCTCTCTCTCTCTCTCTCTCTCTCTGTGTGTGTGTGTGTGTGTGTGTGTGTGTGTTTGTGTACACTGCACTTAAAAAATAGATCTGATCAGGATAATCACCAAAATGTCTGTAGTGGTTATTTCTAGGTCACAGGATAATCAAACATTCACCTCCGATTTACAATCCTTAATATAACTGTTGGCTATACAATTCTGTTTTCCAACAATTCACATCATTTTTGGTGTAATGGTATCATAATAAAACAACAAATTAAACATTATGACCATTTTATTTCTATTATAAAAAATAACATACCATAATCTCTCTTTCTAGAATTCTTTCTGAGTTTAATAATTTCATGAGCATGCATCAAACACTTGTGATGGGCAAGAAGACATTACGGGAGGTTTATAATTGGGTCAGACATAAAAGCTCCATAAAAGTCACAGACTATTGAGGGGGACCCAGGAGAGGAGAATGGGAGAAGTGAGGAGTCTCTGATAGTCTGAAGGTGACAGCTTTTAAACTGACACGGAGACAGACAGACAGACAGACAGACAGACAGACAGCAAGCTTCCCACCAGCAAGCTGCTGAAAAATGTCTGTTGTAAAAAAGCAGAGGGCCTATGTTGGCAGCAGATGCTTCTGCCCAAGAGCTATGGAGCATCCTCGAGGACAGAAAGACTAGCTAGAATCATGTGCAAGGAGGGACCTGGGTCCTCAGGGAAGAGTTCTCATCAAGTTCTCAAGCAAGTGGAGAGCCGCTGAGGTTTGGTGGCAGGAAAGTGTAATGACAGTCTCATGACACAACCTTAATGCAATGGCTTTCTGTCCACTGAGACCATTTCAGGACCCAATTTTAATATAATGAAATCATTTGCTCAAGACTGAACACTTGCTTTTCCCTAGTACTGGGTCTTTGCACACGCTAGTCAACGGCTCCTCTCCTCCACTCTCCTGACCTTTTCTTTTCTTGAGTCCCACTGTATTGCCCAAACTAGCCTTGAATTCACTCTGAGGTCCAATGAGACTGTGAAGTTGCAGTCTTCTGACTTCAATCTCTTCTAGTTGAGAGCACAAGTCTTTATCAGTCTAAAAACTATTTTTTGTTTCTTTTTAAGGCAGGATTTCTCTGTGTAGCCCTGGCTGTCCAGGAACCCACTCTGTAGACCAGGCAGTCCTCCAACTCACAGAGATCCACCTGCCTCTGCCTCCTTAGTGCTGGCATTAAAGGTGTATGCCACCATACCTAGCCTGTCTAAAAATTATCAGTCATTTAAAAGTCCTCAAAACCGTAAAAGGAAATAGGGAGGGTAGAAAAGGGCAGGGTCACAAAAACCCAGACAGGTTAGATTTGACTCACTATGCTCTGCATCGACAATGCTGTGAGCTTGGCTCCTGCCAGAAAGCGAGTCTGAGAATCTGCACATTCTAACTCCCTCAGCAGGTAAACTGCACTGATGCAACTGCTTTCTATTTCAAAGTTAGCAGTGCCAGACAAAACAATCACAATGACTGCCGGCCTTGGCATGGAAGCAGTAATTTCTAATACAGTTCCTGGAGGGAATGGCTTCTCCCACAATCAACCCCTGGAGGCGTCTAGACAGTTTGCCTGAGCACATTACAGCTGGGGAGAGGCAAAGCTCTCTCAAAGACCATACAGCCCAGAGCTGGGGCTGCAGTCCAACCATCCTATGTGCTGCTGCCACCTAAGCTAATGTGTATCCCTCCTAGGAGCGGCTTTTTGCCTTTAAAGGTTCCGGGGTGCATAGCACGGAGAGCACACAGCATTTTGTGCTTGTTAAATGGGATCTTTTATAGGACTGAAAATTTATAAAATTCAAGTGCCTTTGTTTTATTTTTATAAGATTTATTTATTTTATGTATATGAGTACACTGTAGCTGTCTTGGGACACACCAGAAGAGGGCATTGGATCCCATTACAGATGGTTGTGAGTGACTTTGTGGTTGCTAGGAATTGAACTCAGGACCTCTGGAAGAGCAGTCAATGCTCTTAACCACTGAGCCATCTCTCCAGCCTATTTTTATTTTTTGGAGGAAGAGACTTACTATATACACAGCCCAAGCAGGCCTAGAACTCACCACAGAGTCTAGTTAGCTCAGCCTCCCAAGTGCTGATATTACAGATGTGTGCCACCATGCTGTTTCCAAATGGCTACTTTTGATAATGATGACTAATACTATAACCAGACTCATATGTTACTTGCATATGGCAAATACACTGACCCGAGACAGCTTTAAAATTTTCTGGTTTTGCAGCACAGGAAGCATGTCTTTTATATAAACTAAGTCAAAAGGATGGACAGGAAGAATCCTGGCCTGCTGTAGTTAGCTGCAATGCTGGTCCTGCAGAGATTTTTGGTTTGGTTTGGTTTTTTGTTTCTTTTTTTTAACCTTTCTTCTTCTTCTATCTATCTATCTATCTATCTATCTATCTATCTATCTATCTATCTATAAATATATATGTTTAGAACATAAAAATATATTTATATGCTGTAAACATATATGTGTTATTTATTTTTATTGTATGAATATTTGGCCCGCATGTTCACCACATGTGTGCCTAGTCCCCAGGGAGGTCAGAAAAGGGCATCAGATCCCCTGGAACTGGAGGCTGTAAAGCCCCTGTGGTACTGGGAGTCAAACCCAGGTCTTCTGCAAAGCAGCCGTGTCTCCAGCCCCTCCTCCTGCTCTCTTATGCTGCCTAGCTTCATAAATGTTAAGGTTTCATTAATTTTAACCCATTGAAAAATAACTTGAAATGTTAACAAAGCTACATAAAAATGCTTAAAATACACGACTCAAAATATATATAGCAAGCATTAGATGTCCAAATTTTGATTAGTATTAAACTGTTATTTTCCATTTGAATATAGTTACATTTTTAGAAAGTCTTTTCTTGGTCCAGTGAGATGAGTCGGTGAGTGAGGTACCTGACCATCTGAGTTCAGTCCCCAGGACCCACAGAGGGAAAGACAAAGTCAACTCTCACAGTTTGGCTTTTGACTGCCACGTGTGTGTCAGCGTATACACGTGCTCGCACACATTCGAAGACACAATAAAATGTAAGTGATGAATAATGTTCAAGCATGATGTGACCAATCACACGCCTAATTAGTTAAGTTTAGACTGTTCATCTACTATGGGGGACATGCTTACACCCAAGCATTGCTCTGCTTAAGGGACTGGAGAGGATAAAGTAAAATACATGCTTTTTAAAAATCCAATGGAGGATGCTAAGGTGTAGTATACAGTTTAACATCAAAACCCAGCACATATGTCAACCTCACGGTACACATACAAGTTCCATCGCACACAGCACAGCATCCCACTGTTCTCACGCGTCTCCGTGGCCGGCTGCGCAGGGCTCTCTGAAGCAGACGCCCGCCCAGAGTGACCCACTGACCTGCTCCAGACCAGTTCTCAGCACCGCTGGCTCCTCTCTCCTTTTCTGTTCATCAGCTTTCCTCTTCCCCACTTCCGAATCCTCCTGCAGTATCTTGTGCACCTGATCTTCACAAGTTTTTTCTTCTTGTAACTTCTCTCCTCTCAGCTGAAAAATATAAACCACACGGAGAGTGCGGAGTTTTAGGAAACTTTAGACTTAAAAATATCTTTACTCTACGGCCAGATCAAGTGGCAGCCTCCAGGGTGACTCTCCGACTAGACACAGCCGCCCTGACGGATAAGTAAATCTGCCCGAGCTCAGTGGCTCTCAACTTTCTCAATGTTGCGTGACCCTTTAATACAGTTCCTCATATTGTGGTGACCCCCAACCATAAAGTTATTCCATTGCTACTTTATAACTGTAATTTTGTTGCTGTTATGAATTGTAAATTATCTGATATGCAGGATATCTGATGTGTGACCCTGTGAAAGTCATTCAACCCCCAAAATATGTAGGGACCCACAGGTTGAGAACCACTGTTCTAGGCAAACATTTACTTCACAGAATAGGATTGAATTGCTCTGTATTCTTAAGCAACACAAAACCATAAAAGCTAGCTATATAGCTAGATTTATTCACATAGGAAAAAAATAAAATTTAAACCTAAAAATTCTTACCACTGAAGTTACATATATTGTATTGGGCCAGGAGCAGAAGCAGCCACAAAGCCTGTGAGGGCTGGCCCGGTCTATTAGCAACCACACTGACTTCTCCCAGCCCAGCATCCTGCACCCTGCACTTCATGTTCAAATCCTGTGGCCAACAAAGAAATCTGAGGCATAGACATAAGCATCTCACTTCGGAAAGGAGGGGTTTCATTACACAACTAGCAGAGGACTTTTAGTAAAAACCTGGATGATTATAGTCAAGTGATTAATTACTTATGTAGCTCAAAATAGGGGCCTCTGTATCCTACTCTGGAGAAATCACGATTATAAGCATTCCAAACTGTTGACAGAGGATCCTCTGTGCTCTTACAGTATCAAGCAGTTCCTAGTTTCATTTCATTTTTTTACTGCTCAAAATTTTAATAAATTTAAACGAGATAATATACACCGCCAATACTGATAAGCTATTTGTAGTTTTCATTTCTTGTAAAAAGAGAAAGCTAAGAGTCCTATGCCCGGAGCAGACAGAAGACAGCAAAGGCGGGTGGCTGCCACTATGATGACCAAGTATGTGATGGGGAGACGGAGTGACTTGTGTACCATGAAGAAAGGTGGAACTGGAGATGCCACAGCATTGAGGAACAGCCTGACGTTAGCCTGTGCTGTTGCTGAGGGTCTTGTCGGAGGCCCTGCTTCAGCAGTGGTCTGTCAATGTCTGTGGCCCATGTTGCCACCAAAGGTGATGTGGAAGCTGCTGCCTCAGGCCATGTTGATGTCCAAGGGGTGAGCTGAGCTGACCCCACCTCTGTGGCACACAGGAGAGCTGGCCCTGGAGGCTCGGACAAAGGAGAGCTGACAAGCTGACCAACTCAGCTACCCCCCAGGCCTAGATCCAGGGCTCTGAGCCGGCTCACCACATCTCTGAGCTGCTAGGGTGTGTGACAGGGCCAGTCCTGCAGAACAAAAGCTACAGGATCTCCACCACACAGACCAACATTGGGACATCTGAGAGGAGGCCGGGTGAGGATCCAGTCTTGACAGTGGAACAGAAGCCAGAGTCCTTGAATCATACTAATGACTCATTGCAATGAACACTGGCAAGTAAAGTTGTCTGGGCAAAAAGGTGTACAACGTGACACACTATGGTAAGCTGCAGCTTCCACAGTGAGGGTGGTTGTTGTTGTTGTTTTCTTTTGTTGGGAGGTTGCAAGGGCAGAGGGCAGGTATGGAGGGATGGGGAGATGAGTGGGATTGGAGTACATGATGTAAAATTCACAAAGACTTAAGTTTTAAAAGAAATAACATTATAGAAGCAAGAATATTTCAGGGGAAGGTGTCTGTTTTTAATTAGTTAGTTAGTGAATTTATTTGTGTGTACATTTGCACAGATGATTGGGTGCAAGCCAGCAAGCCATGGTGCATGTGTGCTTGAGGACAACTTGCAGGAGTTTGTTCTTTCCTTCTCCTGTATGGGTGCCAGGGGTGGTTCTCAGATGGTCAGGCTTGGCAGCAGGTGCCTTAACAAACTGACTCATCTCACTAACCTCTGGTTATAACAAAGGTCTCACTACGTAGCACAGGCTAGCCTTGAGCTCAGGGTGCTCCTCCCTTGGCTTCCCAAGTGCTGGTATTACAGCCTTGTGCCAGCACAAGTTAAAAATCATACTTTTGGCAGGCTGTTGTCTCTAGGTTTAAATATAATAATAATAATAATAATAATAATAATAATAATAATAATAATAGTAGTAGTAGTAGTAGTAGTAACCCATAGCAACAAAAACAAAACAATGAAGCCCAGTTTTACTCTTCCAATTTCTATAGGTCTGACTCCTGTAAGCCTGAACTAGTCTCTAAGACACTGAACTTACTTCAAGTCGTTATCTATCAGCAGAAAATACCACTTACAATGTAGTAAAAGGACTCCCAGCTCCGCCCAATTCAAACGAGACCGTACAGGAAGAGGAGCAAATCCACAGATAGGAAAGAAACTGAAGTCAGTGCTCAGTCCATCTGAGGCTCTTGTTTAGATTAACCATGGACGACACACAGATGGGCATCTTATTGTTCACAGGATACAGAGGAAACGTGTAAAAGAGATCAGGCTTTAGCATCAAAGTAATTACACGTGCTAACTGTGTGCCGGGCATGGAGCGAAGGAACTCGGCCTCTGTGCCCATTACATCTCCGCACCTGCCCACGAGTCGCTCACACTGGAGGCTGCAGGAGAGGATCTAAGGGCTTTGGGTAGCACATGGAGCCCAGGGCAGGGTGTGCCTGGAGAGCAAAGCTACAGGCTGTCCCCACAGGACTTAACCTGCTCAGATCTTCATTTGTATGTGTGGCTGTAAATCTGGTGTTAAGAGGCGAGCACAAGAGGTTCCGTGAGTTCGAGGAAGCACTCTAGTAAACCAGTTGTACTTAAGAAGTGGGCTATGAGAACGCCAACCTCTGTGCCCTGGACCAATTTCTTACTCAAAAGTAACCACAGTCTTGGTTTCTAACACTTGAAAATAACAAAATCACTGCATCTTCTTGGGGCTCAGGGGGCGTCTCCCTTTAGAGCCTGAGCTGGCCTTGAACTCTCAGATGCTAGAGTGTAGGCATGCGCACTGTATCCAGCCTAGCTGTGACTTTTACCAGTGTGGAGCACTCTGGGTTGGACTGCCATCCTTCACTCACCGTTCCAGGTCACCAGACCTACCCGTGTGCACCCTCTCTTCTGCCCTTTGTATTCTATGGCTTGATCTGAAAACAATCTGAACATCGACTATCCATGGATACCTGGAGACGTTCTAGCCTGTGGCTATTTAAAGATAAGCTGGTATTCTTGACTATTTACCTAGGGATATGCATACCACAGAATCGTCTCGAAGAACCTGTGAGTCACACGATGTGGGCATGCTGCCAGCTTCTCAGTTCATTTTACAGACTATACTCCCACCTGCAGCCCCTCCCAGCAGGAGGACGGCACTGGCTCCCAGATTCTCCACCATTCAGTGCTCTATTTTTGCCATCCAGTGGGTTGGCACTGCATTAAGACTGAGAGCCGGGCCTGCAGAGCAGCCTTCCTAAGCCCGTTACTTGCACGTCCTCTACTTGGCATGGCTACTCACATATCTGCCCTTCTAGTAAGAGCTGCTTATATTCTTTGGCGATGAGGACTGTCAGAATAAAATACATACATACATGTATCTACATATATGTTTCTGTGTTATTGCTTAAATATGTTCATCAAAAGTCTATGTGTTCAAAATGTAACCCTCATATTTGCATGTTAATGGTATTTGGAGGCAGGGCTCTGAGAGATTAGAATTCTATGTTCATACTCTTTCTAACATCTGGAAGCTGTTGTCTTTCCAGCCATGGGAGAGGATGTAAGGTGTTGTCTCTGTGGATTTAATTAGCATTTCTCTGATGGCTAATTACACTGCCTATATGTCCTTAATAGGCTATGTTTGTCTGTGAAATGTCTGTTCAAACCTTTTGCTCTTTTATAATTTTATTTATTTATTTATTACCTTATTAGCAAGTACATTTTTTATATATATTCTGGATACAAGTTCATTGTCAGATACACATTTTGAGAATATTTTCTCCAAATCTTTGCTTTGCCTTTTTATGTCTTTAATGACAGATTTAAAGAGCAAAGTTTGTGGGTTTTATTTGTTTTTACATCTTGACAAAAATCAATATATTGGTTGTCTTAGGGTTACTATTGATGTGATGAAGCAGCATGAGGAAAAGCAACTTGTGGAGGGGAAAGGGTTCGTTTCACTCACAGTTCCATATAACAGCTCGTCATGAAAAGTTGTGAGAGCAAGAACTCAAGCAGGTCAGGAACCTGGAGGCAGGAGCTGGTGCAGAAGCCATGGACGGATGCTGCTTACTGGCTTGCCCATCATGGCTTGCTCAGCCTGATTCCTTACAGAGCCCAGGACCGCAGCCCAGGCTGAACCCTTCCCCATCGATCACTAGTTAAGAAAATCCCCATGGCTTGCCTACAGACAATCTTTGGAGGTATATTCTCAGCTGCATCCTCTCTGATGATTTTATCCATACACCTGAGTTTGTTACTACATGTCGGTATCTTTTCTTCTATTAAAAAGTCTGAAACATCATTGTTGACCTCTCTAGAAAACCTCTGCCAATCCCAAGATCAAGACTTTTTACTGTTTCCTTCATGCAGTTTTAGTTTTTTTTTTTTTTTTTTTTTGGAGCTGGGGACCGAACCCAGGGCCTTGTGGTTGCTAGGCAAGTGCTCTACCACTGAGCTAAATCTGCAACCCCTGCAGTTTTAGTTTTTACACTAACTTTTTGTTTGTTTTGTTTTGAGACAGAGTCTCCTATGTATATCTGGCTGTCCTGGAACTCACTGTGTAGACCAGGCTGGCTTCAAATTCACAGAGATCTGCCTGCCTCTGCCTCTTGAGTGCTGGGTCTGATGACGTGCGCCACACTGCCCAGCTTTACACTGACTTTTAAGGCATGCTTTATATAATATATAATATATAATATATATAATATATATATATTATATATATATAATGCTTTATAGCATTCACTCGTACTTATTCATGAATAGTTGAGTCTGCTCCACTACAGCTGTTCAATACTATCTTTGACCATTAAATGACTTCAGTGACAGCAGCTGACTCTTGCTAGGGACTATATGTTTGAGCCTTCTCATCCCCAGATTTGTATTTGAGGCTTTAGCCTCTAGAGTAACAGGAGATCATGAGTGGAGCTCGTGATGGCACTGATGCCCTTATAAGGAGGGTCAGCTTTGCCTTCTTCCCAGCCCCTCCTTCCCTCTCTTTTCTCCTTCCCCCAACCCCAAACCCCAAGCCCCATCTAAGATGTAAGCTGAGAAGACTACTTGGAGAAATTGAGAAGTCAACAGAAATTGATGGTCAATATTATGAACATGCCAGCTCTCCCCAAACTGATCCACAGATTAATGCAGTCCTAATCAGCATTCTAACAGGTAACTGGGTGGTGATGGTGCTCACCTTTAATCTCAGCACTTGGGAGGCAGAAGCAGAAGAATCTCCCAGTTCAAGGCCAGCCTGGTCTACAGAGTGAGTTCCAGGACAGCCAGAACTACACAGAGAAACCATGCTCCCCAGAAAAAAAATAAAAAAACAAAACAAAAAACAAAAATTTGAAACCTGGCGAAAACCATTTGAACAGATATAACATCTAATGTAACATCCAGAAGATAAGAAACAGGGATAGATTCTCAGCGTCATAGTCCTGAGGGAGAATATGTTCACCCAGGCCACACAGCGCTCGCTCTCCAGCTACCGGGGCCACACAGCGCTCGCTCTCCACTTACAACTACAACTTTCCAGTCTTCTATTTCTTACCGAAACAAAAACCACTACAGCAACCAAGAGGGTCACTATGTGCTCATTCTTTTAATACTAGTAAAAATAATTGATAGTCATATATGAATTTACAGGTGCCAACAGTATTTCACAATAAGGGCAAGCTAGGGAGTATGGTATCCATTTTAATGACCAGGAAACCAAGACATACAAAGATTATGTAGTTTGCCTAAATTCATACATTAGTAAGTTGCCAAGTAGGATTTCAAGTTGGGCAACTGGCTCTGTAATATTGCCTCTCGGTTTAATTACTACTAATTGTATAATATATATCATTTGATAAATATCTGCAGTTTTAAAAAACCTAAGATAAACAAGTAGATTTTTATAAAAAGAGTAAGTGAGCCAGGCATGGCAGTGCACACTTTTAACCCAGAGGCAGGCAGAACTCCATGAGTCTGAGGTCTGACAGGTCTACATATTAAGTTCCAGGGCAACCACAGATAAACTGAGAGACCCTGGTTTTTTTGTTTTTTTTTTTAAAAAAAAAGTGAAAATTTTGAATTCATTTTAAAAATAGTTTTGTTTTGGGTTTTTTGTCTGTTTGGTTGGTTGGTTGGTTGGTTTTTTGCGACACGGTTTCTCTGTGTGTACCCTTGGCTGTCCTGTAACTCTCTCTGTAGACAAGGCTGGAGAGGGGCCATAAACTGGGCAATGGTAGTATATACCTTTAGTGCCAGCACTTGGGAAGCAGGGAAGCAGAGGCAGGCGGACCTCTGAGTTTGAGGCCAGCCTGGTTTACAAAGTGAGTTCCAGGTTAACTGGGACTACACGGAGAAACCCTGTTCTAAAACATCCCCCAGCCCTGCCCCTGTCCCTGGTTCAGTTCCCGCATCCGGTGGCTCATAACTGCACATAATGCCAGCTCTAAGGATCCAACTCCCACTTCTGGCTTCTATGGGCACCCACATACAGATATGGCAGATATGTGTGCGCGCGCACACACACACACACACACACACACACATACACAAATGTACATAAATACACATAAATAAAAATAAATCTTTAAAAAAGTAATAAGAGATAAAAATAAATTTCTTTGTAGAATATTTTCAAATTCATTGTTAAAAGTTATTTCTGACTCTTGGTCTTGACATTCGGGACAACATTGGCACTAACATTTTCTGAAATTCTATACTGAAAATACTGAAAGGGAAATACGGTTCAGTGGTAGATCACTTGTGACCTTCAAAATGGCAAAAAAAAAGTCAACATAATTTTTTAAAACCTTTATTTTCATGTGTGCGTGTTTTGCCTCTGTGTGTGTGTGTGTGTGTGTGTGTGTGTGTGTGTGTGCCACCTGTGTGTGGTGCCTACAGAGGCCAGAAGGGGCACTGCATCGCCTGGAAAGAAGTGACAAAAGGTTGTGAGCTGCCGAATGGGGGCTGGGAATGGAACCCGGGTCCTCTGTAAGAACATCTATCTGCTGTATCTGTGCTATCTATGGTGGACATGGCTTGGGTTTGGGTTTTACTACTCAGCCTTGGTCAGCATTTTTTCAGTGTGTAGCATGAACTGGCCTCCAACGTGTGATCTCTCTGTCACTCAAATCCTGGGACAAGAGACAAGCACAATTGCGTCCCGCTGTGTACACAACATTTAAACATGATTACTAGGTGTCATAATACTGCTGATTTCCTGTCTTCTTTAGTCCTTTCTCATAACCTGATTTTTTGAAATGTTTTCACTATGCCCAAGAGACGGTTCAGCAGTCAGGAGCACTAGCTGCTCTTTCAGAGGGCCCAGGTTCCGCTCCCAGCACCCATATGATAGCCAGCACCCCTGTTACTTCAGTCCCCGGGTGACCTGACAGCCTCTTCTGGCCTCCTGTGGCACTGACATGCAATTGGTAAACACACATATCCATACACGTAAAAATAATTTTTAAAACATTTTTAATGTTTTTTTACAACTCAAAGACTTATACAACTCTGCTGCCTTTCACGAATAGAAAAAAATAAAGCTATCCTAACTTATTAAAAGCATAATTAGTCAGACAGTTTAACAAAGTGTTTTGTTTGTATTGGGGGCTTAATAGTTACAGCTAGATGACTTCTTTATTTGCTTTGCAAGTAACCTTGAAGAGATTTCATTTAAATTATTCTCTAAGCCTATAAAAACAATTATAGTAGCTTTATGACTATTGACCCTATCTCATAAATATGAAAGTATCAAGGCAAAATACCACATTTCACAAATACCCTTAATAACTTGTTACTCTAAATTTGATGACACTCTGAATTTATATGTGTTATTTTCTCTAAAAAGTACATTACTTCCTTTTTTTTTTTTTTTTTCCGGGGCTGGGGACCGAACCCAGGGCCTTGTGCTTGCTAGGCAAGCGCTCTACTACTGAGCTAAATCCCCAACCCTAGTACATTACTTCCAAAAGGAGACCACAGCCTCATCTGCACTCTTCAAGTTTAGGCATCTACCATGCATTTGCCTGTTCTTAAACACATAAGGCCCTGCACCTATTCCTGTCTAGAAAGAAGAACACTAGCACATGTCAGACATGGGGAAAATAGCAGACAGACAGACATCAGAACACCAGGAAATCTTACAGTGCATCCAGTCCTATAATGAACCAAGGACACCGTTACATAAATCATTGTTCACGAAGAAGAGGCTTTAGGATTAGATAACCAACAACTGAATACACATTTGGTGAGCAGTCGTACTTATAAATACTATAGGAAAATCATTTTAAAATAGGTCAACAACCTGCTTCTTCTGTGATGTGAGAGAACATGTTAAACCTCTAGGTTGCTGCAAGTGTTTTCTAGCACAAGTAAGCAGACAGAAAACAAATAAGGGAAAGACTAGTAGAAATCTAAGTCATGGTTCAATGTATACAGCCAAGTAGATAAGGTGAAATTTTCACGTTTCAGTAATACAGACCCAAGCTCAGTCCCCAGAACCCATGCAAGTCAAAAGGCTCTCAGCTGCCTGTAATTTTGTTCCAGGAGCTGGGATGCCTCGGAAGTCTGGTCTCTGCAAGCAGCCACATTCACACGCACACACCCACACACAGACACCCACATTCACATGCACACACCCACACACAGACACCCACATTCACATGCACACACCCACACACAGACACCCACATTCGCACGCACACACCCACACACAGACACCCACATTCACACGCACACACCCACACACAGACACCCACATTCACACGCACACACCCACACACAGACACCCACATTCACATGCACACACCCACACACTGACACCCACATTCACATGCACACACTCACACACAAATACATAATTTTTTATGTAACACACATACACAGAAAGAGGAGGAGAGGGAGTGAGGGAAGGGACGGAAGGAGAGGGGAGGGCAGAGTAGGGAGAGGAGAGGAAAGAGAGAGAGCAAGCTTCAAATTGGGTTCTGAAGTCACTTTTCTCGAAGCCTCTCTCACATTTAGCCACCTCGTCCTAGCTCTTCAACTTTACTCCTATGCTAGTAACCGAACTTCTGCAATCCTTTCTTGATATCAAAACTGACAGCTCATTATCTATTTCACTGCCCTTGAAATAAACCTAGATCCGTGACCCAAAGCCACAACCCTAGTGCCACATATCTATAATTTCACCTTCTTGGGAGGCTGAAGGACTGAGTTCAAGACCAACCTGAACTAAATAGTAAGGCTTGTATTTCAAAAACAAAACAACGACAATATGCAAACTCTAATGACTTCCTTGGACACGTTTGAATTGACTATACCCTTTCTACCAGACTTTTAGCAAAAGTTTAACTGTGGTTTAATTTAACATTGCTTACCCCAAAAAAGTATTCTAATTGGTCTTTTTTCCATTTTATGAGGCAGATACTGCAAGCTCTCAGCCAGTAACCATGCTCTCTTCCTTGCTAAGGAAATCTGGATTTTACACAGGAAATTAGTGCACCTGCTAAAACACTGCATTTCCCAGGCTCTCTAGCAACAGCAGGGGTCTGTGACATTAGCATTTAAGGTTCTGATGAGTGTCCCCAGACTCACACCAGGTGCTCCACAACCACCTGAATAATAAAAACATGTCATCTCTTTTACACGGAAGATCCTGCGCACGCGTACCTAGATGGAAGAAGGGAGCTGCTGATGTCTACCCAGCCTCACTACCCGTCTCCCTTCTGTCTCCACAGGTCTGGTTACCAGAGGGCCACCTGAGGCCATGCCCTTCCCACCAGGAGTGGCCATCCCTCCACACTGTCAGCCCAAATAAAGCCTTCATCCCAACCCCCCAGCCCCACCCTGGCTGCTTCTTCCAGGCATTTATCTCCATGCCTCTATCTAGACCAGTCTGATGCTGACTAAGTGGATGTTACCTTGTAAAGTGATGCCCACATGCCGAATTATCACCTAAGCGCTCGTAAGCCCAAGAGAGCAGTGGTGGTGCAGGAGTGGGACCAAGCATGCCTGTTTGACATCAAACTTCTACAGGCCAGTCTCAGACAACTGGTTTGAAATTAAAGTAACAGTTATGGAGTGGAGCTGGACCTCACTGGCAGAGTATGTCCACCGTGCCCAAGGTTCCATCTCCAATATTGAAAAAAAAATGATAACACAATTAAAATCTTTCTCAGTACTAAATATTTTATAATTAAGATATTATTCAAAATGTCCTATGGCCTCCATAACATGCTCCTGGAGTATGTAATAAAGTAAAAGGCAAAAAATAACAGCAGCTACAAGTAACTAAAAGTGTTTGGAAGAAAAGTCACACAAGCAATTGTTATCAAGGGCTGTGATGAGTGTGGAACAGCTCTCCTGAGAGCGTGTGATAGCCCCTAAAGCTACACTTTCACCCGTGAAAAGACCACTCAAGGTTCTTAGCTATGATTACTTCTAGTGTAGCTTCAAATCTACCCAGACTGTTAGAAAATAGGATGAAGAAAGACGGTTGTAAATTTTTAAAGGCCCAAAAAATTAAAAGTAAGCATTCTTGAATGGCAATATCTCAATTAACTGTACTAACGTAAA
The DNA here is from genome assembly GCF_011064425.1 of Rattus rattus. NCBI lineage: Eukaryota > Metazoa > Chordata > Mammalia > Rodentia > Muridae > Rattus > Rattus rattus. Next base: position 98,235,227 of record NC_046155.1, read on the forward strand.
TGACAAGCTAACATGTACGTACCTTTCTCAGGCGTCCATATTCCTCACCAAGTTCTCCTGACTTGCTTAACTTGATTGGCGTTCGGAATATAAACTCTGGAAGAAAGGGAAAATACTTTTTAATGGAGTTTTGTAAGAAGGAATCTTTACAGTATCCAACTGCTGACAGCCATATTACAAACTACATAAAAAATTATGGTTATCTTCTATTTTTTTTTTAACACTGCCTCATCATGTAGTCCTGGCTGTACTGGAACTCACTGTTGTAGACCAGGGTGGCTTTGAACACAGACCTGCCTGCCTCTGCCCCCCAAGAGCTAGAATTACACGCCTGCTTATGGTTATCTTAATTTGAATATTCTCTCATTCACTTAATCAATACTCACTAAAGGTTACAAATCAGGACTGTACTAAGCACTAACGTATGAACAAACGCAGCCCTTGTGCCATGGACTATAATCTTGTGGGAGAGCAGACAAAGAAACAAGTGAGAATACATTTGGGATAGTGGTAGTAATGCTATCAGGAAATGAGTGTAGGGTGGAAAGAAAAGTTTGCTTTAGCCAGAGTGGTCGGAAAGGGCTCAATGACAAACATGCCAAAAGACCACAGAGAAAACTGTATTCAAGCCCTATGTTACACACCATATGTGCACGCATGCGCACACACACACGCACGCGCGCGCACACACACACAAATACACACACACACAGAGATATCTGCATACATGTTTTCTATTTTTCAGTATGTAGCCTACTTTCTTTAGCCATCCAAGCCTCCAGTGGCTCTCATGAGCCCACTGAGGAACCCAACACGCTCTTTAGGGTACTCCATTAATTGATCATCTTCAAAATCATACACTGCTCAACCCAACTAACCGCAAAACAAATCATATACATTAAAATTTGATTTCCCATCTAAAATTCTATCTTTTCTCTTTCTATCCTCTATTTGTAAATCAAAGGATGAGATCATAAGGCGCATAAAGTACATGATTGTTATGCAAATGGACAACAAAAATAAGAATTGAGAACAGGAATAAAGGTAAGTCTTCTAAAACCCAAGAAGCCAAGCATGCTGATACACTCCTTCAACCCCTGCACTCAGGAGCCAAAAGCAGGATCACCACAAATTCACTGAAGCCTGCACTCCAGAGCCCACTCTTTAAAAAGGTGGAGGGATACACACTTTATTTCTGTAAATATGACAATAGTTTATATCCTCACGATAGTGTTCTAACTATAGTAATAATTTTACAATTTATTGATAACTTTAACCTCCCAGTGTTGGCTCTACAAAAACTAAGTTCCTCAAAAGCCTTTTGCCCTTTTTCAGTTGACTCAATTTTATTTATTTTCAAAAGAAAGATACTGAAGAATAATGAAGAAACAAAAGCAGTGGGCCTGACTCAGATACAGACAGGGACTCAAAGCTCTCCCATGCACTACACAGACACCCGCCCCGCCCTCAGTCTGGAAGACAAACAACCCATCCCTCACCACTTCAAGTCCTGATGACCCTCTCTGTCACGGCCCAAAGCACATTCCACTTACAAGCCAGTATATTCGAAGATGATGCTTTTTAAAGACAAAAGGAAGAAGAAAAAAAAAAGCAAAACTCCCTTTTAAAAAGTACTTTATGGGCTAGAGATGGCTCAGCAGTTAGGACACTGGCTTCTCTTCCACAGGACCTGGGTTCAATTCCCAGTGCCCACACAGTGGCTCACAGGAGATCCAGCCCTGTTCTGGCCTCCACAGGCAGCAGTCACGCATGTCATGTAGAGAAATACCTGCAGACCAAACATCACAGAAAGTGGATCTTGTTTTTAAGTACTTTCTCACAGGTAAGCATTTTCAGGAGGCTTTCACAGAAACACTATGGTAGGCATCACACCCACTCTACAGCTGAGGTAGGCAGCTACGGGTCAGAGTGGTCTGCTTGTGACGGAGCACCATGAGGGCCTGGCAGAGCTGGAAGAAAACTTTAATGGGGATAAAGGGGGAATTGTATAACGATTGAAAGAACACTGCTTCCAGCAATTAAGGCCAATCTCTCTCCACAACTACAAAAAACATGGCAGCGGGGCCCTCCTGACAAAGTCTAGAGTCACCTGAGCCAGAAATTCAACTGAGGGACTGCCCACGTCAGGTTGTCCGAATGGGAAGCACCATTCGGCTTCCGGTGGCCTAAGGCTGTGCAAAGACGCTAAGTGTGAACTGTGCTGCGGCCGGCAGGCAGCATTCGGCCATGGCTTCTGCTTCAGTACCTGCCTGAGTGCTCATCTTCTCTCAAGATGGCCCAGAACCTGAAGGTTTCAAAACAATTCCTTTCTACCTTGACTTGATGTTGGCCAGTACTTTATCACAAGGACAGAAAGGAATATACTTCCTTACTTATCTAAAAACACAAAATACTTATTAAAAAGATAACAGTCATGAACCTGTATGAACCTACAACACAATGAACAAACAAAAATTTAAGGAGAAATTATAATTATGGTAAGAAAATTAATATACCACAATTAAAAATACACAGCGAGCAAACCAAAAAGTTAGTGAAAATAAAATAAAATATTATATTTGATCATATTTACATTTATGTGTACCTACCCAATGAATAGTGTATTAAACAAAAAACCCAAATATTTATAAGATACTACATTACAAAGACATTTCGCACAATTTCAAGGACTCCATACTGTAAAGTCTTTAGTACTGGCTGCCATTTCCAAGTTGGGCTTTCTAGCTATGCCACTGCCAACTGTTACCCAATATTCTTTCTCATTAAATTCCTTTTTAAATTAAAATCAGAAGTGTAGATTTCTGCTTTTTATTACTTTAGCTGTTTCTATTTTTTTCATAAACTACTCTGAAATAAACAGTAAACCAGGAGCTGGTAAAACCAAGAGGAAGAAAAAGAGAAAGATGAAAAAAAAATCCAAAAGCGGTTCCACCTGGGTTTCATCTCCAGTGACTGTTAACACTACAACAACAACATGAGATACCGTTCCTTTCAGGGCTGCTTGTCTAACCACAGGTCACACTGCTGGCGACTGCGTGTTGAGCTGAGGATGAGCGTGTTTTAACAGATAATAAACCCACCTTCCTAAGACTACACTGAGCGATGGGCCCGCCGGCTCAGCACAGCGGCCACCTGCTCATCACAGTGCTGGCGACAGTGGCGACAGTGGCATTCCCAGAGTCGTGTCATGAGGACCACCAGGGCGTCCCACACGGCTACGAGTAGTTCCGATCTCCCTAGAGGGGCTGTGGCGCTGTACTGATTACACAGCCCAGCTTCCTGACTTGTTGAAGCCTCTGTGTAAGTGAACATCACTACTACTCTTCCTCTCTGTCACGTGTGTGGATATTCTTTTAGAAAGATTTCTCAAACTGTTCTTTAAGACAGGCTCTTTTCCTGGAACTCCAAGATGCACCAGCTCAGCCTCCCACTTGCTGGGATTAGGGTTAAAGGCGGGTACTGCCACGCCTGGCCTCCAACTGGTCTTTCATGGCTTCTGCATTCGATTCATAATGGGAAGACCTTAGGACCAAGACATAATCAATGTTATCACAGTTCCTTCTGGTACAAACTATAGCAATCTCCTCAGATTCACTTTTAAGAATTCCAAGTATTTTGAGGAGCAGCATAAGGGACATAATCTTATGCAGGCTTATAAATAAGACTGCCGCCCAACACCAGAGAATAAAAATACTCAGGGATAGCTGAGTACAAACAGCAGCTCAGTTTACCATTAGGGAGTTTTCTCTGTCTAAACCAGTTCTTGCTGGTTATTTAGTACACACTGAGTTAATTTATATAACTAATACACACTAATTTCAAAAACAAAATTTTCAAGTCTCAAGAGCATAATATCTTCATCTTGTAAATAGTCTAAAATTTAATACTCGATCCTAGACTAGCATAAGAGCCTCTGATAAGAAAGGTTCAATTCCCTCTTCTATAAGATCAGAATAATAGCAAATATAATTCTAATTAATGAAATCATTCACTATAGGCGTAAGACGCAAATGAGGATTAAGGAGAGTGAAAACAGTTTGTAAGTAATTTCAAACCGAGTACCATATAGCACAATTTACTAAACATAAGATTGTATTGTATCATATTATATTAGTGGTGTAATGTTCTTTAAATTATAACTTGTTTTTACTTACAAGTTAAAAGAAACACAGATCTTTTTTTAAATGTACATTTACACAGAAAGCCAAATTAGCTTTGGAACATTCATTAAGAAATCACACAAGGCTAAACAGAACTCCGCATCTGGCATCACACCCCTGCAGATGTGTGAAAGACATATGGGTTCAGACACTTGTTCTGACAATGAAATGAAATTATTTAGAAATGGCCACGCTTTGCTTTTCTCCAGTCTCCTCCTCTACCAAATACAAGTCAAGACACTGGCCAACCTACCTCAGAGTCCATTAGACCACAATCATTATGATTGCTCCTGTGTCTTAGTCTTACTGTGCCTCTGACTTGTCTGAATTCAAAAGACAAGAGCAGGGTGCTATCGTGTAGTCACTAACATTAGGACTGACGTAACTTATCTTAATATTGGGTTAGAATAATGGGGGTTTGGCTTTAAAAATGTAAAATGCTAAACCAATCATGATGGCCCATGCCTGTAATCTTCACATTTGAAAGAGTGAGACAGGAGGAATTTGGCTCTGAGGCCAGCCTGAGCTACAGAAGACCTTACATAATCGTCATCATCACCACCACCATCTCTCTATTTTTAAGGTACTGTAAAGGTCAAGAGATCTCGTGCACAAGGATAAGCCCTGCAGACACCAGGAGGACATGCAGGCTTATTTCTTCTACGAAAGGTTCGCCTGCCCTCCTGGATGCTGGCAAAGGTGCAGTTGACTGTCTGCTGAGACACTGCCCACACCTCCCAGGATTGTTTTTAATTGTCCTAGACCCTTTCCCTCTAAGCCTTTCCTGCTACCAGGCCAGAAAGCCCATCCTCATCTGAGTGAGGTCATGTGTGCTTTACAACAGCCTAAGTGACGTCTATGCTATCTTAGGGCCAGGCCAATCCTGACTCCCACAGGTCTTATGTTCACCTCCATCATTCTTCCCAGATCCTAAGTCGTGGGCACTACCTGAGTGAACAGTACCTATCTGCGTGAGAGACGAAGAATTTCAATGTAAGCATGTCTTAAGCTCTGTTATACTCATGGGACTGAGCTGTTATCAGAAAACTGTTTCCAAAATCATGCTGTGCTTAAATATGGCTAAAATGAACCAAATGGTCTCAAACTCTCCAAGTTTGGCTTAGCGCAATTTACCTAAGTGAGGCTGAATGAGTTTCATTCTTCTCTCACCTGGAGCATTTCCCTGCCAGCTATAAAACCCTGTCGGGAACCTCACAAAGTATAATGCTTTCTAAAAAACTAATCTATCTCACAAGGCAAGCACACCATAATTATAAGTACTATTAGTGTTAGCACTCAATGAACAGTCCTCAAAATAGGTCTCATGTGTGGCTACCTGTATCCCTAGTACTGGGGAAACTGATCTTTGTAAACTCCAGGCCACTCCAGATACATAGTCTAAACTCAGCCTGGGCTATGCAGTAGGATGCTGTCTCAAAAACATAAAACCTAACAGTTAATGAGCACACTCTATATGCAAAATATCACATATATATACAAACCATACATTGCCAAAAAGAGATATGGTAAATCTGTCATTATGAAGGATTGCCTGCCAACTTAGCCTTTGGCTGATGCCTTCCACTCAGACTTCAGGTAGGGTTCTTTACCAGTAAGAACGATTTGCTTTCCCATTAATTTGCTGCTCTAGTCTGTCAGTGATAGGAGCAGTTATACGCATGGGATAAAACAATATTGGGCCATTGTACGTGGAGATGAAGTGTGTTTTTGTCTCTTGTAGACAAATAGTCTAGACACTGTTAAAAAAAAAAAAAAGAGAACGATTTGTTGCACCTAACTGATTCTAGAAATACCTGCTTACCTACTATGAGTATGAAATCTTGGTACATGCTCAGCACAAAGTGTACGCCATCCATTCACTCTAAGAACTCCAGGCACTAAGTCTCCAGCAAGTTTCCCTGGTTGACAACATGCACCCAGTGTTCTACTTTCTTTGCTGGGGGAGTAATACACATCTTGCATGCCTCTACTCAGAGAAGACTCTGGAAGCCTGTACCTAATTTCCTCCAGACTTTGTTCCACAGAATGTTTTGCTCAGTATTATTTCACTGCCCTAGATCACAGCTATGAGTTCAACTATATGCTGAGTCCTACAAGCGTCCCTAGTAAGTGGGTGATGCTTGGGCACAGACAGACACACACAGACAATGGACACACACACAGAGAGTACACACACACACACACACACACACACACACACAGAGTACACACACACACACACACACACACACACACACACAGAGTGCACACACTGTGCAGCGCAGGCTAACCTCAAGATCTTCCTGCCTCAGACATCTAAATGTTGGTATTACAAATGTGCACTACTAAATGCCTAGCTTTAAAAATCCCTGCCCTCAAGCTGTTTTACAGAGCAATAGTGATAAAAACTATGGTATTGGTACAGAGACAGGCAGATAGATCAGTGGAATAGAACTGAAGACCCTAAATGTTGGTATTACAAATGTGCACTACTAAATGCCTAGCTTTAAAAATCCCTGCCCTCAAGCTGTTTTACAGAGCAATAGTGATAAAAACTATGGTATTGGTACAGAGACAGGCAGATAGATCAGTGGAATAGAACTGAAGACCCAGAAATGAACCCACACACCTATGGTTACTTGATCTTTGACAAAGGAGCTAAAATTATCCAGTGGAAAAAAGACAGCATTTTCAACAAATGGTGCTGGTTCAACTAGCGGTCAGCATGTAGAAGAATTCAAATTGATCCATTTTTTTTTTTTTTTTTTTTTTTTTTTTTTCCGAGCTGGGGACCCAACCCAGGGCCTTGGCTTGCTAGGCAAGCGCTCTACCACTGAGCCAAATCCCCAATCCCCCAAATTGATCCATTCTTATCACCCTGTACAAAGTTTAAGTCCAAGTGGATCAAGGACCTCCACATAAAAACTAAATACACTGAAATAGAAGAGAAAGTGGGGAAGAGTCTCAAAAACATGGGCACAGGGAAAAATTTCCTGAACACCAAGGGTTTATACTCTAAGATCAAGAATAGACAAATGGGACCTCATAAAATTGCAAAGCTTCTGTAAGACAAAAGACACAGTCATTAGGACAAAATGGCAACCAACAGATTAGGAAAAGATCTTTACCAATCCTACATTTGATAGAGGGCTAATATCTAATATATACAAAGAACTCAAGAAGTTAGACTCCAGGGAATCAAATAAGCCTATTAAAAAATGGGGTACAGAACTAAACAGAATTCTCAACTGAGGAATATCGAATGGCTGAGAAGTACCTAAGGGAATATTCAACATCTTTAGTCATCAGGGAAATGCAAATCTAAACAACCCTGAAATTCCACTTCACACCAGTCAGAATGGCTGAGATCAAAAACTCAGGGGACAGCAGATGCTGGTGAGGATTTAGAAAAAGAGGAAGACTCCTTCATTGTTGGTGGGATTGCAAGCTGTTACAACCACTCTGAAAATCACTCCTGGGCATATACCCAAAAGATGCTTCAACATATAACAAAGACACATGCTCTACTATCTTCATAGCAGCCTTATTTATAATAGCCAAAAGCTGGAAAGAACCCAGATGTCCTTCAACAGAGGAGTGGATACAGAAAATGCGGTACATTTACACAATGGAGTACTACACAGCTATCAAAAACAATGACTTCGGGGTTGGGGATTTGGCTCAGTGGTAGAGTGCTTGCCTAGCAAGCACAAGGCCCTGGGTTCAGTCCCCAGCTCCGAAAAGAAAAAAAAAATGACTTCATGAAATTCTTAGGCAAATGGATTGAACTAGAAAATATCATCCTGAATGAGGTAACAAAAGAACACACATGGTATGTACTCATTAATAAGTGGATATTAGCCCAAAAGCTCAGAATACCCAAGATATAATTTACAGACCACATGAAGCTCAAGAAGAAGGAAGATAAAAGTATGAATGCTTCAGTAGTTCTAAGGGGGGACAAAATATTCACAGGAGGAAATATGGAGACAAAGTATGGAGCAGAGACTGAAGGAATGGCCATCCAGAGACTGTCATACATGGGGATCCATCCCACATGCAGTCACCAAACCCAGTCACTATTGGGGATACCGAGAGGTGCATGCTGACAAGAGCCTTATAGCTGTCTCCTGAGAGGCTCTGCCAGAGTCTGACAAATACAGAGGCATCCGCTCGCAGCCAACCACTGGACTGACAACAGGATCCCCAATGGCGGAGTTAGAGAAAGGACTGACATAGCTAAAGGGGTTTGCAACCTCATAGAAAGAACAACAATATCAACCAACCAGATACCCCAGAGCTCCCAGGGACTAACCACCTACCAAAGAGTCCACTGGAGGGACCCATGGCTCCAGCCACATATGTAAGAGAGGATGGCATTGTTGGGAATCAATGGGAGGAAAGGCCCTTGGTCCTGTAAAGGCTTGATGCCCCAGTGTAGGGGAATGTCAGGGCGGGGAGGTGGGAGGGAGGGACTGGGTGGGTAGGGGAGCACCCTCATGGGGGCAGGAGGTAGGGGAATGGGATGAGGGTTTCAGGAGGGAAAACCGTGAAAGGGGATAACATTTGAAATGTAAATAAAGAAAATATCCAATAAAAGAAAATGTTTTGGTGTCAGTTTGGATTTGAGAAATGACAGCAATGACATCTACAGCTGTTGATTCGGCATCAACTTGAATCCACTCTTATCTCCTAGTCAACATTCTTCTGAAGTCTGTAAAATTCCACTACTGTTCAACCACACAGGTAGAATACTATTTGGCTAAGAGTAGTTACAACATCAAAGCTGAAACTCTATTTAGTGTGGCATTTCAATTTGCCTGGATGAATATGAAGAAAACAATGGACCAAGCAAAGGCCAGGAAATGAAAGCTCCCCTTTTAAACGTTTTATTGTACGCTTACTTACAGGAGGTGGGCGTTTGCTACTGTGTACATCAGAGGTTAAAGAACAACCTGAGCAGTCCGCACTCTTCCCTCCAGGAGGACCACAGGATTGAACTCAGGTGGCCAGGGCGACAGTGGGCATCTTGCCTGCTGAGCCACCTTGTTGGCCCCAAAGCTCCTCAAATCATTCTTCTACAGTTGAATGGAGACTTTGGTTCTATGACTTGTACGATGGTTTGCATCTGCTGATGTAGGATTTTACTTAAATTTTTCCTCACTTCCCCAACCTTCTTAGGATTTTATGTCAGCTTCCTCCACCCCAAAAGAGGAACTTGAGGTTGGGATGCCAGCAACACTATCATAAGCAGAGGAACAAGATGTCCAGGCCAACAGGAAAAGCAACACAACCCTTTCTTGTTCAGAGAAGTTAAAGAAAAAAAATCTACTAAGCCCAAGGGGCCTTGTTGCTTTGTTGGTTAAAAGTGCCCTATCAAGGAAAACATTTAGCAACTGTTCGAAGATTCCCAAAGGTTTTAGTAGAACAGAAAGTGCTAGACGTGGCTTTGGATGCATGAGAGCACAGAATATCCCCATTCATAAAGGAATCCAGGGCTGACAGAATTTCCTGATGCCTGCCCTCTGACTCTGACTCTACAAACCAGGAAGAGAAACTCCCAAGGGACAAGATGTCTTAAGGATGATACACACCTGTGGTCAGTAACCTAAGCACAAGACTTCAGTCTAATGTACATTCTAAGACCAGAAAAATGTCCTTAAAGATCCTTCTTTAAATGGATTCTCTGGGGCAGGGTGACTGGTGATTTGTTAATGAAAACAAATGAACTACCAGACAGACATTCTGCTACTCGCCCCAAGCCCAGGGCTACCAAAACTCCCACACTGAATGTAGCTTTTTAATTTTTTATTTACTGTGCATGGGTGTTTGGTCTGCGTGTGTATCTGTGCACCAAGCATCGGCCTTGGAGGCCAGAGAGGCCGCTGGATCCTCTGGAATGGGAATCACAGACAATCCTGAGCCACCATGTGAGTGTTCAGAATTGAACCTGGATCCTCTGTAAGAAAGGCCAGTGCTCTTAACCACTAAACCGTGTCCCTAGTCCTTCAGTGTAGTATTAGAAAAAACCCTACTCTACTATGCTGGAAGATGCTGGCTTACCAATCCTAAGGCCAAAGTCAACTGTCCTCTAGTCCCCGGACATGCCTGAGTGTCCCCATACACAAAGTTTGATTTCTTATGAATGTGGCAGAATAAAAGAGAATTTTGGATTTGTTGAGTCTTGAGACCTATTATGTCTTAGATTTGAATGTCTGGCTAGCCATTTGTCCTTGAGACACTTTTAAAAGAAAATTCTCTAGGCATGAATTTCTTCATTTTTAACTTTCTAATATTTCAACCACATCTTAAAACTACAGACATGACATTAAACAATGAATTCAAAGGTTGTGAGCTGTAAAAGTGTTTGGTGAGTTATTTACCACCATGCAAATACATGGCTAAATTAAAATCTGCCACAGGATGTTTAACTAGGGAGTGTTGTGCTCTCTTCAAACATAAAGGGATAACTGTCTCTAACTACCAGAGCGGGCTCCACACCACTGTATTTCAATACAGTACAAGAGTCAGTCCTGGGACACAGTGTGTGCACCTCTGCAGTTCTATATCACCTCATTCCTTCCTGACAGGTTATGGCTCCTGGCTAAACCACGCCCTGCCCCACGTCTACGCCTGCAGTGCTCTCAACCTTCTACCCTTACTCTCACCTTGTACCAGGTTGAAATAGTACCATCCTTTAACAGTAGTCAAGTATAGGATGTGCCAGGTCCATGCCTAACTCACTCATCATAATGTCTCTGTGGTATGTCTTTACACCATTTTCCAGACAAGGAAACTGAGGTACAGAGTTTAATTTGCTAATGCCCAACACTGTATGAAAACTATAACTGAAACCCTGGAAATCAGATTCTGTGCTCTCACATACTAAAATACACACACACACACACACACACACACACACACACACACACACACACACACACACATATATAAAAGCAGTGGTGTCCCATGCCTTTAATCTCATTGAATCTGAGGACTTAGAAGGCAGAGGCAGGAGGATCTCTGAGTTTGAGGCCAGCCTGGTCTACAGAGTAAGTTCCAGGACATCTAAGACTACACAGAGAAATTCTGTGGGGGTGGGGTAGAGCACAAAAAAAAAAAAACAATAAAATATATTTTCAAAAAAAATTAAAATAAAAAGATCCCTGACAAGGCACTGTAAGACAAGGACCCTGCAAAGCTGCTGCTGAGCTCACTGTCTGTGGGCGAGCTATGGCTGGACATGCCGTCTTTAAGAAGAGTTTGTTTCCCCTGTGAGACTCCCCTTGAGAAAACTAAATGTACACTTGCAAGTGATTCCTCTGAGTGAGGAAGGGGACGCTTGTCTACTTTCCCTTTTGGCTCTAGGACCCTGACTGGTGCATCAGACCCTGGGGTGGTATAAAAAGCAAACATAGTAATATACACATATATGAAGATAACCTAAATAAAATTGCCAAATAGTGAAGGAGACGGACCCCTCGCTGGCTATCTCTTGTCAGCAAACGAAGCTTCTAATGCCAGACTGGATTACATCTAATTGAGTTTTTGGCCAAAGGGGGGTCCCATACGAACCCCCAAATAACCCAGGTTGTTGCTAAGATTACAGGTTGCTCTCCATAAACTGATAGCAAGATTCCAATGTTAAAGATAACACCCACACACAATTAAACATGGAGAAGCTGAGCTCGTGCCTACATAGAACATTTGCCCCTATATTCTAGCATCTTTGGTACAAGAAGATAATCTACATGCTACTAAAAGAGAAACTTAAACTCCCAATCAGCCACAAACCCTTAGATCTACAGTGGTGTCCTGCCTACGGGATATGGGAGGGCAACGGTGGCACAAAGCTCGTGGAAGTGAGCAGCCCATAGCTGATCTGATAGTGGCTCACCACGAGATGGAGTCCACACCCGACACTGCCTGGATGGCCAAGAACCTGAGAGTAGGTAGCCCAGGACCTAGGGTAAAACAAGACACTACTGCCATGCTCAGCCATCAGCAAAGAGGCTTCCTCCTGCAGCAAATGGGAACAAATACAGAGACCATAGCCAGACATTATACAGAGAATAATGGAACGCTCAGCTCTTAACAGGATGTCTCCATCAAATCCCTCCCTCAGGGCTCAGGGAACCCCTAAGAAGAGGAGAGAGGTGAATGTAAAAGTCAGATGGAGGACACCAAGAAAACACTGCCCTCTAAACCAATGACTAATGCACACATAACCTCACAGAGACTGAGGCAGCATGCATAGGATACTGTATCTTAAAGATATTTATATGTTCAAAGACCTACATACAAGGATGTTCACTGCAGACCTCTCACAACACTGAGGACTGTAATGTGAATGCCTTTCAAACCAAGACTAAACCAACTGCTGTGTAAGTGGGGCACACGTCTCTACAGTTGCTCCTGTAACATCTGTTTTCATCCTAGCTTCAAAGCAACAGCTCTGGATGACATCATCTCCCTGCTGAGGCTCACCATGCTCCCTACCACCAGTCAGAATGAGAGTAAATCACCCTACAACCTAAAGAGGACATCAACAGACTCAAAACTGCTCCAGCTTCGAGGCTGTAAACTTGACTCTGCCCCTGTCACACCCCACAGGGTCCAGTGAGGATCCCAGGCATTCACCATGCCTGTCTTCCTCAGCAGCTCCTGGGCGTTTTCTTCCTCTACACTAAGGAAAGCTACAAGATGGCCTGTTTCTCAAAGGCTGCTTTTCTGTGAGGCTCCCCAGCCTGTAGCCTACCCACTTTAGCCAGCAGATGCTCCAAGGGATAGCAGGTGGGAGAATGCTCCTTCTCCTTAGAATCCTGGCCTCTCAGGTCTGGCTGCCTGTACCTAGGCTACACTTTTAATCTCCTCAGGCCCACGAGGACAGCACATCTGACTCCCTGCTTCTCTAGCTGCTTCCTCCCCTCACCAAGAATCCAAGCCTGAAGCTCTGGCTGCCTTGGCAACCTTACAGAGCTCTCATGTGGACTTTTTTTAAATAAGGCTCTTCTAGTTATTCTCAGCAGGAGTCTTTGTCTGCTACAATCTGTTCCACTGTACCCAGAAGAATTTAAAATCCACATGCCTCGTAAGCGTTGCAAGAAAAACACGATAAAAGCACAAAAGAGACCAGACTATTTTTTTCAGATTATGAGATGAAGAAATTATATGGCAAATGCAGATACGCAAATAAACCTGAAGGGAGAAGAAAGGGCCAACAGGAGCCGACATAATGAAAATGGCCAGGTCCCCTGAAAGGGGTGAGTTATGGCAGGGGTCAAGAAAACATACTGGCAAAGCCAAGAAAAGCCACTTGTAAACTAGAGCGCTCTGTGAGACAGTGGGACCCAGGATGCACTGCACAGCAACGAAGACAATGCTGAGTGAGCGATGGCCGGAAACGGCTGCTGAGGAGGCCCAAAGGCAGCGCCAGAACCCAGGTGTGAGTTCTAGACACAGAGCACTGTATTTCTGCATCTAAGGCGCAAAGTGATATACACTCTTCTGAGAGTGGTGATAGGGATGGGAGGGACGAAGTCGGAGCAATGGTTATTGAGTGACTGTAACAACAGAGCCATAGGCCCTACGTATAAAAGAGGAATAAGCAGGAATACACAAGCCTAGTATGTATGTGTACACACACACACACACACCTGGGAAAACAGAAAGAAAATACTCTTTAAAGAAACTAAAATGACACCACCGAGATGGCTCAGGGGATAAAGGTACTTGTAGCCACGCCTGATAACATCAATTTGATCCCAGAAACCTACATGGTGGAAGGAGAGAAGTGACTCCCAAAGTTGTTCTCTGATTTTACATACAGACTGAGGTACACACAAAGGTACATGCATGTACTTACTCACCCAGGCATGCACAAAATCAATAAATATAAAAAGTGTTCTAAAGGATTAAAACCCTGATAGCAAAGACAGGAGGAAATGAAGCTTGGATCTTATGTGTGCTGAGGTTCAGATGAGAAAAGACATCACAGCTGTCTGTGGCAGCTGAACACAGCACTGGGACTAGGTACACTTAGAAAAGTAATACAGGGTTTGGTCCTATCCACAGCGGCCTGCATGCACTGGGGATCTCAGAGCATATCCCTGGCAGACAAAGGGGAAACGCTGTACCTATCAGAAACATACAGTAAGTGTTTACACAGGACCCAGGAGTCACTGTCAACAGTCTCAAGTTACCCATGTACGCATGTGTCTGTCCACCAAACCTCAAAAGAAAACTGTCAAATGGAATCTCACCATGTACCCCAGACACGTGACCCTCCTGCATCAGTCTGAGTGCTGAGATCGCAGGTACTGGCCACCATGGCCAGCCCTCCAAAGGAGAAAATCTAATGTTAAAGTAAGCACACCCTGTGCAGCATGAAGAAAAATAAGAGTAAACCATCAATGTGCACTAAACTCAAACTAATATGATCCCCTACTCTTGGGGGTGATATGGCTCAGTTAGAGCACTTACATAATACATGTGAGGCAGTGGGTTCAATCCCCAGCACCACGAAGAACATAAACAAGCTAATTATTTACTATTCTGGATTAGCATTTAAGAGTGTGAACAGCAGTGAAGTGTCAACCATATTAACCTAGCACACCTGCTCACGCACTCGCTCGCCCACTCACACAAGCAGCAATTACAGTAGGCAGTACAAGAGTGCTCACCTGGGAAAAGAGTGGTGAGAAAGCTAAGAACTAAGAAGAGTGACAGCACTTGTGGCTCTTGCAGAGGATATGGGCTTGATTCCCAGCACTCACAGGGCAGCTCGCACTGCCTAGAACTCAAATTCCAGATGATCTAATATCCTCTTCTGACCTCTACAGGCAGTAGGTATGCATAATGCACACATACATCTGGGTAAAACACTCATGCATTAAATCTTTTAAAATGTTCTTAAAAGCTAGTAAAATTTAGAATCAAGTGCACAGACTTCCTAGCAATGCATGTCTGAATTCCTCTAACTACCATTATACTCAATTTCACTGTTTATATTTTTAAACCGCCCCCCAGTAAATCATCAATCAAATCAAAATTTCTTAGCTCACATACTAAGAACTTACACAATGTTTATAACTTCAGGTATAGTAATTTAATTTCTAGAAATGTATGGCCTGAGTTTGACCTCCAGTGAGCACATGAAAGAAGAAAAAGGCCAAGTCCTCAAGTCTCTCTCTCTCTCTCTCTCTCTCTTTCCCCCTCCTCCCTCTTTCTCTCTCTCTCTCTCCCCCCCCCTCTCTCACACACACACACACATACACACACAATAAAAAAAGATATTCACTACAAAATGAAAACCAAAAATTACCTTGAGGCTAAACACTGAGCAAATAGTTAGGCTAATTACGTATATCCGGACAATGTACTATTATTTAGCTATTAAAACTATACAGATGGCTATGCTGGCTAGGTTTACGACAACTTGACACAAGGTACAGACATCTGAAAGTTGGAACCTCAATAGAGAAGATGCATCTAGAAGATCCAGCTGTAAGGCTGTTTCTTAATTAGTGATCACCGGGGAGGGGTGGATGATGCCATCCCTGGGCTGGTGGTCTGGGTTCTATAAGAAAGCAGGCAGAGCAAGCCATGAAGAGCAAGCCAGTAAGCAGCATCCCTCCATGGCATCTGTGTAAGCTCCTGCCTCCAGGTTCCTTCCCTATTTGAGTCCCTGTCCTGACTTCCTTTGATGATCTTCCCAAAGTTACTTTGGCCATGTGTTTCATCACAGCACACTAAGACAACAGCATTTTTGAAAATTCATTTATTGAGTACACTACAAGAGGGCAATGGGCTGGAGAGTAACTAGAATATCCAATAATGTAAAATGTTGCTGTAATAAAACAAAAACTGTTGTTAGAGTATGCTAGAAAATTGACATGCAGGGTTGGGGGTACTTAATAAAATACACAAAAGGAGAAAATGAAAACCAAAGTGCTAACACAGGAGAGAGAGAGAGAGAGAGAGAGAGAGAGAGAGAGAGAGAGAGAGAGAGAGCACAATGGAAACTGTAACAAACCATTAGCAGGTTAAAGAGGAAATGAGCAGTGAACAGGGGAAGTGATGTGGGAAGAGAAACTACAGAGAGCAGACATGGGGCCCTCCACAGCGAACAGTCACAGGACCCTCACAGAGAGCAGGCATGGGACTCTCCACAAAGAATTTTAATATTAGCTTAGACAAATCAATAAAAGGTCCTAAAGATGGACCTGAACAACTGTGGACATAACAAAGTCACATGGGATAAACAAGCCAACCTTACAGCCAAGTGTTACAGTTAAGAGTCACAGAAGAGGACAGGCCTGGGAAGGCAGGGAGCAGCTTGGAAGGCAGGGTGAAGAGTCAGAGAAGGCTGACAGCAGAGGCTGACAGACTTGCAGAAGCAGACATAAAAACAGTCAAGCAAATAAAACTTCCATGCTAAGTCTAAAATCGACCCCAAAAGTGTCATCTTCTTGTTAGGCAGCCTGTGATGGACCACCAGTAAAGTCTACGACTAAAAAGCCACAGAATCGAATGTAGACACAGAGCTCAGGAGCAGCCACGATGAAGGGCCTGGACCTCAGAGCACTTATCCTCGTGTCCACAACATCACATCCACCACCGCCATGAAACAATAGCCTTTGATTTCTGCTGCTATGTGAGGCAAGACATCATTCACTACTGTGGTGGTCTAAATGTAGTTGGCCCCCATAGGCTCATAGGGAGTAGCACTATTAGAGGTGTGACCTTGTGGGAGGAAGTGTGTCACTGGGGTGGACTTTGAGGTTTCAAACACTCAAGCCAGGGCCTGTCTGCCCCCTCTCCCCCACAACACACACACTGCACGCTAATCAGGATGGAGAACTCTCAGCTTCTCCAGCACCATGTCTGCCTGTGTGCTGCCATGCTCCCTGCCATGGTGATAATGGACTAACCTCTGAACCTGTAAGCCAGCCCCAATTGAATGTTTTTCTTTATAATAGCAAAATGATTCCTAAGTTAGAAACAGTCCAGGATTCGGAACCAAACGGACTTGCATTCAATTGCACCCTCTCCTGGATTGTACCTCCAGTATCCAACCATGCTAGTTTGATTCTTTAACCACAAAACGGTTCTATCTGAACAGTTCATCTCATGCAATCTCCCAGCATTACTGAAGACAGCTTATGTGTGTATTTGATGGCAGCCTCCCTGTGTCTTAAACTCTATCTTTCCATGTATTCTCAACATTGCTTCTGTAACCTCATCTCTAGTTCTTTATAGAGAGATACGACACTACCGTCCTCCTACTGAGTAACTTCTGGTAGCTCTTAACTTCCTCTAACATATATACGACAGGACCCCAAACCTACCACGCCAGCTACACCCTCTCTCCTTCCTGTAAAGTCCCTGTCCCCAGCTCCCACACGCCACTCCTCATGAGGCCATACTTGAACTACGCCATGACTTCACACATGCTTCTTCCTAAAGTACATTTCCTCTCCTTCACAGTGTGATGATTCCTTATCCACACCTCAAACCCTTTCTCTGCTTTCTCTTTTCCAAAGCTTTTCTACTAACCAGAGAGAAGTCCGTTACTAACCTGGCTCAGGGCACTCTTTAACACACTAGCATGTGTCATACTTGCTACAAAGGCTTGAGTCTGCCTCACCACTAGGGATGTGATAGAGAAGGATGGTCTCCTGCATGTATCCAAATGTGGCAGTTTAACTGTAATTGGCTCCCACAGACCAAAAGGGAGTGGCACACCTGGGAGGGAGGCATAGCCCTGTTGAAATATGTGAGACACTGCTGGAGGAAGTGTGTCACTGTGGGGGCAGGCTCTGAGGTCTTATCTGCTCAAGGTACGCCCAATGTGACACAGTCTCCTGATGCCCTTGATCAAGATCTAGACCTCTCAGGTCCTTCTCCAGCACTATGTCTGCCTGTGCACTGCCATCTTCCCACCATGTTAATAATGGACTACACCTCTGAAATTTTAAGCCAGCTCCAATTAAGTGTTGTCCTTTATAAGAATTGCTGTGGTCATGGTGTCTCTTCATAGTGATAGAAACCTTAACTAATACACCAATTGTCATTCAGTGCCTTCGAAAGCATTTGTTGAATTATCTAATGAGAATATATACTTCCACATCAGTTTTCTCTACTCAAAGTCTCTGGACCATCAATGTCTCCCCTCCACCATAACATGCAAACATAGCACATTATTAGTGACTTGACTCACATCTCTTACGAGGAAAGCTTCTTAAGTTCTTATCCCCACAGGTACTGATTTCTGCAATCTTGCTTTTAGTTCTCAGTTCAGGCCATTCTATGGGATCTTTTGTTGCTGTGGTTGATTTTGTTTCTGTGGCTGTTTTCATTCAACTACTGTAGCAAATGCTTTAAAAAGTCCCCAACAGGCCTCTACATTACCCAAGGACGGTGAAACAGTACAAATACAGAACAGTTCAAAACATGGACATAATCCACCATGCAAAAAGAAATCTACACTTGTCTAAGAACTGAGGATCTCTAAAATCAAAATAGAGCTTCACTGAAACACAAATCTGGGTAGAGTAGCTCACTGTGTCTTTACAGGATCTGCTTCCACGGGAAAGACTGGAATGAACAACCAGCAAATGCTGTCCTTGGCCTTCACGTCTCTTCACCATCCCTAAAGCTTCTTAGAATTTATTCTTTCAAAGCAGAATGAAACACACTTATTAAGTGCGAAAGACCAGTGCTCCCTCAGCATTCCTCTTTTTAATACGCTGTGCTCTCAAGCACATCCTCACACAGTCTGATGCCTTACACATGGTGGGAAGTCCCCACTAAGCGCAGCACAAAGCCTTAGCATAGGCAAAGTGAATTCCAGACATGCTAATTCTTCCCTCATCTCTCTCAACAAGCCAACTTACTTCTGTCAGAACATCGGCACTGTGAGAGAATCACAAGGACAAGAGGTGCAGAGTTACTAAATTTCACACACTACAGGGTAAATGCAAGTAAAATTGTAATGTACTCCATCCAGACTCTGAGATTCCACACACCCGTGATCAAATGCACACCCACGCCATACCATACTGACACAAGCTCCAGTTTCCCTGCTGCTGCTGCTGTGACAAAACACCTGGCCAAATCAACTCAGGGGAAGCAGTTGTTTGGCTGATGTTTCCAGGTCACAGTCTGTATCTGAGGGAAGTCAGGGTCAGAACTTGGAACAGAAGTCATGAGGACCTCTGCAAGCTCACTCCCGGGCTCAGTCCCAGGCTCAGGCTGGGCTATCTTTCTAACACAGCCCAGAAGCAGCTGCCAGGGACCGTGCCATCCACAGTGAGCTGAGCCCCCACAAAATGCCCACACACCAATCTGATCTGGGCAATTCCACAATCAATGTTTTCCCCTCAGATAATTCTAGTCTGTGTCAACTGGACAGTTAGTGCTGACTAGAACAGCAAGTAGAAAAGTCTGACAAACATGCATCCTCATTAACTACGCTTGCTTATCTCTGAAATGCAAGGGCGGCAGCACACAGCCAGCACTTTCTTCACCCGCCCTTCAGTGTTCGGTTCCCCTGTACTGAATGCAAATGACTCCTAAGTGTCTCCATAGCTAGGATTTGCTCTACAGATCCACTCTGCACACTGACTGTCATAACAAGTTTCCCAACTTCCTCCACAGGAGCTCGTGATTTACTAATTGTGTGTTCCTAGTAACTAGCTGTGTGCTTGACACAATAATCAATGACTATATTAACAAACAATGAATAGAAGCTAACATTAGGCGCTTGCTTGCTCTATGCACCTAACATGTGCCATGTCATCTGATCCACACACATTCCAGTGTAACCACTATTCAAATTTACAAATGAAATGTAAGTGCAGAAATAAGAAGCCTGCCCGGAGCCTCAGCTACAACAGGGCTTTGAGCCAGAATTCACTCAGACCCACTACTTTTCTTTTTTTTTTCTTTTCTTTTTTTTTTTTTTCCGGAGCTGGGGACCGAACCCAGGGCCTTGCGCTTCCTAGGCAAGCGCTCTACCACTGAGCTAAATCCCCAACCCAGACCCACTACTTTTCAATACTAGCTTTCTTCCCGAATACTTTTCAGTGGCAAAAAAAAGTTACACTTTGGTAGTGAGTAGAAGATATAACTAATCATATATGTATTTTACCATCCTTCTGATCTCAGTAAAAGTATAAACACATAAGATACTGCATGCCCACTAAGCTGAAATAGAGAACTGTGGCCTGAGGGTACGTTTGCAGAATTTCTTTCGCTCTCCTTTCACCGGTAGCTTTAAGGACTCAATTAGCATCTTACATCAACCTAAACATTATAACCAAGTTATTAATGTGGATAAACAAAAAAAAGTCTTATGATTGCTTAAGAAAAAGGAATTCAACAAAGCATAAAAATCTCAGTCTATGACTCTATCAGGTTGGTATTAACGTAGAGAAATTCCAAATTTAGGCTCTAATAAAGACAGTTATCCCATTCATCCAGGAAATGCTTAAGAATCTACTAGTGCCAGGTAGTGCAGCACCACAAGACATCAGGCCACGCCCACACCTCATTCCCATCTCAGCATGTTAGGTCAGATCTAGTCACCCAAATCTTCATATAAACTGCAAAACCTAATCATTTCCCCTAGCAAATGTGAAGAACTCTGTGCACCAGACTCACACACACACACACACACACGCACGCACGCACGCACGCACGCACGCACGCACGCCCACAGAGTTTTATGGTAGGTATCTATTAGAAATAAAAAGATTCTAAGAAGTAGCTTACATTACTGACTTCTGTTACTGGACTGCTAGCCAGTAACTTTCAAACTTTTAAAAGCACAATCCACTGTAAGAAACATTTTACCTCATTCCTCAAATCATGACAAATTCATTTGTACATCAGAAATAAGTCACTCACTATGCTAATATCTATTCTGTTCCTCTTCCGCCTTGAAAATAGATTTTTTTCCCTTATATATCCTGATTATGGTTTCTCCTCCCTCTATTACCCCCCCCCCACATCTCTCACTAGAAAATAAACAGGCTTCTAAGGTATAATAAGAACATAAAATATAAAAAGATAAAACAAAAACTAACACCTAACACACTAGACTAGGACAAAATACACAAAGAGAATAAAAAGAGCCCAAGAAAAGGCACAAGAAACAGATAAAGATATAGAGACCCACTCATTCACACCAGGAATCCCATAAAACATGAAGTATTCTATTCCTCTTTCAAAGTGGCTTTACTGTTTAAATATCACTGCTAAACATTATATTGAGTATCTCATTTAACCCTTGCAGTACTCCCCAGGGGCTGCTGCCAGTACTGTATCCATTTACACAGAGGGAAGCGAATACTCCAAAAAGCTAGCACCTCTACCAACGTCAAAGAAGCAATAAAGGGAGAGCCAGGGCAGAATTTAAAGCAGGCTACAGCACTCAGAGGATTAAGCTATACCACATGGGCCCAAGGCAGTTCGATCCAGAGTCAGGAACCTAGTAAACTGACGTTGATGAGTGCTTACACGTTGAGCACTATACTAAATGCTTTTATACATAATTCCTACCTAAATCTTAAAGCAACCCAGTACAGCTTGTGACATTTACTCTTTATGAACCAGAAAACTGAAACACAAAAATCTAGTACAGGAAATAAACATATTTATATATATATATATTACTCACAAACTACAAGATGTTATTCTGAGGGAGAAAAGAAATAACTATTCATGTTAAGATGCCAATAATCACCTAGTACAACAGCTTAACAATTTCGGGATCATCTTCCATATCTAGCACTAAAATGAACAAAAGTGGGCGCTGGTCATGCAAGCATGAGGGCCTGTGTTTGTGAGCCCCAGAACCCATGTTGAAAGTTGGCATGCATTGTAATACCAGCGCTGGGGAGGTGGAGACAGGATAATTCCTGGAGATTTCTGGCCAGTCAACCTATGGTAATCAATAAAACAAGAGACCCCAGCTGTGTAGATTCCAAGGCATGACACCTGAGGCGTCCTCTAGCCTCTATGAACACAAGTGCACACACGTGCATGAGCACACACGAATGGGGGGTGGGGAAGAAAGACAGGGAGGGAGGGAGGTTTAAGTAGGAATTATGTCTATGGGAACATTCAGAACAATTCTTGGCACATGAGCACTCAGTGTTAATTCACTAGGTAGGTCTGGCCCCGGCCTTCCTTAACCATTAACTCCTTTCTACCAGCCACCAGAAACCAGTGCACAGCTTGTCATCCCTGCAGTATGCAGCAACAGGGGAACATGGTCTGTCAATTAGGCTCTCAAGTTCTACCAAAAATCCCAATGGGGACTCTCCAAAGGCAGTGTGAGTCCTGATTAAAACCTGCTTTGCTCCTCTTCTACAGAGGTGAACTCGCCTGTGTTCCTAAGCCCTCTGTTGACTCTCACTACCCAACTGCCAGAAAGAGTATTTGGTATCGCTGACTTTCCCTCTCACCCCGCAGTTCTTTGCCCATTCAAATAAGCCCATCTTTGTGCACCTTTTATTTGTATAAACGGCATTGGCTAGAGCCTTGTAACTTCCCACTACAAGATGTTTACAAGATGTATTCACATGATACATAAGGACTGTTCATCCATTGTAGTAATGGTTACAGAAATGACCCATAATTTATATTTCTCTCTAGGGAACTGTTCACTTTTTTCAGTTCTGCAGTTGGAGATGAACCATGTGAGCATGCTTGCCTGTGAGTTCCCCTAAGGCAGATAGATATGCACTACTGGAAAAGTTGCTCCTTCAGTCTTGCAGGTAAGACCAGTACCTCTGATGCGAACGTCTCCACTCTTTCCTATCTTGTACCTCCTTTGGATTTGACCTGCTTTTATTTTTCTAACTTTCCTGGGCCACTTGGTTTTGTTATTTAGAAACTGGGTTCAAGCCTCAGCAAGGGGGTGGGATAGAGGGAGTGTCTTCTGTGTTCTGCAGTTTCACCACAATGTGTTAAATTATGGGGGTCCCTGCGTGCTTTTTTTTTTTCCCGGAGCTGGGGACTGAACCCAGAACGCAAGCGCTCTACCACTGAGCTAAATCCTGCGTGCTTTCAATTCTTTTTTTACCCCCCTAATCCCCGTGTTTTCAACTCTTGCTGGACTTCATGAATCTTAAAAGATTCTGGGTTTTTAACCAATCCTCAAATCATCTCAAGTCATCTCATCTTCATACTCTACACGTCGTCATTCTCTTTGCTTTTCCCCTGGGTTAACACTTGGAGCCTCCTGATCAATCTCATCAGTTCCCTTTCCTTCCTGTTTTCTTCATTCTGGCACATCTGAGGAGTTTCCTCACATACTGGGCTACTTTAAACCACGGTTTGCCTTACCGAGCCCCAACCTCACTGACTAGATGGTTCCATGACAGTTAGTTCTACAAATTATCTCCTGCCTTGTTCACTCATTTGAGGTGTTTAATTCTGGAGACCTTTATTTTATATAAAAGATGTTCCTTTCTGGAATAGTTTAGTCCTGAACCATAACCATTCATTGAGGTGTCGATTTTGAGCTACTCTATTTTAATTATCCTATGAACTGACACTCTACACTTCAGTCCTCATTTCCTGTGTGTGGACTCTTTTAGCAGAACCCTGCTGGCTCATACTGTCATTTTCCACTGAGCTTACCCACAGCTGGGTTTCTTCCTTCAGGAAGAACCCTCAGCCATCTGGGGTAGGAGTGTTCCTGAAAGTCTTGCTTTAGCGTCTCCATCTGATGTGCATAGTTCGCTAGCTTGAAGATATCTTTTTAATATTAACTTCTTACCATAAGGTTATCTGAACCAAAACCGTTTACATCTTAAACGTGATGTGGGCTACATAGCCTGTGCTTTGTTGTTTTGGGTTTTTTTGTTTTGTTTTGTTTTGTTTTGTTTGGAAACTTTTTTTTTTTTTAATTTCCACTTTGCAAAAAGCCCAGGCAAATCAAGACAAGATTTTTTTGATCTATGTGACATAGGGTAGTTTGTTTGTTTGTTTGCCGATCCTTTCACAGGGACTATAGCCCCTGAAGAACCTGAGCTATGCCGCCGTCTTTGCCTCATGCACATGGCTAAGCTCAACCCAGAACCTCCTCACTCACTCAGGCTTCACTGGGTCCCTTGAGCCTACTACAAGGTAAGCAGCATGGGCACAAGGGCTTAACAGTTTATAGCTCCATGTCTGTTGACTACTGTCTCCCAGCAACCTCGGGAATGTATGAAGTCTGTTCTGTATTCGCCATTTGTCTGGTTATGTACAGGTATGGGAACCGCCATATTTCAAAGACAACTGGGGTTTCCAACACATGCACAACAGAACCCCATCAGAAAGTGAAGTCAAACATGGGCTCCTCTTTGGACTCATTGGTGCATCCTCACCCTTTGACAGGGCATCCAAAGTCCACCACTGCCCAACAAGTCTGTCCCTGACCTTCCACCTTCTTCTGGACACTGTGTCCTAACTAATAGGAACCAAATATTCATTAATCAAATAAAATGTGACTAAATGGATTATCATATTCTCAAGTAAAGTCACACATAAATGAACTCAAGGTGGACAACTCTTCTAAATTAACTGGATGTCAGGGAGCAGAAGTAAGAGAGGAAGGAAGCAGATACCACCTGCATTCCCGCTGTTCAGTTTGAATTCCAAGAGCTGGGAAATTCCTTCAGTGGTAATTCATTTCCATGGTAAATAGATGGTGAGGTAACTTCAACATGAGTTTTGTAAAACATATAAGCAAGCACGAAACACATGTTATCTGCCTTAGTGCAACACAAAAGGACACGCTCATTTTGTCATTAAGGAGAAAGGGATGAGTCACTTCATTATCCTGAAACAAGTCCTTACAGAACAGAGAAGTCCTTTTATACAATCACATAATTTCATTACGCACCAGTCCTAAAAGTAATTTAGGCAACACACTTAGCAGATGTTGTCTGACAACTGAGCAATAGACCAGAACTATTTGCTTTCACAGAAAATAAATGTTTAAAATATGTGTTAATCATAAATGAACAGGAAATATGAACAGGGATGTTTGTGTGGGGAGACTCGGATAAAAAGGAAGGATAAATGAGATAGTACAAACCTTTGTATCTACTACATTTTGAAACTCGATTTTAAGACAAAAAAAAGAAAGCACAAGTCTGCCAACTTAAAATTGTTATCAGCCTTTGTCTAGCTTATTACTTTAATCATTACCTATAGTAGAAGAAAAAAGAATTATCCTAAAAGCTAAAACGTTCCATTTTCAAGATCAAAGGCAGTATAATTTAGAAGCTCTTTTGGCTTTAAATCAAAATTCTTTAATAATTTTCAATATGTCTTAAATATAATTACTATGTATAGTTCTAAAACTATTCATACCTGTGTAGTAAATATTTTTAAAATCAATATATTAGAATGCCTTTATATTTAGAATATAAATCGCATGAGAAAAAGCTTTATATTTTGTTCGCTGGTATGTGAAATGCTTAACAAAATGTAGTTGTTCATTATAAACCCTGCCACACTGTTCAAGACAATACCAAAACTTAGTACATTCACACAGACAAGAACACGCACAGCCTCAAAACATGTGAAGTTCAGCTTGGAGCCAGTCTTGGCATGATTACTGCTGTAGCCTTCACACACAGGGCTTCACAGATCAACAAAACTAATAAACCAGGTGGAGTGGTCCATGCCTAAGCACTAAGAAGGCTGAGGGGGTTGCTGTAAGTTTGAGACCAGCCTGGGATATACAGTGATACCCTATCTCAAATTAAATAGATTTCAAGCAACAGAAATGTCAAAAACACAACCAACATTTTCAACAAGCACAAACTATACTTTTTTTCATAGACAATCCTAAAAGAAACATTGTATTTTGAAATTTTTTTTAAAAAATAAATTGTGCACTGTGGCACATGCTTCAATCCCACAGTTGGAAGACCCTACCGTTTACTGCCTGCCAGGGCTCCACAGCAAGGTCCTGTCTCAAACCAGAAAAACAAAATAAGCAGCTGCAGAGTATATGCAGGAGGAGGAAGTGGGAGGACCACTTGACTGCAGGAGTTCAAAAGCAGCCTCTGCAACAGAACATAGCCTAGCCTCAAATAAATAAGCAAGCAAGCAAAAGAAAGACTCTCACTTCAACAGCAATGCGCCTGAGACAATCACATTTCCAGTCTCACAAAGCAGGCCAGCCCTTCCTTCAGTAGCTGGCCTAACTGGACTGTAAGAACCCACCACTTGCTAGGGATACACTTGCTAGGGTTCCTACAAATGACCTCCTGCTGCTGTAGTTTCTATCATGAAATCACAATGCAAATATTTCAGCCTCCTCCATTAATAACCGTTCTGACCAGGACAGTAGCTCACACCTGCAAACTCAGCACTCAGGAACAAGCAGACCAGCTCAGGCTGGCTGGACTCTAATGTCAGATCTTAGCAAAAACCAAAAACGACAACATGGACCTTTCCCTGTCCAGAGTCTGCGCTTTCTCTTTTTACACAATCCCTCTTTTAGCTTTTGTTCATCTACTACCTCACTGCAGCCTGTAACTACCAGTTCTTGCCTCCACTTCATACCCAGAATGAAATGGTCCTTAACCTCTTCTCTTTAGCAACCCTTTGAAATCTGTTCAAGCTGTTCTTCATGTTTCCGTGAACATGTTTCCATGTTTCTCCATGGAAAGGCACAGTTACAACACAACTTTTTAAAAAGTATGGGTCCGGAGAGATGGCTCAGTGCTTAAGAGCACTGGCTACTCTTCCAGAGGACCCAGGTTCAGTTTTTGTACTCACCTATCAGTTCCCAAAAATCATCGCTGCTCGGCCTTTTGGCTAAGATCAAGTGCAGTTCCCAAAAATCTATGACACCAATTTCAGGAAATCTGACACCCTCCTCTGTCACACATGCACGCACACATATTTTTTTAAGCTTGAAAAAATATAATAACAAAAGATTCCACTTAAACTTTCACAAATAGATGGCTAAATGTTATATCCATTTAACAAAATTCCATACAATTATAAAAATGCTAAAGACATTTTCTGTACTCTTATGCATGT
Organism: Rattus rattus; assembly: GCF_011064425.1. NCBI lineage: Eukaryota > Metazoa > Chordata > Mammalia > Rodentia > Muridae > Rattus > Rattus rattus. The sequence continues at coordinate 98,262,469 of NC_046155.1, forward strand.
ATTATTAAACAGAAAAAGAAAAATGTAAAGGCTAGGGAGATGATGGTTCAGTGGGTAAGAGAGATGTGCAAGGATGACCTGAGTTCAAATCCCTAAATAAGAAGCCAGACACAGTTACACTGAAGTGTCTGTCACTTCAGCAGTGAGGAACAGACTGGGGGATTGTGACAACTTGCTGGCCAACCTAACAAAATGAAGAGCTTCCAGTTCTGTCAGAGACCTCGTCTCAAGGCAGTGAGGCATAAAGCAGTAGTTCTCAACCTGTGAGTGTGAACAACATTTTCACCTAAGACCATCAGAAAACACAAATATTTACAATTCATAACAGTAGCAAAATACAATTATGAAGTAGCAACAGAAATAGTTTTATGGTTGGGAAGCACCACTCCACAAGGAAATTTATTAAAGAGTAGAAATACTAGGAAGCCTGGGAACCACTGAGAGGAAGGTATCTGACATTGCTCTGTCCTCTGGGTGTCCGTGTAACACACGTGCGCACACACACACACACACACACACACACACACACACACACCCCATACAGTGTGTATAGCATGGCGGAATATGTATTTTAATTTTGATATGGATTTCATGCAGCTGCACAAATAGTGAAAGTGAAAACAAAACACTGGTGACCCTGGAAATGAGAAGAAAGCACGTTCACCAATATTTCTCCCAGTTTCCTCAACTCATGAGTGATACAAGGTTTTGAGTTTGGTTTTGTTCTGTTGGGGCAGAGCCTCCTGTAGCCCAGACTGGCCTGGATTTTATTATGTACTCAAGGATCTTGAATTTATTCTCTAGTCTCTACCTCCCAAACAGTGGGATTATAGGCTTGCCCTAACACACTTGACAAAATTTACTACATTCTTACTTTTTATTTTGGGAGGTATGTGCACATGCCACTACACACATGTGAAGGTCATAGGACAACTTTTCAGAGTCAGTTCTCCCCTTCATTATGTGAGTCCTGGAATTGAACTCAAGCTTTCAAGCTTGGCACTGCTGGAGACATCTTGCTGTCCCACCCTAGTTGTTAAAGTTTTAATTAAAATATAGTGTAAACTTCAGTAAATACCCACCAAAGCTAAAAGATAGTTTCTCAGCCCTATTCAGCAATTTCTTTCTTTTTCTTTCTTTCTTTCTTTTATTTATTTATTTATTTATTTATTTATTTATTTATTTATTTATTTATTTCTGAGACATGGTTCTCTGTGTGGTCCTGGCTGTCCTGGAACTCACTCTGTAGTCCAGGTTGGCCTAAAACTCAGAGCTCCAACTGCCCCTGCCTCCTGACTGCCGGGACTAAGAGTGTGCGGGACCAGGCCCAGCTTCAGTTTTCTTCTTATTTCCCTATATATCCAAACAGTATTCAGGATCAGTGAACTCTGAAAGAACTGTCAGATTTGGGGGTGAAATGGTGGTACGTCTGCCACTGCCCACACTAAATGGCTTCGCACCTAGCCAATGACCTTGAACTTCTGACCCTCCTGAGTCTACTTCCCAAATACTGAGATTCCAAGTTTGCTTCATAATGACTGATTCAGTGTTATTTTCTATTCTTCTAAAATTATTTATCTGGATAAACATATGATTGCATATATCAATGATCCAAAAAGAAAATTTAGGAAAAACCCTTTTCATTATGACCCACAAATAACTGAAAGATACTATAGATCTTAACAAATCCTATGGACTCTCATTTTGGGTAAATGTCCTTAATCACTGATAGCCTATCCTTTATGAAAACAAAGTTCTTTAATGGGAAAGAGTTTACACAAATCAATAAGCAATACATTCTTTCATACTTCAAATTTTAAAATGGATGTTTTGCAACAGCTTCAATATAGAAAGAGAAACTGCTATTCTATTTGACCACATAGTCAATGTAGTTAGTAGGGAGAACAAAGAAATTGCTTATATTTATAATCTCAGAAATTAAAGCAAGCTAAATTGAGAAAACTAGATGGAATTATACTTTCATCATTAGACAAGTTATTTAACCTCTTTGGGCCTCAGTCTCATCTATAAAAGAGAAATAAAGGTACACCCAACGGTTGGAGAAATGGCTCAGGGGTTAAGAGTACTACTACCTGCTCTTCCAGAGGTCCTGAGTTCAATTCCCAGCAACCACATGGTGGCTTACAACTATCAGTAATGAGATCTGATGCCCTCTTCTGGTGAGTCTGAAAACAGCAACAGTGTACTCAAAAGAAAAAAAAAAATTTTTTTAAAAAAGGTACAACCAATGTTTTCAGAAGGAATAACAAGAAACACAAAAAGTAAAATGCAGACCATCTCAGCCCTTAGACTGAAAGGCAAGGTGTCTTTGGCAGGTGTCTCTGCCTGAACCAAAAACAGATGCATTCTGAACCCTGTAGTTTCTAGGAACTCCACTTTCATACACACAAAGCAATGCCTTCCTTCTGCTAAAAACAACGTAAGGCAGAATTCCTAACATAAAAGAGCTAGCAAATAATGGCTTTTCCTGATTTACGGTTCTTGAAAATCTCAGCTGTAGGTACATTGCCTAGGTGTGCACTAAAGAAGCCAAGGTTTTGGTTCGTGTTACAAACGGAATTCATCTTAGACTTCAGCACCAACAAGTGATGGGCTGCCAATGGTGAGAAAGAAAAAAGAGTTCAGGCCAAGAATCCCACAACAGACCTTTAAATTGCCAGCATCATAGACGAAACTTACATAGAAAGACAGAAAACAGCTCCCAGACAACCAATCTTCGTCTCCAAAACTTAAATCCCACCCAGCTTTTCCATCAAGCACTACTGATGACGTATTAGTATTATCACCAATGTAGACGGCATTTATCTCATCCTCACTATGTGCAAAGCTATGCGCTAAGCATGCATTTTTTTTTCATGATTGCATGAGCAGAACTACACACGCGAGCTCATCCTCAAAACCCACTCTCCTCTCAAGTCTGCAAAACTCCCCCTGAGCCTGGGATACCCCACACCTCATCCTCTCCAGCTCTGGAAGACACATCCTTCCTAGAATGCGACCCCAAGCTCTTCGCCCAACACTCAAACAAGCGCTTCTGGGATCCTCTAGGGCCCCTCCCCCTCCACGCACCAACTTCAACATGCCCCTAACTTGTTCCAAGAATTGTTTCCTTCCAAACTTCTGACTTACGCAAGGCGTGGGGTCCCCTCACTGCCCCTCCAAATTCAACACGCCCGCAGTTCGCTCCAAAGTTCAACATCCACTAACACATTCTGTGCCAGGGCAGAACCCGGTCGCGACCCCAGGAGAACTCTCCACACCCGCTCCAGTAGGGCCCGGGACCCTCCACCCCGCTCACCAGGCCAGACCCGGTGGCTGGGCCTGGCTGGACCCCACAGGGGCGAGGGGAGGCTCCACCTGGCTCCGCGGCTCCGGCTCCGGCCTGGGCCCCGAGGCAGACGCGCCCCCCGTCCCGGCGCGGGCGGCAGCGCTCCGGCTGTCCGCGACGGGCGCGCTCGCCCATCAGCTCCGCGGCGGCCTGGCCGTCGTCGCGGGCCCGACGGCGGGCCCAGCCCGAGAGCCGCGGGGACCGCAGCGACGGCAGCCCGGGCCGGCCGCGCGAGAGGCGCAGCCTCGGCACCGCGAGTGGCTGCACGGCAGGGCCGCCACTTCCCCCGGGGTCTCCAGGCACCCAGTGCAGCCCGACTCCTCCGGCCGTGGCGCTGGCCGCAACACTAACAACGCGGGGCTAGAGGCCGGGCCCGGAGCCCCGGCTTTCGCTGCCGCCATCTCGTCACAGCGGCCCCGCCGGCCCCGCCGACTCAGAGCTGCCGCGGCCGCCGCGGAAGAAGCCCGAGTGCTCGGACCTGCCGCCGCCATCTTGTTTCCCGTTTGAAGGGAGAGTCCGTTGCGCTGGGAGAGGAGTAGAGGGCGGGGCAGTGCGCGGCGGACAGCTATCTGCATATTCATGAGGGGGCGGGGAACTAGTAGGCCTGGGGATATTTCTCCTAGAGCCTCTAGCTTAGCAGGAGGAGACTGCTCATTAATATTTAATGACTATTCTTTATATATCCGGTCTTCAGCCCGCCCTCCAGTCTTCGCAGTTTCTAGCCCTGAATCCAGAGAGACTGCAAACTGAAAGAATTTATTTGGAAATTCTGAGCGACCCTGAGCTTTGTAAAGTGAGCTACAAATGTGAGCTATAAATGTGAGCTATCCAGAAACTTGTCGAAGTACTTCATTTGGTAAGGGCTTACTCCTTGGGACAGCTTGTTGTGATTAAAATGAGGCCTACCATGACCAAAAGTCTTGAGTGATTGTTGAAATAACCCAGCCCTCATCTCATCCTCTCTCTCTCCACATCCCTTTACAAAGTCTCTTTCCTTGACTGGGGCAAAAACATATTTTATTTCCCACTTACACACACACACACCCTGCTCCTCAGATTACTTCCGTGTTTATTACTGAAATGTAGATACTCTTGTAAACTCGTGCCTTTTTTCTTCTCAGTCTATATGATTCCCTGGTCTCCTCTTTCTTCCTCATGAAAGCCCACACTAATATTTACCGTTCAGAGTTACTAAATTTATCATTACAGAAACATCCTTGGATATCTGCATCCTCCGTTCACAAACCTAATGCCTCCTTCCTTTCAAAACAGCCCTTCTCACTTCCCACATTCTATTCACAGAACCATCTCCACAGGTCCACAAGCTCCCAGCCCAGGCATCTTTAACTTATAGTCTTGTCATTTTCTGGCCAAAAAAAGGCTCTATTTCCAGCTTGTTCCCACCCATCTCTTTCTATAGGCCCACTGCATGATTTATTTCTCATCATCGCTCCCCTAGCTGGCAGCAGTGACTTCTGCAAACTGACCAACCATCGCACAGCCCCACTTCCTATAAGCTTTGTTTCGTGGTTCTTAGAGTTCATTCCTACCGGCCAGCTCTGACCACATCATTCCTGTTTAAGCCAGGGAGAGGTGTTCAGACTTTGTTGTGATTTCCCTTTCTGGATACAGAAGATTTAGGAAAAAGAATGGCTCCCCCTGATGGAAAGATGGCTCTACTACAATAGATATCAGACTTGCCTTTCTCTCTCTCTCTCTCTCTCTCTCTCTCTCTCTCTCTCTCTCTCTCTCTCTCTCTCTCTTCTTTTACTTCAAGGTACATTTGGACCAAGATGGAAAAGTAGAGGCTTTGTAAAGACATTATTTTTAAGCCACTTGATATAGAAAGGACCTAGAAGCTCCAGGTTACCATGAGAGTGTCCACAGTCTGTGGTAAACTATTCAAAGCAGAGTGATTAATCCAAATCAGAAGCCAGGGACTTGGGTGGATGGGGTGGGGTGGGGGAGCAATGGAGTCTCAGGATGAGAACCTGGTAGTTAAAGGACAGTCAGCAACTGACAAAGGGTCAGTGAGTAAATATCATGTCCAGAGAGTCAGAGGCCCGGACTAAGGCCCAGACAGCCAGAATACTGCCTGACACAGATGTGTGGTCTTGGCTAGGCTGTCCTTTATCCGTGGTACTTCCCCATTTCCTACCCAGGGACATTTGACCTGATTCTGACAAGGAAGACTTGTGGTCCAAAGAGCGTGCTAGCTAGTTTTATGCCAGCCTGACACAAGCTAGAGTCATCTGAGAGGAGCGAGCCTCCGTTGAGAAAACGCTTCCGTAAGATAAAGCTCTAGGCAAGTCTGTAAAGTATTTTCTCAATCCATGCTTGAAGGGGAGAGCCTGGCCCACTATTAGTATGACCCTGACATGGTGGTCCTGGGTTCTATAAGACAGCAGGCTGAGCAGGCCATGAAGAGCAAGCCAGCAAGCAGCCCTCCTCATGGCATCTGCATAAGCTCCTGCTTCTGGGTTCCCGCCCAGTTTGAGTTCCTGACTTAGCTTCCTCAATGGATAGTAATTCAGGGTATATAAACCACATAAACCCTTTCCTCTCAAAACTGCTTTTAGTCATGGTGTCTCGTCACAGCATGGTAAAGCTTAGAGAGCAGCCACCACTAGAAACAGTTGCTTCTTGTGCGCTGTTCACTCAGTAGGACTTCAGTCCGATGGGCCTGTTCACTGCAAGCCTTGAAGAATGTAGCTTGCTTTCTTGGACACAAAGAGAAACAGAAAATTTTCTTTTCCACAAAGAAAAAGTAAGTGATCTGAGTATCACTTGACCAGATGCCAGATCTGATCTTGTTCCTGGTCCTTGACATTGGCTCGATTCCTTCTTCCTGCCCCCAGTCTCCTTGGCTTTAAAATAAATGGACTAGGATTCAGCAGTTCCCAACCTGGGACACACCACGCAAGTATATGCACATGGACACATGACAGCCAAGGACTTGCCCCAGATGTACTGATGCCAAAAGCTGGGATAAAGGATACCAGGATCTATGTGATGCTCGCTTTTAATGCTATAAGAATCTAACCCTAGATTGCAAGGGAGACTGTTACAATGCACACCTTCAATGGTCTCTTCTATCTCTCGAGTTCAGAAGACCGAATTCCCCGTTTCCAGTTTTTTCTCTCCTCTATGCTGTTGCCAAGGTAATCTTTCCAACCCAGTAATGGTGACGGGGGTGAGGGGCGGAGGAGGGGGGGGGGCGGCAGATCTGTGAAGAGAAGAAGATGGTTCTGAAGTTTCAAGTGTAAAACCAGAGACTGTGATCATGGTTGACAAGCCGGCAAAACAGAGCAACCAGGAAGGAACATTGGTCTGAGGGGAGAGGAGGACCGAAGCCTAGCAGACATTTTGTTATATCTCATTTGCCATCACCGTCTGAACCTCCTTCCTGCTAAGAAACCCCTCATTCTATGGACCTCTGGTGAGAGGAGGGAAGCTGACATAGGGAAGTGTCTACCTCCTCCCTGCCTGGAGAAGCCAGGTCATAGGTCGTGGGCTGCACACTCCCTTCCCACTTCTCCCAGAACTCTACATCTTCTGTGAGTGACAGATCTAGAATTATTCATAGCAACAAAAACAGCGGGTATCCAATAGCAAGGGCTGTTGCGTGAGGACTGGGGGAGGGGCGGCCACACTGGATTGCTCCTGTGGTACCAGCTGGCTGGCCTTCAGTTGACTCAAGTTTTCTTTAAACCATTCTCAGTTCCTGTCAACTGTGCTGCAGTTCTTGTTGTTTTGAGGCGTTGTCTGAGACTGGTCGTTAAGGATGCTTCACAGATTATGAAATGATACGAGATTAGGCCAATGGTCTAGAACAGAAAAAGCCCAAATGGTGTAACTACCCTGGCAGGATTACAGATTCTCCAAAGAGACGATCGTGCCCCTCCCTTTAGATATCGAACTATTGGAATAATAGACCCACGGGACTGGGATCTCCCTGCAAATCTTATACTGGGAGAAGGAAAAGACTAGAAAGGGTACTAGGCAGAGGAGAAACTTGCCTCTCAGAAAGAGACTTCATGCAATACTGACGACTTGTCTGACCACCTTGAAGGAAATACAGCCGAGGCATTGAGGAAGGACAGGACCAGGCTGAGGCCAGGACTGCTCAGCTCTATGCCTCTCACACTGTATTTAAAGCTAGGCACCAAGTCAAGACCCAGAAGATGGATTTGGCTAGAGGAGGGGGGTGTGGTCCATCTGACCCCGTGTTCCTCCTTCCCACTGGGGCCACGTTGGGTAAATCTTTTTCTGCTCTTCACCCTTACTCTATTATCTCTTTCATTCATCTGTTGGCCGGCTGAACCTAAGAGGCTGGGGTTCGGTGCAGGACCCAGGGCCAAGGCTCTGCCCCCAGCAGGATACTGAGAGTAGGCCATGCTCTTTGGTCTCATCCTCCACTGGCTACACTGACTACCAGGAAAGTGGGACCCATAGACTCACCTTAAGACAGGATGCTAGCTACAGCAAGAATGGAGTCCCGTGCGTGCTTCAGCCATGCATGCTTATCCAGGCTGAGGACTGCCTGGGCGCCATGGTGCCTCAACTGGTACAGCTCCAAATTGCCCTAAACCAATCTTAAAAATTCTTCACCCACTCCAGAGCAAACCTCTCTCAATTTCTGCTCCTTCGGTTCTTTTTTTTTTTTTTTTGGAGCTGGGGACCGAACCCAGGGCCTTGCGCTTCAAGGTAAGCGCTCTACCACTGAGCTAAATCCCCAGCCCCGTATTTCTGCTCCTTCAAGGTTACAATCTAGTAGGCAAAATTATTCACCCGTAATTATAACAAATGAATTGTGGCAGAGGCAGTATGGTGAGCGCACGCACACACACACACACACACACACACACACACACACACAGACACACACACTCACAGTCCCATGGAAGCAGAAAGCATAGGTGGAGTCCTAGGGAAGGTCTCACAGGAGACCCCTTTGAATTCTGCTCTGAAAGTGAGTTCACCCAGTCGACAGGAGGGACGAAGGAAAGAGCTGAGGTGCAAAAGTGAATGTGGCAAAGCTCAGCTGTGTGTGTGTGTGTGTGTGTGTGTGTGTGTGTGTGAGAGAGAGAGAGAGAGAGAGAGAGAGAGAGAGAGAGAGAGAGAGAGAGAGATGGAAGGTTAAGGGTGGTGTTCAGGCTAAGCAATTCAATGTGGGAAGAAAGAATATAGGGCCAGAAATGATCCTGGAAAATTGGGGGAAATGAAATAGGTCCAGCAAGGCTGAGGCACTGAGATCAACCCTCGAGCCTCAAGTAGTAGAAGAAAGCTGACTCCAAGTTGTGTGATCCTCACAGGCAAGCCTGGTATGCCCAGGGACCTCCACTTCCTCCCTCCCCCTTTACCTCTCTACCTCTCCCTACCCCAAAAATGTAAAACTAAAAGGTTGTCTTAATGGAGCAGGAGAGATGGCTTAGTGGTTAAGAGCACTGGCTGTTCTTCCAGACCTAGGTTCAATTCCCAGCACCGACATGGGCAGCTCACAAAATGCCTGCAATTCCAGTTTCTGACAGCAAGTTCCTCTTCTGACCACCAGGCTCACTTGTAGTACACAGATAAACACGCAGACAAAACACACACACAACCATAAAAATTTTTAAATGAAAATTAAAAAGAAAAAGAGGTTTAAAAAATAAAACTAGAATTCACAGAGCAGCCGCTACGTGGCAGGCACCGCATTAAGCAGTGAAGGCCGATCTCATTTCATCCTGTCAGCCTGCACAATGGGCATGTTTGTGTCTGTTTTACAGAGACAGACACTCAAGATCTTTGGGAACAATCAAAGGACCTAATATTTGAACTAAAGGAGCATTGCACATGAATTATATAGGAATAATTCTCAAACCTATAGTTATGAATGTGAAGTAAAAACAGTGTCTTCTCCCTACCCATATGGAGCTGAGAGGTCGCTAGAGAAAGCACTGATACATGTGGAGAATTCAGCCACAAGATGGAAAGCCGGGGATCCATGACACAGAACAGCTTCGGGTACAAGGTTTGACGCATCCTAGATGTTATGAAATCAATTTCATGGAATAACATCCAATAGTTAACACCATTACCATTCAGTGAGTTTCAAAGTACAATGCATAAGGAAAAAATCTATTAAGAAACAAGCATGTTGGTGGTGAGACGTTATCTCTGGTCAGGCATGGTGACATGTGCCTTTAGTCCCAGCACTAGGGAGGCAGAGGCAGTTGGATCTTTGAGTTTGAGGCCAGCCTGACCTGCAGTTTGAGTTCTAGGACAGCCAAAGCTGTTCCACAGAGAAGTCCTGTCCCAAAAAAGTTCTCTCTGGATTCCCTACTTATATACTATAAATCCACTTACTCACATATGCCTCGGGGCCCACTCACTCTACCTCCTTCGCATTGCCCACCCCCACAGTTTTCCTCCCTGACTGAGTCTTCTCTGCTCTTCCGTCCCCTAGACTCTGGCTAGAAATTCCAAGCAATAATTTCCCTCCCCTGCTCCCCTCTGCAACCCTCATTTGTAAAAATAAATTCTCACACTGTAGTCCAGACTGGCGTGGAGCTACACCAATCCTCCTCTCTCCAGTCTCAGAGTGCTGGGGCTATATACCACAAAAGCTTGATTTATTACAGAATTTCTTCGATGAGTGAAAATTTTTATATTATATGTAGTTTTAAGGGGGCAGAGGTGGCTTTAAATCTATACCGTGTTTATGATAGAAAATGTAAGAGAAAAATGAGCAAATGGCTTTACCCAACCCCATTCCACAGTAAGCCATTTACAGACAGACTTCTCTCTGCTAGGACTAGCCATACTATAGCTCCAATCTGCTTAATCCTCACTGCGCCTGCCTCCTAGCAACCACAAGGACAAGTGTAAGACGCAGTGAAGCCATACTTTGTCCTAAATGAGTGGGTAAGAGAGTAATACTGAACAGAATGAAGAATTTGCCTCCGAAGAAAATGTCTCTAGTTTGGGAAGAAACTGATGCATGATGGGTGCAGCTAAGGGCCTAGAGCAAAGAGCAGAGCGACCAGTGATAAAATTACTTTATCTATTCCAGAATGGTCACTGGACGACGGTTCTTTGTTCACAATTTGGTTCCTAGTCTCAGCTCCACTCTCCCATGTGTGGGACCAGCCAGCTAGTTTTCCGATCTCCCAGGACTGTGATGTCACTAAGTGACCACCAGGGGGCAAACAGAGCCTGCACTTCCAAACAATTTCTCCGGGAGCCAAAGTCACTCAGCCTTTGAAATCAACAGAGGTTTCTAACTAAACCCCTTTGTTAATAAAGAAGAAAACTAAGGTTCAAAGAGGGGACCAACTTGGTCAACGCTTTTTAGTGAATCGTTTGAACTAGAAACCAATGTTTCTGACAACTCCAGTTCTACCCATGTTCTTTCTCAGTTGAGGCAGCGTCTCACCACACAGCCCTTGCCAGCATGGAACTCACTATGTGGACCACCTGGTCTCTAACTCACAGTACCGTCATTCCTAGCTAACACTTCTTTCATGTTTTCTACACAAAGACTGGTTTCCGAATTAAGTTAAAAAACAAGAGGCCGGGGAGCGTGTTTTGACCAACACCTACACTGCTGTCTTCCTGATCGCCTGTGCTGTATGCAATTTGGAGGCTTTCACCAAGCAGGAAACTGCAGTGGGGTGCAGTAGGTCCAGCCATTCTTGCTGGGTGCACAGAGATGAAAATGCACCATCCCGCCCCCCCCCCGCGCCCTCATGGGGCTCGGTGTCAGCGAAGAAAGACAGACATGCAACTAATCCAGGAGAGCGCTTAACCGCGCCCGAGAAGGAAGCCTCCACTAGGTGGGCACGGAACTGGATCCAAAGGAAGGGTCTGAACTCATCAAAGAAAAAAGGAACTCCAAGAGGAAGGGACCGTAGAGGAAGCCAACACTTGGAGGGACAAAATTCCCTGTGCAGGGTGAAAAAGACAGATTCTGAGGAGCTGCCACACGTGGATCAGAAGCTGGATTAGGGTGGAGAAGGAGTAAAAATGGAGCTGGGGTCAGCGGGAGACACAGTCCTGTAATCTCAGGACTCAGGAGGTAGAGGAAGGAGGATTGCAAATTCAGGGACAGCCTAGGCACAGAGTGAGGTCAATGCCAATGAGATCCTGAAGGGAGGAGGAGGAGGAGGAGGAGAGGATAGAGAAGACAGAAGGATGAAAGGTAAAGGAAGGAAGAGGGAAGGAGGGAGGGAGAAAGGGAGAAAAGGAGGGAGGGGGAAAGAGGAGAAGAGAGGAGGAGGAGGGGGGGAGGGGGAAGGAGGAAAAGAGGGAAAGGGGAAGGAGGAGGGAGGGAAAAGGAAGGAGGGAGGAGAAGAGAAAAGGGGAGGGAGGAGAAAAGAAAGGAGGGGGAGGGAGAGGAGGGGAAAAGGAAGGAGGAGGGAAGGAGGGGAAAAGGAAGGAGGAGAGAGGACTCTTCCCTCAGCTGTAAAGTTGCTGCTGTTCACTCATTTATTCAAGGAATTTTAAGCACAACAGGTTCCGGGCTGCTGTTGATAACAATAAAGGTTAGCAGAAGTGGGGAGGGGACTGGAGAGATGGCTCAGTGGCTAAGGGCACTTGCTGCTCTTCCAGAGGACTGGGGTTCTATTTCTGGCACCTACATCAGGCAGCTCACAGACACCTTAACTCTAGCTTCTGGGATCCAATCCCCTCTCCTGGTCTCTGAGGTCACTGCACACACAAACAGGACACACATATGCTGGCACACACACATACACATAAGCAAAACTAAAACCTGAAAAAATAAAAGTAGCGGGGCAGGATGGCACTCGCCCTCGGTCGGAGCACGCAGGAGGCTGAGGCACGCAGCTCCCTACGAGTTGGAGGTCAGCCTGGCCTACCCAGCCAGCCCTAGGATAACCAAGGCTACACAGAAACCCTGTCTCAAATAAAGTAAGCAGTGGCACAGGTACCAGTGGCTATATTGCACAACCAGATTTCTAGAATTTGGAGCCTCGAGTCTAAGCTTCGGGGCCCGTGTGAATCAGATCCTGCCGATGCGTATCCTAGCCCCCACTCTTTCTCCTGTAACCCACTTTTCTCGTCCTAGTGCCTCCTCAAACATGAGGAGTAATTGGAGATTCCTGAACTCACTGAGCTGTTCTCTCGGCACGATTGACAAGTAGCGACCCCACCCAGTGCAAGCGACACGGTTTGGGAAGGGCCTGGACAGCCTGCAGGCAGGGAACATGGTTTCATGACTGGAAGCAGTGGCGTAGGGGTGGGCAGGCCAAGCCAACTTTCTACACTAAAACTACAAAAAAGATTGTCCTGAGGATGAGGTGAGGGAGAACACCCACCAACCTAAGGAGGCCTGGCTGTTACGAAGCCTGGGAGAAGATACGAGAGAGGCAGCTGGATGGTCAGACGAACGCTTTATCTTTAAAAAAAAAATCCATTCTTTGAGAATTTCATACATGTGTACAATTTATTTTGATCCTGCCAACCCCCCACTCTCCCTCCAACTCCTCCCAGACTCCCTTAGCCCCAACCCCATACCAACTTCATATCTTCCTTCGTCCACCTAACACAGCGGTTCTTAACCTGTAACAGATATACCGCATATCAGATATTTGCATTACGATTCATAATTACGGTTATGACACAGCAACAAAATATTTTCATAGTTGAGGGTCACCACAGCACAGAGACCTATGTAAAGGGTTGCACAGCCAGAAACTTTGAAAACCACTGGCTTACAGGTCTGGTCAGTGCTGTCTACATGTACACAGAAGAACACGGAAGAACACGGAAGAACACGGAAGAACACGGAAGAACACGGAAGAACACGGAAGAATGTGAGGCCATTGATCAGAGTATGGGCAGCCGGAAAGGGGCCTTGGATTTATCCTTTGTTTTATTAAGAAAACAATAAAACCCAAGATTATACGGTCCCCCCCCATTTCATTCAACCCCCACCCCCACATACCCCTAAGGTCCAGCTCATCCTAGAGTGTCCAAGATCATGGGAGTATTGGTGTATTTGTTTTATTTCTTTATTGGGTTCTTATATTGGGTTCTCTAACTCCCTTCTAACCTTTATTCCACCCTAATCCCTTCCAACCCCCAACACTAGGTAGGAGAGAAAGAAGGTTAGAGGGGAAAGGGGGCGTAGACCTCTATAAGCTACTGTGAGTCCGGTCTTCACTATCAGGATGTCCAGCAGTCCCGCAATCCAGCAACAGCAAACACACACACTGCCATGGGGAGCAGCAGGGGGAGCAGCAGCCATCACAGACCCTCTCGGGGCTCACCCCTCCCCAGAGCACGAGACAATCTAGGTTAAAGGCTGTGACAAACTGAAGCAGCCCCATACCCCACACCTGAGATTAAAACAATGGCAGCCGCATAACAGAACAGGATTTTTGAAGAAACCACAATTCTCACTACATGATGGAAACAGACCGTGTAGAAGACTTAGGTCAGCTGCTACTATTATTTTGGACTTGGTATCAAACTGCCCTCCCTTTAAAATCATAGCTCTCGATCCATAGACTAGCAAGACTCTCAGACATCATTAGAGAAGTTTCTTTTGTGTGGTGGACGGTGTTGATCACAGAAACACAAAGAAGACTAGCACCTAAGCTACATCCTACATCTGATTCACTTGTGTGTGTGTGTGTGTGTGTGTGTGTGTGTGTGTGTGTGCCTGTGTTTAGTGTTTGTTATGCAGATAAATAGCTGTGGAATGTTCAGCTATAATGGGGACATCTGCATCATGCCCTCTCCCCGATGCTCAAGGACTATCACGGAATGGGGGTGGGCAGAAGAGGAAAGGGAGGACCAGAGAGAAACAGTGTCTTCTGAACACAAGACCAGGGCACTCATGAACTCAGCCGCTGTGGCTGTCCCCCAATGTCAGCACAGCCAGCAGCTTAGCACGGAGTGGGAAAGGGTTCATGAGCCCAACTGAGGAGCTAAAAACACTTGGTGGCATCAAAGGTCGGAAGTCAGTTTTTTAAAGGGTGTAGCTTCTGGTAGGAGGCCATATTGCAGTGGATGGCGCCATACTCAAATGGTGGGCAGCACAAGCTGGAGTAGAATTATTAAATTATAGAAGAGAACATAAAGCTGGGAGGGGTGGGAGGTAGGGGTGGATCTGGGAGAAGTTAGGAGTTGGGGTAAATATGATTAAAATATATTGTATAGAATTATAAAAAAATATTTCTTCAAAAAGAATTATGGTGAATAAAAGATGCCAGGCTGGGGTGGTGGCCATGTGGGGAAAGTTCACCCATGTAAAAGTCAGTGTGACAGCCCCCCATAACACCACCACATCACACAAAGACAGTAACTCCCAGAGCAAGCTGGCTGGCCAGGTTACACCAAATAGTGAGTTCTAGGTTCAGTAAGAAACCCTGTCTCAATACACATGGTGGAAAATGATGGAAGACAACAGACACAAACATCCATCCTCCACATTCACACATGCACTCATGTGCACACACAGGCATATGCACTCACTCATACTTTCACACTCATGCTATCACCCACACACACACTCACACACACTCACCACACACACTCACCACACACACTCATACACGCACAGGCACACACACTCATATGCCCAAACAGGTTAATATACACACACAGAGGCACACACACACTCTCTCTCTCACACACACACACACTCATGTACACACAGGCACATGCACTTACACACATGCACATATACACACAGGCACACACATTCATGTGCACAAAGGCACACACACTCATATGCCCACACAGGTTAACACACACAAACATGTACATCCCAGCATTCAGGCACACACACACACACACACACACACGTACATACATACACATACACACATTCACACTCAGAGAAACACACACTCTCTTACATACATACATTCATGTACACACAGGCACATGCACTCTATCATACACATATATACACTCACATAACCACACAGGTACACACACACACACACACACACACACACTCATGCACCCACACAGGCACACACACTCTCAGGCACACACACACATACACACACACACATGCACACATACACACAGGCACACACATTCATGTGCACAAAGGCACACACACTCATATGCCCACACAGGTTAACACACACAAACATGTACATCCCAGCATTCAGGCACACACACACACACACACACACACACACACACATACATACATACACACACACACATTCACACACAGAGAAACACACACTCTCTTACATACATACATTCATGTACACACAGGCACATGCACTCTATCATACACATATATACACTCACATAACCACACAGGTACATACACACACACACACACACACACACTCATGCACACACACAGGCACACACTCTCAGGCACACACACACTCAGGCACACACACACACACACACACACACACACACACACACACACTCTCAGAAGTGACTCAGAGAGCTCAGCATGTAGCTTAGATGGTAGTCTTTTTTCACTATGCCTGAAGAAGCCAGGGACTCAATCCCAGCACTGTATTCCAGGTTGGTGGCCTATAATCCCAGCATTCTGGAGGTGGAAAGGGGGGAGCAGAGCTCAAAATCATCCTCTACCACCTAGCAAGTGAGAACCTGACTCAAAAAAAGGAAGCAGAAAATCAAAGAAGGCAGTCGTAGCAGACCCTGTGGATAGGTGGACCTGGAAGGCCATTGAAGAGGTGACGCCTGACACATGTAAAGTCTGCCCTGGGGAAAGGCTGAGGGGAATCATTCCAAGCAGGAAAATCACCAGGCAAAGATGAAGGCTGGGAGTGGGATGTGTCCCAGGGACAGAAAAAGGCCAGGCGCCTGAGCACAGAGGAGAAAGGAAGTCCAAGGATAGGCAGGGGCCACTCTCAAAGTCATGACGAGGCTGGACTGGACTGGATGCACCAGGAACACTAGGACTTTTTGAGTTACCCCTCTAGACGATGACTGTAAGGACTCCCACAGTCAGATGGACATAGTGCAGGCTACCATCGGACTCACGTTACACAGCAGCACCCGGCACCACCTTTAGTCCCCTACCTACTTCTTCAAGTAACCACCAACAGGAGTCTGTGAACACCCTGCTTTCCTAACATCCCTGAGTGTGGAGGAGGCCAGAACCGAAGGCCCACTCCCCGTGCCCCTTGTTTAATCAGACTGCAGGATGAGCAGGGCTGCCAGTAGCACAGGAGGCCTCTGGGGTGGCAGAGCTTAGGACCCAGATGAAGGGTGATTTCATTCCATGAAATCCACTGTAAATATTGTTCCTATTCAGCTTCCCCTGTGAGGGTTCTTTTTTGTTGTGTTGTGTTTTATGATTAATAGAGCCCATGCTGGCTTTGAGCTCTCAGTGTAGCCAGGGATAAACCTGAATGTCTGATCCTCTACTTCTTTCAATGATGGCATTTCATACATGTGTCACAACACTTGATTTATGATACACTGGGGATCAAACTCAGGGTTTTGTGCATACTAGGCAAGTACTCGGCATCTCCAGTCCATTGTGCATGCGTGTGTGTGTGTGTGTGTGTGTGTGTGTGTGTGTGTATGTCTGTGTCTGTGTGTCTATGTGTATGAGTCTGTCTGTGTGTGTATGTGTCTGTGTGTGTATGTGTCTGTCTGTGTATGTGTCTGTCTGTGTGTGTGTGTGTGTCTGTGTATGTCTGTGTATGTGTCTGTCTGTGTATGTGTCTGTCTGTGTGTGTGTGTGTGTCTGTGTATGTCTGTGTATGTGTCTGTCTGTGTGTCTGTGTGTATCTGTGTGTGTCTATGTGTGTGTGTGTCTGTGTGTCTGTGTGTATGTCTGTGTATGTCTGTGTATGTGTGTATGTGTCTGTCTGTGTGTGTATGTGTGTGTGTGCATGTGTGTGTGTCTGTCTGTCTGTGTATGTGTGTGTGTGTGTGTGTGTGTCTGTGTGGGTGTACCTGTGTGTGTGTCTGTCTGTGTGTGTGTGTCTGTGTCTGTGTGTATGTATCTGTGTCTGTCTGTGTGTGTGTGTCTGTGTCTGTGTGTGTGTATCTGTGTGTGTCTGTGTGTGTGTATCTGTGTGTGTCTGTGTGTGTGTCTGTGTGTGTATCTCTGTGTGTGTGTGTATGTATGGGTGTGTGTGTCTGTATCTGTGTGTGTATGTCTGTGTCTGTGTGTCTATGTATAAGTGTGTGTGTATCTGTGTGTGTATCTGTGTGTCTTTCTGTGTTTGTGTCTGTGTCTGTGTGCATGTGTATGTCTGTGTGTGTCTGTGTTTGTGTCTATGTGTCTATGTATATGTGTGTTATCTAGTTGTTTGGAGCTGGAGTTACAGGCAGTTGTGAACAATCTAATTTGAATGCTGGCAACTGAAGTCAGGTCCTGTGCAGGAGCCATATGCACTGTTGGCAGCTTGGTCACCTCTCCAGTCCCCCAGTCTCACTGTATACAGACTGCCCTGATAAGAGAAGGCTCATAACGGGCATGAGAGGCTAAGCGAGATCTATATGGACACATAAAATACAGTGTATTCTGCTTTAAGAAATTCAGTGTAATAGCCAGGTTTGGTGGTGCACATCTTTAATCCCAGCACTCGGCATTAAAGAGGTGTGCAGATCTCTGTGAATTTAAGGCCAGTCTGGTCTATAGAGTGAGTTCCAGGACAGCCAGGATTTTGTTATACAGAGAAACCCTGTCTCAAAATAAATAATAAATATAAGTAAACAAAAGAAAAGAGATATTGAGTGTTCACAATGCATAAGTAACAACTTGATATGTTAAGGGTTCATTCATCCACTCTGCAAAGGTTCCAGATAGTGTGAACATGCTATCTGGAGATCCAGATGAGCACATCCTAAAATACCAGTGGCATCGTCTCACTGTGTAGCCAAGCTAGTCTCAAACTTATGATCTGCCTACCTCAACTTCCCCAGCCACTGGTATTACTAGCATGCACCACTATGTCTGTCTTAATATTGTCTTTAAAATAAACATTTGTTACATACACAAGTGACTGGACCCAGAGTAGCAATAGGTGGGCAATGTTCTCTTCACACACTAACTCTGAGCACCCTAACGTAAGATTGTCCTCCCTTTGTTCCTAAATGGTTCTGACTTCTGAGTCAAAATGAGGAGTTCGCCCCTTTTAAGGAGACAATAGGTCCAGGACCCTGGTGGATACCAAAATCTGTGAGCACACAAGCCCCTTGGGAAAAATGTATCTGCACAGAGCCAACACATGTGCTCTACCTCACCTCTAGGCTGCTCTCACCATGACAATAGTTGCTACACAGTAGTGTCTAGGAACGACGATAAGACAGCAGGAAGTCTGCACACCAGATGAGCCTCTTCCTGAATAGCGCACACCTGAGTCAGTTCTAGCTGCAGACGCTAAGCCCGTGGACATGAAGAAATGATGGTACATACTGGAGCAAGGGTTACACTTCTAGATAGTTCTCAACTGGTCACCAAATAGTCATTCCCAGAATGGTTGCAGAAGCTTGATAAAATATGAGATAGGCCGTATTTAAAATAGAGATCGCAGGGCAAGGGATGTGACTCGGTTAGTGGAATGCTTGCTTACGGCACATGGAGCCTTGGGCTTTGTCACCAGCATCAGATGACTGCAAAGCCTTGGAGGTACACCCCTGTAATCCCAGCACTCAAGGCATAGACTCAGGAAGATTAGGAGTTGAAGACCATCCTCAGCTCCATAGGAGTTCAAAGCCAGCCTGAGCTACTGGGGACCATGTCTCAAAAGAACAAACAAATAGTCAGAAGTTAAAATTTTAAAAAGTAGGACAGGGATGATAAATACTTAAACACATCACTTTCTAATTTTGCATGAATCCACTCAAAGTTACCAATACCTACTGTAACCATGGAGAAGGAACATTCAGATGGTGTTTGAGTGTGCTGGAGGCTGCTCTCCACCTTGCTTACTGAGACTGGACTCACTATGGACTGCGCAGAGAGGCCAGTGAGCTCCAGGGGTCCACCTCTATCTGCGTCTCAGAGCTGAGGCACTCATGCCGACTGCCGTGCCTAGGCTGTTTTATGGGTTTTGTTTTGTTTTTCGAGCCATGGCTGCTTTTTATGTTTGCACAAGTCCATCGCTGACTGTACTGTCTCCGCGGCCTTTCACACTTCCTTGTAGAAGAGGAAGTGAAATGATACAGGGACAGCCATCTTCAGCAGTCTCCCTGAAGGAGCACCTGAGTTTTTTCCCTGTGTCTATTTCTCTTGTTTCTTTCTGTTGCAGATTTTGTAGTGAGCGCAGAGGTCCAACCCAGGCCTTGCACATTCTTGGAGAACACCCTTGCATTGAACACTTCTGCTCCTGAGAGGTTAGGGCTGAGGCCAGTGAGTGCTGCAAGCATTGTATGAAGGGAAATGTCTTGTGAATCGATCACTCCTATCCTTGCTCCTGCCGCCATATTTGATTCCTTTGTGTATCAGAGGTTTGGGTAAGTGCTACAAAATAGAAGTAGAAAAAGGAGTTTTCCGGGGTTGGGGATTTAGCTCAGTGGTAGAGCGCTACCTAGGAAGCACAAGGCTCTGTTGGTCCCCAGCTCCAAAAAAAAAAAAAAAAAAAAAAAAAAAAAAAAGGAGTTTTCCTCACAGTACAGGGATATTTTTACACCCCTCGCAAAGATGGGAAGTCCACTATGTCCTAACTTAGCATGTGCCAGGACTGAGGTTTGGTCCACAGCACCACCAATTATAAATAGGAAAACAAAAACCCCAACACTTTCCCTGGGAGAATGGGGGAAGGCCTAAATAAAAAAGAAGAGGGATGGGGCTTAGAACTACCTAGCATGCAGGAGGCCCTATGTCCATTTCCCAAAAGGCTTGAATCACTGCAACCCTTGCAACTGAGGGGTAAAAGTTTAAGATCATAATGAACCAGAGAGATGGCTTTGTGGGTGAGAACCCTTGCTGTGCAAGCATGAAGACATGAGTTCAAATCCCCAGCCACCTACCTTATAAGTTGGAGTCGAGAGAGATGGCTCAACTGTTAAGAGCACTTGAAGTTCTTGTTGAGGACAGACACAGGTTTGGTTCCCAGCACCCACATGGTAGGCTCATGGCTGTCTGTGACTCCAGCTGCAAACCTGGCTCCCAGGTTGAATAAATGATGATGATGATGATGATGATGATGATGACAACGACGACGACGATGACTGTGGTGATGATGACGACGATAAAATAGTGGAGAATGATAAAGCAGTACACCTAGCGACCTCCCCTGACTCAACAACCATGTCTAGGACCATGTGCACCAGTATAAAAGTTATAAACAGCACTCATGCATGCAAACACACCATCCACACACACACACACACACACACACACACACACACACACACACACACACACACACACACACACACACACACACAGTCCCCTAAAAAGACGACAGAAGCTTAGGCCATAGCAAATTCCAGCATGGAGGTACATACCTATAGTCCTAGGAGTTTGAGGCAGGAGGCTCACTGAAGCCAGCTAGGACAATTTGGCAAAACAAGAGTAAGTCTGAACCTCACTCAGAAAGTTCTGGCCTACTATGTTCGAGGGCCAAGATTTACAAGCAGATAGAAAATGTGTATACACAGATACAGAATTATGAAAATGCATGGCCACCTTGTAAGAATGTGTGGTGGGTGCTAATGGCAGGAGGTAAATGTGCGTCATGACATCCTGTGGGTGACAGGATGGACATGATGGGTCTGAGGAGGGAGGTGATGACATCTGGTTTGTCTTCAAAATGATCACAGCTCTTTCAGAAAATGTGAGGAAAATACATCTGAGGGGCCCAGACTAGGGCCAGGGGACCAGAGGACAGGCTGTGGGAGAGTCTGAGTAGAAATGGAAGATGCCTGAGCTCTGAGGATAAGGACGGAGAGGAAAGCTGAGATGGCAAAGACCTTTCCGGGAAGCAGAATGTCGTGAGCTTACACTGGAGACATCCATCTACAGGCATAGCACATTTTTTGAAAGAGCAAATAAAGGAAAAAAAATCTACCATTATTAAGACACTGTATGCTTGGAGCAAAGGAACAATACCTTAGAACTGGAGGAGAGATGTTAAGCCCGAGGGGTAGGCAGATGGTGGCTGTCCTGTTCCTGAGAGCCCCTGAGACGTTCTGCTTCTTGGTCACTGGTTCCACCCACCGCTCACTGCGGTAGAGTTGACAGCACAGGGGAATCTTAGAGCAGCCTTAAACTTTGCGGGTCACTATCTAAACATGGAGATCAGACCCTCTACCAGAGTCGGGTGTGGCCCACCATCTCTTCCCCTTTCTGACCCCTGTCCTGGTCTGAGACTCTAGTAGATGTCCAAGAGATGCGCAGGAATCAATGTCCAAAGCCAGGATGGCTGTATTTACCCACAGTGGCCCAACGAGCTGTGGATGGAGCCAGGATCTTGAGTCTGCCCTTTCATTGCAGAGCCTGGGTGCTCTGGGGTGGACAGAGCTGGTTCTTTTCTTAGGGTCCTATTAGTTCAGGGGAAGAAGCTCATTCAACATGAGGTCTGGAGCAGGAAGCCTGTCTGAGCTGCTGGGGTCCTGGATCAGCGTGTTCACCTTCTGATGAAAAGACAAGGCCCTGACACTGGCTGTCACTGGCACATGCAGAGTGGTGGGGCCTTCATCCTGGGCTGCTTGGTAAACCGGAGTGACTCCATAGGCAAGCCGTCAATCAGTGGAAGGCACCAGGAGACCTTGGAGGCACTGACTGAGAGTCAGGCAAGAAAGGCAACTGGCATGTAGTTAACATGCCTCTGGTATGTAGGTGACATGCCTCTGGCATGTAGGCGACCTGTCTCTTACATGTGCTTTGACCATTGAGACCTCCTTTGATCCTTTAACAGTTGTGGCAAGACAATAAACATATTAAGAGACTCAAAATCATCATTTTAATCCTGGGGGGAAAGACTCTGAGGTTGTGTACGGCAGACCACAAACTTTATTAAGATGGCGATTTGAGGCTTAGCAGTTAAGAGCACCAGCTGCTCTTGAAGAGGACCCAGGTTCAGTTCCCAGCACCCACTGTCACTCACAACTGTCGGGGACTCCAGTTCCATTCTGGTAGCTCCAGCAGCCTCCCCTGGCCTCAGCCACCAGGCACAGATGTAGTGACATATGCAGGCAAAGCACTCATGCACTTAAAATAACAATAAATAAATCTTTTTTTAAGTAGTGATCTTCATTGGGTTTAAATAAATATTTGTCGCATCGATGAGTAACGACTAAGTAACTAAGGGGTGTTTGTAGGCAGGCATTGTGCACTTTACCCGTTAATGCTGACGACCCCAGTAAGGAGGCTTTTGCCTTCCATAGTTTGTGAATTGGTTCTGACTTTAAAGTGTCAATTCCTTCCCTGCCCTCTTAGAGAAATAATCAAGAAAAGGCAGTAATCAGTGGTTGTCTCTCACTATCCAGCGCCACTGATTCCAGGTCCCTGCAGCATCTGTTTGGGTCCCTTATATAAACCGACATAGGATCTGCAAACAACCAACGCGTGTCCTTCTGTTTCCACACTTAAATCACCTCGAGACTACTCACGCCCACTACAGTAAAAGTACTTTATAAATAATTGTTGTGCCGTCCCCCTTAGAAATAAGGACAAGAGGCCTGCCTGCATTCAGTAAAGTCACCTTTAATAACAGAACCTCAGCTGGTTCGGTCTGTGACTGTTAATCCCATAGACACAGAGGGCAGACTATACTTAGAGGCAGACGAAGAAAGCCCACAGTAAAATAGACATTTGGCAAGCTTGTTATTAAACAGTTACTAACAAAATTAAATTACATGAACTTATAATTACATAAGTATGTTTAAAACGGAGGTAGCCTGGGCTGGAGTGTGACTTGGTTAATAGAGTGCGTGCCTGTCCTTCGTGGTGCCCTGAGCTCCTTCTTCATTGCCACACAAACGAGGCAGGATGGAAGCAGGAGGAGGAGAAGTCAGGGTTAGAAGTTCAAGGACAGCCTCAGCTATGGAGGAAGTTCAAGGCCAATCTGGACTACAGGAGACGCCCTCCACCAACCATTTTCCCCTCAGAATAGGTCAGAATTATCACCAAAGTCCCAAATTCCAGGGTAACCTTTGTCAACCACAAGTGTCTGCACTGCTTAGGGAGGAATATGAGAGGTGCCACATTATCTGACCAGACTTGAAGTGACAGAATTTGAAGGCATGTAATCGGGTTACAGAGTGGATTTTTTTTTTTTTTTTTTGATGAAAATCTTTACTTTGGAAAATAAGGTTCTCTCTGAAGAATTTCATCTAGGTGAGAGCTATGAGCTATCTTCAAAGGCCACTGAAATCAAATGGAACTCTGGAAAGGATTTGACAAAACACTCAAGTACCACAGAGAATAAGGCCAGCAGGAGGAGGCAGATGAGGAACCGTGGGGCTTCTTTACCTGCGTGACTGGCCTTGCTATGTGCGTGCAGACAAATTAAGAGAGGTCATCAAAGGTAATTATTGGCCAGCAGACCCCTTGGTTCCTGATATGGATGATTAAAGTGTGTGTGTGTGTGTGTGTGTGTGTGTGTGTGTGTGTGTGTGTGTGTGTGTGTGATGGTGATGATGATGGTGGTGATGATGGTGGTGGTGATGGTGATGACTGTAATATAAAAATAGAGGAGGAGGATTGGAAAACATTGATAAAGGCAAAGAAGATGAAGATGATGATGAAGGGAAGGAAGGAGAGGAGGGTGAACCACACCAGTGGATTCCAACCTTCTTTTCTTTTTCTGTTTTGATTTTCTCCAGCCCCTGAGAGCCAGTTCCTATTAGTCTCTCCTCCCCCATTACCCCTGAGCTCAGCCACATGGTTTTTTGAGGTCTCTTTCTTCTAAACACCACAGTTCTCAACTTAGTTTGAGGACACACCTTGAGCAAAAGACAATGGAAATAGATTTAAAAAGGAGAAAAAGGCCAGAACCATGCCCCTATCCATGCCTCTATCCCAAAAACTGGAACTTACACGTTGGCCAGAATGGTGCAGTGTCTGTCACGTAGCTCTCTCTTGCCAACTCCCTTGGGGTGAGTTCTCTTAGAAGCACGCTGCCCTCAGAACTGAGTGGGCGAGGTGCTCTAATCCCTGAGATCTAGTTGCTAGTTCTATCCTGTTCAGCAATCTCTAGGCCAGGAAGAGACCTTTTGGCCACAAGTAACACATGACCAGAACAAGGAAGACCTCTTAAACGTTGGCGTGCTAGTCAATGAATGTGCTTAGTTGCTTTTAGAGAAACCATTAGATCTTGTCTGAATATTTGACACTATAAACTGTGAAGTCTCTTCCAAGTCATTAGGAATTGGCCAATCTTTTGATTTCCTAATGACCAGTGCTGGAAATACTACATTGCAAAAGTAAGTATAAACATAGCGGTAAGTCCAGGGTCTTCTCGGCAATTGTCGGAAGCTCTGTCCTAATCCTAAACTCATCCAACAACTCTCTAGGATGACACTCAAGTTAGTAAGTTAGTTTAAAGACAATAATTTCAAAATCAAACATTATTATACCCAAAATAGAGGAGACAAAAGCAAACAGGTGTCTGACTTCCAGTCTACATAGTGAGCTCCTCCTGGATCTAAGGTCCATGAGAAGCTAAGGAAGAGTACAAGTTCAAGGCCAGCCTGGGCTGCACAGTGATTTCCAGGCCAGCCTGGGCTGCAGTTAGTGAGACTCAAAATCAGGCAACTGGATCCTAACAGACTGTTTGAAGCAATCTAGCCAGCAAACCTACATTCGGTTGCAAATGTGGGTAAAACTATGTGCTGAGGACCAGGGAAGAAATGAGTTAAACACTGATTTGTGTCCCGAAGGAACTTGCTGTAAAGAAGGTGGCACAATTCCGTGACCGAGTGTGGTAGGCAATGTAATGCAGGAGACAGAAGCACGTGTGAGAGAAAGACACTAACTCAGAGACCATCAACACACTCCAGCGAGAAGTCAGACCTGAAGCAGCGGTGTCTCTCTCGCTCTCCATGGTGTCCCCAGCGCCTCACGCATTGCCTGCACAGAGCTGGCACCCAGTAGGGCAGTCAGTAAATGGTGTATGACGGAAAGGGCATTGGTGACTTTGACTCTGGTAAATACATAATCTTGTGTTTGTTTGTGGTTCGTTTGAGACACAGCTCTCTACTATTTAGCCCTGGCTGTCCTAGAACTCACTCTGAAGACCAGCCTGTCTCCAAACTCTGAGATCCACCTGCCTCTACCTCCCAAGTGCTGGGGTTAAGGGTGTGAGTTGCCATGCCTGGCTAAATCTGTGACCTTACGAGTCAAACAAGGTGGGTCCGTGAATGTCATCTCAGAAGAAGCAGTGAGTGCTGGTTGGGTTTTCTCAATCTTTCGTGAACTGGAGACACCTGGGAAGAGGGAGCCTCAATGGAGGGGTAGCCTCCTCTACATTGGCCTTGGGCAAGTCTGTGGGGACATTCCCTGGACTAATGATTGCTATGGGAGAGAACACCACACTGTGGGCAGTGCACCCCCAGACAGGTTGTTCAGGAAGTGAGCAGGCTAAGGGGAAGGAGCCCGTGGCCAGCACTTCTCCATGCTTCTGCTTCCGTTCCTACCTCCAGGGTTTCCCCTGGCTTACCTTGACGATAGATTGTAAACTGAAGGTGAAACTTTTTTTTTCTTCCCCAAGTTGCTTTTGGTCCTGATGCTTACCATAGCAACAGGAAGCAGGCAGAACACAAAACAGTGCCGTGTTGGAAAGGCATCTGTTTGTACATTATCCTCTGAGCCAAACCATCGCTACCTTCAGGAGCCTCATAGAAAGAGGGGACAGAGCTGAGCATAGTGATAGACACCTTTATTCCCAGCACTCAGGAGGTACGGGCAGGCAGATCTCTGTGAGTTCAAGTCCAGCCTGTTCTACAGAGTGAGTTCCGGGATAACCGGGGCTGTACAGAAAGAACTTGTCTCAAAACGAAAAAGAAAATTTAATTAAAAAGCCAAGGGGCCTGCTCCTTAGTATCTAGTCATCCCTCCCAATTCCTTGTATACCATTCTACCCTGAGTGCATGTGGTCTTAGCAGACAGTCTAGAGACTTAGGTGGGGAAGGATGAGGGAGAGGCACCCTCTAGGTAGCTATGGGAGGCCATTAACGCTGCTGGGTACAGACCTTCTAGCATGGCTACTTTATGTCTCCTACGCTCTTGTTGATAACCACACACTGTTGCTCTGTAAGTAAGTGCATTCATCACTTCCCCTGGGTGAACTGTGATGGGATTGTACATTGGTTGGTCCCTGGGACCTTGTGGGGGCTGTGAGCTCTAAACAATGTCTACCCTTGAGAGGGGATTTCAGGAATACTTGGGTTAGCTGTCAGGATATAACAAACCAAGGATGAGTCTGTGAAGAGCAATGGTTGCTTCTGCTAAGCATGACAGACCAGGCAGTTGAAGTCTGAGAGCGGTTACAGAGGGACACTGTCATCTGTCCCCGTAGGGCTTATGGGTATGAGGGGCAGTAGCATGCTTCTCACAGCTGGGAGGTCAAAGAGTAAAGAAAAACCCAAATATAGTCTTATTCAAAAGCCCTTCCGGAACTCCAAAACCTGGGACCCATGGGTGGAGTCAAGTAGCAAAAAAAGGGAGAGAGTGATACCCAGTAAGTCTGACCTTTGATACAGAAAATCCATGGTCCAGAACCCAATCTGAGGCCATAACAATGGTCCAGTGGACAAGACCATGGTAATAAAGAAATATTCAGTACTGGGGTTTCTGGAGACAGGGAAGCCTTTTAAATAAACAATGAAAGATGCTCACAGTCTGGCTTGTGAAGCTGTGGAATGTGGAGCGTGGAAACAGAGAAACGAAGCGGTGTACATGCGTCTTGACTTGAGACAAAGGTTAAGCAGTCAGAGGCGGTGCACAGGGAGTCCGCCCCTGATGGAGTGGCCCACTCAAACCACTGGGGATATTTGGTCATCATCAGAGGAAGTCACTGTGGATATCAGGGAGTGGAGGACCATAGAGGACCATAGAGGAGAGACAGGCACGACGGGCAGCTAGGGATGAGGAGAATCAATGTGTGATGCCTCGCTTCCGTTTGCCAACGGTTGAAGGAAGAGATGGATGCAGTAAGGGCCTCAAGACAAGATGGCGCTACGATGGTTTGTGGAGCTCTTTGGTGAGGCAGGGTCTTTACAAAATAGAAAAATCTTCGATGGATCTGCAGGACCTTGACGGACATGTAAACTGTGTCTACAAGGTGACGGAGCAACTCCCATGCTGAAGAGAGGCGGCCAAGACTGAGGGAAGGGTCTGTCTGGGTTACTTGAAGGTAAATGTGGCAAGATTTGCATTGAGTCTGAGTTCCTAAGGAAAAACAATTGACCGAAGCCAAACTCTGTGCTAATGAGCTTCTGCAAGGCACCACGGCCTGAGGATCAGCTCGCAGAAGGCACCTATGATAAAACGTTACAGGTGAATGGAGCGTGTCCCTTGGCGGGCTGTTATCCCATTGACTAAGCTGGGTACCTTTCATTCCTGCAGAAAGACAGACTACAGATGAAGATAGTTTGTCCAGCCACGGCCTCGCCCAAGCAGCCAGGTATGGTGGGTGGAGAGACAATAGCTGGAGATACAGCCACAGCCCCAACCCAGAGCCTCTCTGACCCAGGAGCTCACTAAGTCACAGGCACAGCGGGGGAGAGCAAAACCTGTGCCCAGGGAAGTCATCAGCTCCCGTGGGGAAGCAGCTGCTAGTGCTTGGCTAAAGGCTGTAAGAGCCAAGGTGCTTCCCCACATTGGTGCTTGCAAAGTTATTACTGCCAGCTGTCTGTTTGGACATTTTCCTGTTCCCTGCCGCCTTTTTGTCCCTTTTCTCACTTGCGTTTTGTATTAAGAGATGTCCCCACCCATGTTCCAGAGAGGGAGGCATGACAATAGTGTCTTAATTACTTTTCTATTATTATGACAAAGCACTATGACCAAAGTAACTTATTTAAAAAGCATTTCATTGGGCTTATGGTTTCAAAAGTTAGAGTCTGTGATGGTGGAGAAAAGGTATGGTGGGTAGGCGGCTGGAACAGTAGCTGAGAGCTCACATCCTGACCCATAGTGGAAGGCAAAGAAGGGACACTGGGAATGGTACAGATCTTTTGTAACCTCGAAGCATGCCCCAGGGAGATACCTCCTCCCACAAGGCCATACCTCCTAGTCTTTTCCAAAGAGTTCCACTAACTAGGGACTCAGTAGTCAAACATATGAGCCTACGGGGGCTATTTTCATTCAAACTACCACAGAGGACCCAAGGGTTTGGTTCTTTACCAGAGTTAGAAACTGGTCAGAAATTTATGTCCCTCCCTCCCAGGCCCAGGAACCTATGTGGAAGAAGATGTCAGGGGAAAAAGGTAAAAGTCAGAGGAGGGGAGCAGGTTCAAGGCACTGTACAGGGCTGACTATCCTCTGAGCCGAACTGTCACCATCAAGGCTTCTGCCGAAGATCATCACATCTGAGCATCATAGGCATGGTCAGGGAGGGTCATAGGAACTTCTCCTGAGTATCCGGTCCCCTCTGCCAACCAGTGTTATGCGATTCTGCCCTAATTGTGTGTGGTCTTCTGGAAAGAGCTAGAGGCTGTGGATGGGGAAGGAGAAGGAGAGGGTTTTCATCTGTGCAACCAAGAGGAAGCCATCATCCTGGCTGCATACTGATTTGAGTGACTACTTTAAGGTCATCTGTGTTCCTGCCCACAACCCCTCCCCACTGTTCTGTAAGTAGGCCTAATTAACCCACCAGTTTCCCTGGGTGACCTTCGGTGAATCATACCTTGGTTTGTCATCCAGACCTTGGGGAGGGGAATGAGACAGTCTCTACCCTTGGGAAAGGAGTAATTTTAGTAACACGTAAGCGAGGTATTGCTGTGCTGGAATTGGCCATTTTGCTTTGGGGAGGATCGTGGAAGGATCTTGGAACTTTGGGCTGAAAAATAATTAATGCTCACAGCTTAATGAGTTATGGTGGACGCTTGGAAGATAATGCTGAGTGCAACACAGGCAAATGGAGGCCTGACGGGTGAGGGTTCAGAGGGCACAAAAATGTCACCCAACGTTTCCCAAATGCCTATGGTTCCTACTCCTGTTACATTTTTTGTTCCCAAGCATCCACCTATGATCCTGTAAAGTATGCCCTATGATCAGGTGACTGAAGAAGAAAAGACAAGAACCTAGCTTATTTATTTATTTTCTGTCTTTCCCAGACAGGATCTCACTATGTAACCATGGCTGGAACTCACTCTGTAGATCAAGTTGACCTTGAACTCACAGAGATCCACTTGCCTCTGTCTCCCAAGAGCTGGGATTAAACATGAGTACCACTATACCCAGTTACTGGCAGTTCAGTACACCACGTAAATATCACCCAGAAGTGGTAGCTGCACATTACTGACCCTTCCCAGAACAACCATGAAGGACACTGGAGAAAAGTCTTCACAGTAGACAGATTTGGCAGTGTGGACATATATATGAGTTTTCACTCATCTGTGGGCTGTAACCACTGGATTGGTAATATGACCAGGGACGTAGAAGGAACATGTTTGAAAAATTGATGAGAAAGACATTTGGGGAAAGAGTGAGAATAGATCTCTTCAAATGATAGAAGGATATGAAGATAATTGTGTTCCATGGAAATGTTTTTCAAAAGATGACTTCAGAAGAGGAAGAGTTTAAGAGTCAAATGGATGGGCTGGCCCATTCTGTTTCCTTTTCTAGCCACTCCTGCCACTGCCCAATGGGCCCAGGAACAAACAGCCATGGTGGCAGAAAGGGAGTTATGCATGGGCTTAACAACATGGAGTTCCATTTACTGAGGCATATGTGACCATGGCTGCTTCTGAGTGTCAAATCTGCCAGCATCAGAGACCAACGCCGAGCTCCTGATGTAGCATCATTCTCTGGGTGGACCAACCAGACACCACACCATTTATCTGCTAAGGCCACGTGACCAGTTACAGGAATGGAATTGTAAGTGACAGCGATGTTTGTGTCCTGCCTGCTATTAAGAATTGGTAAACATGTGAAGTCGATATTTGTGGTTTTCTTTCTCCTGCTCCTTTATCTTGTAACACAGCACCAGTTGATATAATATTCCTGATTACATGTTGTAAGTTTATATTATCATATTAAAGTCATAGGACACTAAAAAAAACAAAAGTATTCCTCAAACAATTACTTTGCTCCACAGAGCTCAGAAGAGTCCAGATGGTGATCTTCGGAGCTTCAAGATTTGCTGTTTTCTGTGTTGGCTTGGATTATTTGCTATGGCTTTGATATTCACAGGAGCTCACAGTTAAGATACTGGAGACTGTGAAAGCATCAGCATTTTTAGGGATTGGAGAGACCTCTTCAAGTAGACTATAGTAAGGCGTGCTGAGGTCAAACCCATGGCCTTGCATGGGCTTGGCAAGAACTCTAGCACTGGACACTTGTGCTTCTCAGCGATTAAGGCTGAGGGCAACGGGTGCCTCGTGCCTTCAGATGAGAGAGTGAAGCCTTTTGAACTCATTTGTGTGCTTGCCCAAACACCAGCCATGTTTATTCGGTGTCATTGTGTATCAAACATTCACACAATACTCAAAATTAGATATAGAAGTAAAAAGGGCATCTTTCTCACAGTGCGGGGTGAAGACACAAATAAACATTCACACTCCACATGAAGATAGAGAGCTCACCAGAGCCCTGGCCTAGCATGTGGCAAGCCCTAAGTTTGATCCCCAACCCTTAACAAAATAATCTTTGCCTGGGAGACTCGGTGACGTCCCAGAGGGGGTGTAGCTAAGCCATGTGCTTCTCTGGCACGCAGTAGGCCTGCCCACTCTGCAGCTGAGTGTGGCAGCATGTCCCTACAGCCACAGCACTTAGAGGGAGGGGTAGGAAGACTGTAAGTTAAAATCATGGGGAGCTAGGGGCATGGCTTCATGGGTAAGAGCGCTTGTTGGACAAACATAAGAACCTGAGTTCAAATCCCCTGCACTCACATAAAAATATTTCATGTGTCTCTTCAAACCTGTAACTCCAGTGCTGTCTGTTGTGGGAGGTGAGAGGAGAATCCCTGGGGGTGGCTAGCTGGCTTTGGGATGAGTACGAGATTCTTTCTGGTAGAGATAGTCTCAGATAAGGTGGAGAGTGTTCTAGCAAGACAATGACTGCCCTCATCTGGTCATTACAAGCAAATACAGGAGCATGTACACCAAATACAGGTGTGTACACACAAAAGACACACAGCAAAAAATGAACAAGCAGCTCAAGGTCAGAAGTTCCAGCACAAGAGTACAAACTTATTTTTCAAGGCACGAGGAAGCTGAGGCAGGAGGGTTACTGAAGCCACTTGGTGCAACTTGGCAAGACAGGCATGGAGATGAGAAAATGCTGTCCTACTTTGCTCATGTCCTAAGATTTAGAAACAGAAGGAAACTGATCTTCTAGAAGGAGGAAAATGTGTACAACTATACAGAGGCTTGAAATGCATGGGCACTTTGGGGGAGGGTAGTGGTTGGTAAAGATGTAGGGGTGGGTAGGGTGAGTGTGGGGTGGGTGGGTGCAGGGTATAGGGGGTAGGGTGGGTGTAGGGTGGGTGACAGTGACAGGAGTCAAACACGCAGTCTTGAAGTCAGTGCTGAACATTACCCATCTTTATCCTTCGAGTTACAAGGTGGCCAGAATAGGTGCAAGGAGGGAGAGGAGACATTTGCTTTGTCGTTGAAATGATCAGCACAATCCTTGTAAAGAATGTGAGGAAAATACATCAGAACGGTTGACCAGGAACAGGAGACCTGAAGACAGGCTGTGGGAAAGGGACTGAAGATGCCTGAGCTCTGAGGAAAGCTGAGCTGGCAGAGACCCTTCAGGGAAGTAGAGTGAGCAGGGCTTAGGAGAACCCAAGGAGCCCACCTTTGGCAACCTAACACATCACAACGGCACAGAGCACCCATTAGCAGAGACAGAGAAAGGGAAGATCACTTCTTGACGAACACTGTATCCCAGAGGGAGGCCTGGAGGACAGTTGAGCCCTGAGTAGGGGCTTTCTTGGTCACTAGTTCTTCCTAGTGCTCAGTTGGGGCGAGGAGCCTAGCCTTAGCCCTGCCAGTACAGAATCTGGAGATCAGACCCTCTACCAGAGTCGGGTGTGGCCCGCCATCTCTTCCCCTTTCTGACCCCTGTCCTGGTCTGAGACTCTAGTAGATGTCCAAGAGATGCGCAGGAATCAATGTCCAAAGCCAGGATGGCTGTATTTACCCACAGTGGCCCAACGAGCTGTGGATGGAGCCAGGATCTTGAGTCTGCCCTTTCATTGCAGAGCCTGGGTGCTCTGGGGTGGACAGAGCTGGTTCTTTTCTTGGGGTCCTATTAGTTCAGGGGAAGAAGCTCATTCAACATGAGGTCTGGAGCAGGAAGCCTGTCTGAGCTGCTGGGGTCCTGGATCAGCGTGTTCACCTTCTGATGAAAAGACAAGGCCCTGACACTGGCTGTCACTGCACATGCAGAGTGGTGGGGCCTCACCTGTGCAGACTTCATCCTGGGCTGCTTGGTAAGTGGCAGCAGAAGTGAATCCATAGCAAAGCTGGCTCTCAGCTTGGATGGTGCCTGGGACCACCACCTGCCAATGGGAGACTCCATGTACCTGAAATGACTTTCCTCCAAAGTTGAAATGCTTTGATGTTCCTAATCTTATTTGATCCTTTGCAAAATTTGCAGGACGATATTGAAGATCTTAAACGTAACTGAGATCATGTTAGTGCTGGAGAGAAAACCTCTCTCCTAGGCGCTATATCCAAACCCACAAACTATTCAAAATGGCAAGCGTCTCTGCGCTCCCCACCAAATACCAAATCCTGAGATTCCCAGACCCTTGCTATGACCTTCCCCACTCAACACTAACCCCATTCACTTCCGTCTGAAATCTAACTGGGTCCGGTTCCTTTGCAGGCTGGGTACCGCGGGGAGCCAGGGGTTAAAACCCGGGGCGCGTGTGGCCCCTTCCCCCTCCCCAGCCCCCTTGTCTCCACTCGGCGGCGCCTCGCCTGGAGCGAAGGTTCCCAGCCCTGCACTAGAGGGGAGGGGGGGAAATGGGCTTGTTTCTCGAGTGGCCAATCCACGAGCTCGCGGTGCCTCAGAGGAGGCGCCAGCATTAGGCCGGCCCGGGGCTGCAGGCTTCCCGCGGCAAAGTACAAATGCGCCCGAGCGCGGCGTCTGGCGCCCGAGGCGTGCACAGCGGCAGCGCTCAGCCTCCCCCGCGCCACCACCGAGGGTCCTGTCGCTCCTTCGCGTTCCAGACCCGCGCCGGACCCCGCGCCGCCTCGCCGCCGCCAGCCAGCGCCACCGGGACACTGTGCCCGGGTGACGGCGTCCCGCAGACCCTGGTCCTCTAGCTAGCACCTTCTCTCTTTCTGCCATCGCTTTTCTCTTCTGCCGTTCTCTTCTCTCTCTCTCTCTCTCTCTCTCTCTCTCTCTCTCTCTCTCTCTCTCTCTCTCTCTCTCTCTCTCTCTCTCTCTCTCTCTCTCCCTCCTTCCTACCGTCCTCTCATCCCACCTTAGCTCTCTCCTGCCTTTGACTCTTCTTCATCTTTGCTTATCGGACTCCTCGGGCAGCGGTCCTACTTGGTCTTGGGGACTTACTTGTGTCCTTCTTACCTCACTTTCTCCCGGCTCACCCCGGGGTGTCTGACCTTGGGACAAGGAAGGATGGTTCCCAGGGTGAGGATCATCCCCTCTTTGCTGGGACTCGTGATGTTCTGGCTCCCGTTGGACTCGCAAGCCCGAGCCCGTAAGTAGAAACCAGGCAAAGTCTGGACCGGCAGGGGAGGGATGCGAACCAGTGGGATGTACTTTGCTGGAAGATGTTAGGACCTGGGGACCCCTTAACGTGTGCATTTATCCAGGCAGCACCTGCATAGCAGGGGTAGATGTTGCTCCACAAACAGTGTGGGCTGGTGAGTCTTGGGGGAGAAGGGCTTGGCAAAATTCCATTCTGGGGGACTGCTGGGGCAAGGCAGTGTGCATTGTGGGAAGGGACCTTGTTCCCAGCAGCCTGGTGTGTGAAAGGCAGAAAGACAGCAAAGAGTGTGAAAGACAGAAAGACTGTTGTGTGGAAGAGCTCCTGGGCAGAAAGATGAACAAAGTAACGTCCATTATTGTTTTTGATACTCACAACACTCCAGTGAGGTGTCACCATCACGTTCAACAGCTGAGTAAAGTCGTCAGGGCAAAGAGAAGAAAGTTGCCCAAAGCTCGTAAGCCATCCAAAGCCCAGAGTCTAATTCCAAGTCCTGCCTAACAGAGTCTGAAGACACCCCGATGTGGGGCTGTGAGACTAGAAGGCATCGGGGCATGGTGAAATAAACGAGGTTCTTCACCTTCCCAGCCTCACTGTATACCAGCTGGTGGGTCAGACATGGAGGGCACCTCACTGTCTCTTTTCTAATCTATAAAATATGAGCCTCTTAAAACCGTTATGAGTATTAAGTAACAGGGAGAAGGCAGTGCAGTTTGTATAAGGGTGTTTCAAGGTGGCTTCATCGAAGTGTGTCTGCAGTCTAAGCCCCCTTTCCCTCCCCCAGAATTTCCACTTCAAACAGTAGGTTATGTAAGACCACAGCTCCTATTTCCCAACTGCCCCCCTTAAGCTGGTAACTTCTTCTGAATCCCCCAATAAAGAAACAGAGGTCAACGAGGACAGTAGTTTGCTCCAGGCCACAGTTGCTTAGTCTCAATTGAAGACCCCAGGTACTCACCTCCTCGCTGGCAACCTTCCGTTTTCTCAGCTTGGCACCACCTGCCAGCTCTGCTTCTGCCTGGCTAGTGGCTTTGTGGAGCTAGTGAGGTTAGGCTCTGTCCTGTTTCTTCTCGGGATGGAAATGTTGCATGTCTGTCTGAAATCCCCTAGCCCGCCGGTGGTGTGAGACAACTTCACGGAGAGGGAGTTCAGAGTTGGGTTCGAGTCCTGACTCTGCCTCTTACACCTGTGTCACTTTTCAAACTTCAGTGAGCCTCGGTTTCTCCATCGTCAAAAGAGAGCTACTAACCAAGGTCTAAGGATGTGGGCAAGGACTAAAGGAATCGATGCTTTCAAATGCCTAGCAAATATTCAGTAAATACCCCTCTCCTTCCTTAAGCCCTGAGGGTTTCCTCCTAGTCTAAGTCCACTGAAAGAGACTTAGTCTCAGAGGGCTGACCTGCCTGGCCTGGTCTTGGCCCTGGCCCTGCAGCTTCCTTCCCAATATCACTGCCCTGGGTGAGCCACTCTGAGGATGTCTCAGAGGTACTCAAAGTCCCCTTCTGAGCCCCCCATGGCCACTAGACCTTCAGCAATTCAGTCACCTCTTCCAGAAAATTCTGCCTGGTGACCTATCCCCTTCTGACCTCCCCTCCTCTGTGCCTCCAAGAGCCTTCTAGTCTGTATCTGTCACCAGGTTCTGCAGTAGGCTATCTCCCCCTTAAATACAGAGCTCCAGCCACTCAAGAAAATGACTGTCACTAAGGTGAGGTGACCTGGCATTCTGGGAGGAGCATTAAGATCCTGGTGTTGTCAAAGCTGGAAAAGCTTTCTCTTCTATGTCTACCCATTGGATTGCCCGCTTTCCCAGTTAATCTGAAGGAGGGTCTACTACAAGGCCACAAAGAAAGGAACAGAGACCTAGATCCTAACCCCAGATCTGTCATTTGTTGGCTGTGCAAATTGGGACACATCCTGTATCTCTGAGCCTAATGACGGTTGGTGCTATTGGTGTGAGGATTTTGCAAGTGTCCTGCGGTGTCCTATTTTTAAGATCTTGTATGAAAAGTCTTGTCTTAAGGTAAGAGAGATCTCAAGCCTGTGTTGTGTAAGACGTCTTCCTGGTGACATCCAAAGTGCTTTTACAAATGGTGCCAACAGTGGGTGTTCTCAGGCCCAAGGCAGCCAACACCCTGAAGTATGTCTAGGGCCGGTGAGTATGGGTTTTGGCATACGCCTTAGTGAAGCCCAGGGCTGCTAAGCAAGGGCTATTTATTCTCTCTCTGGCTCTACTTCCACCCGCAGATCCATACTGAGTCTCGCTGAAGCCATACTGAGCCCTAACTGTCTGACACTCACCGCTGACTGACCTCCAACTCCACCTGAGGCTGGAGGCTCTGGCCTTGTTTCCGACTGGTGCTGATCCCAGTTCCAGGTGGAGTCACATCTGTGTGGTTCAACCTTGGTCACCCCTCTGTGACCAGGAGTGGCCCCATCCCCTTATTTATCTCCAGGGCCTTCTCTAGTTCTTGTTCCTCTCTGCACTGTGTCCTTATAGACTGCCTAACATGCTTCAGGGTTCTCTTCTCTCCTTTTTATCTAATGCCACTTCCCGGAGAGGGTTAATCGCCAAGTAAGACATCAACCCTCGAGGGTTTGTGTCTTGTGGGAATTGGAGCTTCGGTTCTCTAGTGATAGAATCTCAGACCCCAGCAGCAGGCCTGGACAAGAGAGAAATTCCTACAGGATGTTGTGCTTCCAAAGGCAAACAGGCCATCGGAATGTCAGGGACCCAGCCCTTGCTCTTTCTCTGATTCCAAATGTAACCCCAGGCCTCTATTTGCCACCTATAAGGCGAGATACTTGCCCTTAAACAGGTGATGTTTGAGGACCATGGTAGCATTGACCATCTCTAAGACCAAGACGTCCTTGCCTTCAATCCCAGTCCACCTGACTTGGGAAGTGGGAGTTGGGAAGAGTGTAAGTATTCTGCCCCGTGGGGAGTAGATGACCAGTACCTATGAAAAAGTGCCTGGGGGGGGACGGGTGTGTAGTGAAACACGTGTCCTGAGATGCTTATACCAATATAGAATCCTGCCCTGCCGTCCAGCTTAGTCACATGTCTGCCCATCTGCCCAACTGTGCTTAACTGCGTGGAGAGCAGGTAAGGCAAGGCTTGAAGTTCACCTTGGGTCTCTAGCCACAAGGTTCTGCACCTCCCTGCTCCCACCAGTAGAGGTCTCTGCCTCACTCACTGGCTCCAAGCTGCAAGCCCCAAGACAGCTGCGCAGTGGCTCCAGCTGTTGCACCTGTTCAGGGCTGGCCTCTCAAGTTCCCTGAGCCGCGGGCCATGGCGCCGGCTCAGAGAAAGGACCTAGAATATCTTGAACTCCCAAAGAGGAGGACTGATAGGAGAGAGATGTCCCTAGGAGATGCGGCGCAAAGATCAGGCACAACTCTGGGTACGACCCGAACCTGTTGCTCAATCTTGTCTTCAGGAGTTCATTGTGTCTCAGCCCAGGCTGTTTTCTTGCAGGTTAAAGCCATTTCTTCTGTCCCTGTTACTTGGACAGGCAGCTCTGTAAGAATCCTCTTCTGAGCTATAGAATGGTTGTGGAGTCTATGCGGACACAGGGCAGGGATCTCTGGCAAGTCCTGACTCCTCCCTCACTGGGGCTCACTTTCTCTAGAGTGAAGGGACTGGACATAGTCTGAGTTCCTAACTTTCTAGGATTCTATGGATCTAAGTGTGCATAGTCAAGCAAAAATAGAATGCAGACAGCTCTCTTGGAAAGGTAGTAGGGATGCCCTTTCTGGCTCAATGAGTGTCCTTGGAAGTCCTTCTATGCTTCTCAGTGTCTGTCTGTCCAGCAGAAGAGATATCTATTCAAAGTGTATCCCTTTTACACAATTTAGCCACTAAGGCATTTCTTGTACCATTAAGAGGTGACCCTCAAGGGAAGCCAGAACCCAGGGCAAAGCTTATGTCTTTGAGGGGAGTGAATTTGTCTGTGTAAATAAAGTATGGTTGTCTGGGTAAAAGTGGGATCTGAATGCCCACATTCCTGGGCTGTCCAGCTCACTCAGCTTTTCTGAGCTCTTACGATGATTCCAGACCTTGCTCTCCTCTCTCTAAACCTCCTGCTATGTTTCCATGGCCTCCTCCAGCTCCCCCAAAGCTGCTTTCTGGTTGTCTTTCCTGGTTGCTACTGGAAGAGCCCTTAGGCATCCTCCTTACCTTTGACCTTGCCCCACTGGGTCAGACCGTGGGATGCACCAGGAGGGGACACTTGAGATCTCCTCATAAAGATCAGGGAATCATCTGTGCCCTCAGCAGCCCCAGGCTCCCAACCTCTGTGTACACTGTGTTCTTTGGTTTGGCAGGTGGTTTGGGAGTCAGTGGCCAAGAGCTGGAAGGGGAGGTCAAAGGTTAATTCGTGTCATGTGGCAAGTTATACCTGTTGAAAGGGCCTTGTTCTCCTCCCATGCAGTAATGTTGTGTTTGTTGTTATGAAGAAGAGAGGTTTCCAGGATTAAAGACCATACTTGGCTCTTCTGCTGTCCCTGCACTCTCTCTTTCCGTTAACTCCATCCATCCATCCCCTGGGTCACCCACAAAGCACTAACTCTCGAAGGCTCTGCACCAGGCAGAGGTTCAACATCTGTTCCTTCTCGCATCGTCTGATATAGAAGGCAAATCCACTCGACAAGTGCTTCTAGTTCTTATGAATTCTGACAGCGTTGTGACCAAGCTTAACTCGGTCCTGAAGGTGAAGCCAGGGTCCTACAGGGCTGGAGTGGCTTTGTGGAAACGGTGGCATGTAAACCATCTTGGGAGAGTCGGGGGAGGGCCCGGTCCAACACTGGCAGTGTACTCCAGGTGGAGGAGACATCAGTGAGAAGACCATGAAGTGTGACGAGTGAGAGGCTGAAAACAGTGTCACCACAAACAGTAGTGGTTGAAAGCGTATCTTGAAGCCAGCTCAGGGACAGCCTGGAGGTGACCAGGGACTATCTGCGGTCTGTCTGGCAAATATGGCCACCCTGAATTGAGACCAGATAAACTAACACCAAACGTGTCCAGTCTGTCAAAGTAAGTAAGGAGCCTAGGTGTGGCCTATGGATGTGGGTGACCTCCAACCCCCTCTCAGGGTCCTCTCTGTCCTAGCCATAGTCTCTGTGGTCTCTGTGCCTTTGCAGGTAACTCTGGATGCCTGTCAACCCACTCCTTTCCTGCTCCTTGTTAACACTTCCAAGATCCTACCTGGTGTCTCTGTCCTCTCTCTCTCTCTGTCACACACACACACACACACACACACACACACACACACACACACACACACACACACACACATGAACACGTACACGCACACACAGAATGTATCACACTATGTTCCACATCTGTTTGTCTTCTTTGTGAATCAGGCTCCAGGCCCGTGACTGGGTGTAAGACTTGAGCTGCAGAAACTCCACAGATCAGTGAATGGCAGGGAGTTTCTTCCCTGTTGCTTAATGATAATGACGCTCACAGCATGTGGTGCCAAGTGCCCTATCATCACTGATATGTCATTTTCTGGTCCCTGCCCAGGAACTGCAACCACTGTGGTCACTTTCTGTCACTCTGCTAACTTTTGTGTTGCCAAGAGCACAGGCTGCTGTGCCTGCACTCAGGTGGTTTTGAGCCACCCAACATCACAGGCACCCAAACCAGTGCCATCCTCTCCTTGATTGCTCCTCTCGACTCTCCACCCATATCTCACCCCGACTGCCATATGGTGTGCCCATGAAACCTATAAGCATGCTTCTTCAATCTGGGCCTTTGCTTATTAATATTCCTTCCCTTTAGGTCGGGCCCTAGATTTGCTGTGGTACTAACTCTCCAGCGTGGGAGCCATAGCGCTTCCCTAACCCCTTGCCTACTGACCCTCCAATCAGCTTTCATCTCCCACAGTGACACTTTTAAAATGCAGACTTGATCAAGCCTGCAACTCAATTAATGCTTTTTACAGCTGGCCTTTGTCCTCTTGACTCCTGGCCCTCCTTCCCCAACCAGGCCTCCTTCACTTGCTCCTGCCTTCCCAGTCTCTGCCCAATCTTCTGAGGCACTCTCAGCTCTGCCACTCCCCATCCCAAGCTGAGGTACAGATAGATAGATAGATAGATAGATAGATAGATAGATAGATAGATAGATAGATAGATAGATACTGGTGATATTAAGGGAGATGGGACTGGCTTGTGAATGATGCTAGAAGCTACGGGCTCTGTGAACTTGGGACACTTTGGAGATATGACCTCTGGGGATTATGACATCCATAGCTAGGAGATGCTGGAGGAGGCCTGAGAACTCTCAAAGTAAATACCATGAGAAATAGACTGTTGAGGAAATGTAGAGCCAGCACTCAGTTCTGGTTTTTGTCAGTCTGGTCTTAGACACTACTTAAATGAACATATATTGTAATCTGTGTCAGACACTAAGCATGGTGTGTATAGAAGCTGACTTAATTCTAGATTAACCCCGACCCTGTATACTACAAGTCCCACTAAACAGATGTGGAATTGGTCATGAGATGCCTAAGCAGCTTTATTCAACTTAGGCTTCAAGTAAAAGTAAGTCTATGAGTTAAGCCCTGGCCACTGGGACTACAGAAGTTCCTAAAAATAAGACAAAAATGCTTATTGATAGATAGATAGATAGATAGATAGATAGATAGATAGATAGATACATACATACATACATACATACATATATACATACATGTATACATATGTAGATAGATACATAGATGCATAGATAAATACATAGATACATACATATATACATAAATAGATATATAGATACATAGGCACATAGATACATATATCCATAGATACATAAATACATACATCATACACAGATACATAGATGCATAGATACATAGACACATAGGCACATAGATGCATAGATACATAGACACATAGATACATAGATAGACACATAGATGCATAGACAGCTAGAGCTGGGCACAGGTGGGTGGGAAGAGAATGGTGGGTGAGAGAAGCCTGGGCTAGGGCTGAGAGAGGAAACAGAAGGTCATGGAAGACAAGGGAGGGAGATGAGAAGAGCACACTGCCTCCTTCTCTGTGGCACTCAGGATTGGCCCCAGTAGCTCCCAGACCTTCATCCTAAAATACCTTGGCGTGCCCGAGAGCCTGGGATGGATGTAGCCATCAGAATCTCAAAGACTTGTGAAATAATCCACCCACTTCATGACCACAGCATCAAGCAAGCTGATTAGAAGCTTCATAATGTAATGAAATGTAGCCTTTTACAAACATGCAATTCCCAATACTGAATCTTAGAAACCTAGAACTTTAGAACTTGAAATCATGATTTTGTAGACTATGCAGAAAAACTCTGGAGACCAGAACCTGCCCCTGAGTATCTTCTAAATAGGGAAACTGAGGCTCAGAGAAGGTGAGATGTTTCTGGACATCACCCTGTGTGTTGGCAGCTTCAGGAGTGAGCACTCCTTCCAACAGCCTTGTATGGGAGCTCGTGCTCCTGCCAGGGTCACTGGAACCAGGACGGCTGTGCTTGGCAGTCTCTTCCCCTCCTGGTTTCACATGGCCTTGGGCACTCACCTCCCTAAAGGAAGAGAGCGCTCCAGGCACCTTAGAGGGCATGGTAGGGTGGAGTATGTGGCCACCAAAGGCCTCC
This sequence comes from Rattus rattus, assembly GCF_011064425.1. NCBI lineage: Eukaryota > Metazoa > Chordata > Mammalia > Rodentia > Muridae > Rattus > Rattus rattus. Next base: position 98,304,221 of record NC_046155.1, read on the forward strand.
TGCCAGGCCCCCCACAGACCCAGCTTCTGCCAGACATGTTGGTGGCAGGGAGGAGCCCTGACTGAGTGGCTCCTGTCCTCATACTCTGAACAGTCAGAGAAAGGAAGGCATGCCAACTGGCACAGAAGCCCAAGACTTTAGGACCGCCCCGAGGAAGGTAGGACACAGTTTCTTCAGCAACTGACTGAGACCTAAGGTGGTCACGGTGTTGCAATCACTCCTCCCTTGTGGGGGGAGGGGACTGAGGAAGAAAGACATTATTCACTCCTTGGAGAGTTGTACTGGCTCTAGCCAGCACCCCAGCTGGGCCTGTGTTCCACCCTCTGCCAGAGGAGGCTGAGAGATAAACACAGCTCATTTGATACGGGTAAGCCGGGCCAGCCAGGCACTGCTGGCTCCTGGGGGATAGGACCTGCTGTTTGGTGCCACTGTCCACAGAGGGTTGGTGAGAAGCAGGTAGGGAAAAAGCTACCTGTGTGTTCTTAAAGTCCTCCATGGCCTACTAAAGCCCAGGCGATGGCACCATAACAATGATCCCAAAGCTTTGTACCAAGAGGCCAAGAGGGCTGAGCGGGAGCTGTGTGAGAAGTCAGAGGAAGACCTGTACTGTTCCTCTTTCAAAGCAACTTCCTAAGGAATAGAAATGGCCTAGGAATCCACCACCATGGAGGTGTGTGTCAGGGGGCCCTCTTCAGCCCACCCTGGCTTTCGTATGAGAGTTCCCATACAAGCTTTCCTTAGCTAGGAGGATAGCCCTTAGTGTGAGCCCCGAAGGCCTAAGAGAACATGATTCCGAACCCCTGTTTCTAAGATGCTCTACCAGAAATTAGGTGAGAGGTTCCAAAGGCAACTTCTGCATTGTAGAACAGTAGCAAGCTAGAAGGAAAAGCCAAGAACAGAGTATGGTGGCTGCTGGAGCAGAGAGAGAAGGAAGTGGAGACCATAGGCCTGGAGTTTGTGTTAGAGGGTATCATGGTGTTGGGCTCTTCTTGAACCCTGGGGTTGTGGATTCAAATCACTGGCTAGAGCGTGGGCAAGCCTTTGCTTTCTCACAGTTTCATGTAACCGTGACATCACAGAGCACTGTGGGATGAATTACCTAGCCCATGTTTCAGAGTGTTTTCCTCTCCTTGGCATTCAGCCGCGTCCAAGGGGCGGGGCCTCTGTGCTTGGTGCTGAGAAGCAACACAGAACGTTCGTTCGACTAATAGCGTCAGCTGTCTCCGCCAGTGGCCTGTAATTGCAGCAATTAATTCTCACACAATATTTGGGAAAGCATTAACTCTTTTATCACACAGGGTCTCGTGTGCCCCAAGTTGGCCCCAAACCAATATGTAGTTGAGGATGACCCTGATTTATGTGATGCTGAAGATCAAACCTAAGCTTTTGTGTGCACGAGGCCAGCGCTCTTCCAGCTGAGCTACTCCACCAGCTCGCGTTTAGTAATGTATGTAAAACACTCAGCAGAGAGAATAACTGCCAGTCCCCTTGTCCCTGTTTCAATATGGAGGCACTTAGCTCCGGCTGGGTGTCCTCTACCCCCATTCCTTCTGAAAACAAGAGCTCAAGCAATTGACAGGGCAAGAGGCATAGCGAACCCAGGTAGCCATATTGAAATGGGAAACCTGATCCTGGACTAGCAAGGAGGACAGTGATTGGTTAGAAATGAAAGGGGGCGGAGGCTTTAGGAGAGCCGGGGAGTAGGAAAGCCACCTCAAACACAAGCTAGTGTCTCAGTCATTCTGAGAAATAACCCACATACCTGCACCACAACGGTTACAGAGACAACTAAAAAGTCCGTTAACATGACAATCTGAGAAGTATAAATAAGGTGATGTGTGTGTGCGTGTGTGTGTGTGTGTGTGTGTGTGAGAGAGAGAGAGAGAGAGAGAGAGAGAGAGAGAGAGAGATGTTCATGTGTGCATGTGTATGTGTACAAATGTTCACCCACGTGTATGCATGGATGTGGAGGCCAGAGGTTGACATTAGGTGTCTTTCTGGACTGCTCCCCACCTCATATTGAGTCAGGGTCTGTTACTTGAATCCAGTAATTGCTGATTGGGCTCGTCTAGTGAGGCTTCAGCTAGTCTAGCCAGCCAGGTTTCTCCAGGGATCCCCTGCCTTCACCTCTCAGCACTAAAATTCCAGGAAGAGTACACCTTTGGGTCCTTCCGCATGGGTGCTGAGGATTTGAACACCAGTCCTGTTATTTGTGTAGCAAGCTTTTTGCCCACTAAACAATCTCCTCAGCTCATGAAAGTCACTTTTAATGATACATGAAAGTCGGGTGCTGTGTGTGTGCGTATGTGTGTGTATATGTGTGTATGTGTGTGAATGTGTGTATGTGTGTGTGTGTGTGTGTGTGTGTGTGTGTGTGTGTGTGTGTGTGTGTATGTGTGTGTGTGTGTGTGTGTGTGTGTGTGTGTGTGTGTGTGTGTGTGTGTGTGTGTGTGTGTGTGTGTGTGTGTGTGTAGGTGTGTGTGTGTGTGTGTGCGTGTGTGTGTATGTGTGTGTGTATGTGTGTATGTGTGTGTGTGTGTGTGTATGTGTGTGTATGTCTGTATGTGTGTGTATATGTATGTGTGTGTATGTGTGTGTATGTCTGTGCGTATGTGTATGTGTGTATGTGTGTGTATATGTATGTGTGTATGTATATGTGTGTGTATGTGTGTGTATATGTGTGTGTATGTGTGTGTACGTGTGTGTGTGTGTGTTATGTGTGTGTATGTGTGTATATGTGTGTGTATGTGTGTGTATGTGTGTATGTGTGTATATGTGTGTGTGTGTATGTGTGTATATGTGTGTATGTGTGTATATGTGTGTATGTGTGTGTGTGTGTGTGTATGTGTGTGTGTGTGTGTGTGTGTGTGTGTGTGTGTGTGTGTGTGTGTGTGTAGGAGGCAGAGTGAGAGGAGAAAGACAAATGGGACAAAGGAAAGAAAATGACTGTGAGTATGAGGCAGAGGAGCAACGCATTGAGAGGGAGGAGACCCAGGCTCTCTCCCTGCTTGGTATGCTAACTGCTGTGTGGCCTTAGCATGCAATTTGTCCTTTCTAGACCTCATGTCATCCACCTATGCATAAGAACTACCATTTGTAGCACAGAATATCGATCTGAAAACATTTCATTGTTCAAGCCCCTCACAGCCCTGTAAACTGCCAAGGCTCAGAGAGGGGCAGCAACATGGCTCATAGCAAGCATGTGTTCCAGCTGAGATGCAAACTCAGGTCTTCTGGGAAGAGGGATGAGGCAGGGCTTTGAATTGGAACCTCCTGAGACTAACACCCCTCATTGGCTTGCCAGGCCCAGGCAAGGTCTGCCTTTTCGGTGAAAAGATATATACCCCTGGCCAGAGCTGGCACCCGTACTTGGAACCTCAAGGCACGATATACTGTGTGCGCTGTACCTGCTCTGAGGTAGGTCCTGCTGGCCACTGGGCCACCTTTATCAGGTATATCTGGAAGACAGAGGATAGGGGGATCCAGAATTACCATTCTATAACGGTGTTGTCAGAGGCAGCTGTGGCTCAGTGAATGGGAGGGTTGAGGAGCTGGTCTCCGGTCTAGCTTGTGTCGATGCCAGCCTTGCTGTCTGTCTCTGCCCAGTCTAGGTTCTGTGACTTCACGCTCCTTCCTTTCCAGGGAATTCCTGCCAGCCTTCCTCCTCACCCTTCCTCAACAGACATTCCTCCAACTCGGCGGGTCCACATATTCCTTCTCCAAGGCTTTTGCCTAAAGCAGTGAATGACCTCCGCCTAGAAGTAGCTCTTCCTGCATGGACACCCGTGCCTCTTTCTCCTAACCACTGTTCACAGTCATGTGCACCTTCTGATGGGGCCTCTAAGAACAAGGTTCACATCTAGTCAAAGGCTGAACCACGGGGCAGAGACCGTGCCTTTGTTCTTACCTCTACCTCCTCCTGCCCCGACTGTACCGGTCGGCTTCCCTTCACCACAGCAAAACATAAATGTATAATTATATAAACAGGAACCGCTGGCTCCATCTCACTGTCCTAGACATTCTAGCTAAGGTCAATCGGCCTTACTGCTCACCTCATGGCCAAGAAGCCAAAGAACGAGGAAGAAGCCCAAGTCCCACCATTCTCTTCATGGGCACACCCCAGTGACCTATGGACTCCCCACAAAAATCCCATCTCCTGAGGGACCACAGAGTCTCCACAGCTTCGCCCCGGGACCTTCGGTGTCCAAACATCCAAACTATCACCATCCCAGCTCTTCCCTGGGCCTGGCATAATTGGTTGGGTGGGATAAAGGAGACCTTGCAACCCAGAATTCTCCAAGGAAGTGCGAGGATGGGAGAACAGGAGCGAGCCGGAGGGGACACCCAGACAACAGGTCCCTGTCAGGAGATCTTGAGCTCATTTTCTGGGAGATGCTAGGGGCTTCTGGCCCTCAGGCCCTCGGCACCTTCTTTTCCTCACAGACCAAGAGGCAGACGCTGTAAGAGCCTCCATGGTTAAGAGAGAACCACCAAGGGCAGGGAAGAGCCCTGAGGAGACTTGAGTGGGGAGCAAGTGACACAGCCCTCATCTCCCCTGGGTCCGCTCCTACCCCCGTCTTTCCTTCTCTCTCCCCATTGTTCCCATAATGTTAGCTTTAGGTAGAACTCAGACACACAGGGATGCGACCCCCTCCCCGAGGCTCCAGCTGCCTTTCCCCCCCCCCTTTTTTTATCCTTAGCACATCTGAAGCCAATAAGTCACTTTTTAAAAGCTTTATGAAATATAGCCAGAAAACAGAAAGGAAACCATAACAGAAAATTCCAGACATGTCACATGGTCCAGTTGACGAAGGCCAAGTTCTGTGGAGCCTATCCACGTCTCCTTCCCCAGAGTTCACACACGTAGCTTCTCTTCCTTGGCCCAAAGGACTAGTGCCCATATCTCCACAGTGCAGCCTGAGCGCTCGCCTCTCCCCACCATGGCCCATCTTCACCATCTAAGCCACCTTCACCTCTCACCTGTGGCCCGCCAACAGGTCTCGCTGCAGTCCCTCTCAACATCCATTCTCTACAAAGCAGCTAGAATGATCTTCCCTAAATGCAGTCCTATGGTTTTTCTTAAAATCATCTATTACTTCCCCCTCCCCCATTTGGATAGGGTCTCATGTAACCTATCTAACCTCAGATGCATCTGAAGATAATCTTGAATGTCTGATCCTTCCGCCCATACTTCAACACTGCTAGGGTCCCAGGCATGTGTCCCAATGCCGACTTTCTGCAGTGCTAGGAATTGAACCCAGGGCTTCACGTGCTAGGCAAGCACTCTTGTAGCCCAGCCCACAGGTAGTTCTTTATAATCCAACCTCCCCCACCCCCCTTAATCTTCCAACTCCATGCCCTCGATGCAGCCACACCAGCCTGATGTCTGAACCTCCAACATTTGAAACATTCTTATCTATTCCTCCATTAAAACAGTCTTCTCTCAAATCAGGAATGACAACTTCCTGGTTCACAATGTGACTGTGACCTCCTTTGGGAGGGCTTCCATTACAGTCTCCAAATGTGTCTTCTAATCACATCCTCTGGTTTGGTCATGACTGTAACCATGACACCTGGCTTCTAACTGCCCTATGGCTCATCTCCAGCCACTAGGATTCAGGCTTCTGGAAACAAAAGACTCACTCCTGGTTGTGTGTCTGAGCTCAATATGAGCACAAAACTGTCCCAACATCCCACAAAGGCAATGCCCCTGGTCATGGTGTTTAGCTGCTGTGTGACCTCAGGCAGCCTCAGGAACAGTCTTTGCTCCCAATATAGATGCTAATGTTGGGAACAGAAGTGAGGTCATCTATATTTACACAGCCACTCCAAAAACGATGGGTCTGACCTTACAATGATGTTCCCTCTGGCCACAAAGAACCCTGCCCCATGCCTGTCATGCCCAAGCTGCCTTCTGCTCCACTTCAGCAAGAGCCAAGAGAAAGGTTGAAGATCTTTAGACCATACGTCCCTCAAAGTCTACCTTGCTTCTCCAAGGGCCTCTGTTCACTCCCTTAGGATTGATTGAGCTCCACAGATGTGGGATCTCTAGGAGGTCACTGTTGAAGCACAAACCACATCTGTGGCTCTGAGCACACCCCTTCCCACTGACCGGTCCTTAGCACTCTCTAGGACCACCTTGGGAAGCAGGGATTCGGACAGTCTGGGGTCTTCCTCGGTGTGAAGGGCTGCTTCTGGGAGAAGTCTTCTCTACATGCAAGAGGGCTGGAGCCAGCTTGATTAACATTAGGGTTTAAACAGTGCTGGCTCTGCTCACTTGAGAGCCTCCATTTCTGACCCTGGCACTCTCTTCTCCCACCAGCCTCGCACCTTAGATTTTAGTGGTTGCTTGCTTGGAGTCAGGGGTTGTGACAACCATTGCTTTGGAATCCACGCTTGAACAGGGGAGACAGATTAAAGGAACAGCACAATAAGTGTGACCCAGGGACAAGAGCAAGGGGTGGGGAGGTTGAGGAAGGGCTGGGAGATGCTCTGGAAGGAGCGGGGACCCTCTCTTTTTCCGACTCTGTCCATCTCTTGCTATACGTGTTCCTTTGATTCTCTCTCACCTGCTAGACTTGAAGATGTGAAAGAACTTGAGCTGCCTTTTTCTCTGGTGCCAACCCCAGAGGCTCCATCCAGGGTTCCACAGAACCTTGCAGGAGAAGGGTGATGAAGCCCCAAGTCTTTTCCACACCAGACTTTTAGTCATGTCCTGGTCACTGTTCTCTTGTATTATAGCCCTCCTTTGAACAGAGGCTCTGGGTTAGTGCTATAAGAAAAGAGTCATAGAGTTAAAAATAGCCTGGGCAGAGCACCAAGATCATCGCCAAGATAGCTCAGAGCTTTTACTTCCATTTCTCATACCCACAAAGGGGCCAAAAGATCTGAGCAAACCCACAACAAGTCAGTCCTCCCATGGCTGAAGGGTGCAGATGAGTAGGCTAAGTGAGATCTGCTTAGTAGACAGGGTAGGCATGGGGCTCACCTGAGGTTTTGGGTATTTTTTTAAACGCTATTATACATAGGCTTAAGACAAAGGAGGATTCTGCAGTTGGGGTGGAGGCTGGCAAGAGACCCCTGCAGATGGGAGGCAGTGGTTCTAGGGAATGAGGCCTGACCCTGTATTTCTTTCAGAATGGCCACGTGAATTGTTACCGCCTCCGATGCCCACCCCTCCACTGCTCACAGCCTGTGATGGAGCCGCAACAGTGCTGTCCCAGGTGTGTGGGTAAGTAGCTTTCTTCCCCACCCTGGCACTGAGCTCCCTGCTGTCCGGCTTACTCTTGCTCTAAGCCCCTGGCTGAGAAAAGCCTCCTGAAGAAGAGCAGTCCTGCCCATTAGATATGTGGGAACAAACAGACATTCAGTGGACACTTTCTGGACCCCTGAGCAGGCAAAGGTAGCAGCAAACTTCTGGCTCCAAAAATTGATAAAACAGGAGGGAAAGGGCAGGTGAAGTAGAAACTGGGTGGGCAAGATGTCTCAGCAGGTCGGGGACTTAACCTTTAGGATGACAATCCCTGGGACCCATCAAGTAGGAGGAAAAAACTGACCAAGAGGATTGTCCTTTGGCCTCCACCCAACTACCACAGCTAGTACCCCTTTCCCCCGTGTAATACAAAAAATTTAAAGTTTAGAAGGAAGGAAGGAAGGAAGGAAGGAAGGAAGAAAGGAAGGAAGGAAGAAAGGAAGGAAGGAAGAAAGGAAGGAAGGAAGGAAGGAAGGAAGGAAGGAAACAGAGAAACTGGCAGAAGGAGGTGGGAACTGGCTTGGCCTGCTGACTGCACATCTGGGCCCCAGTCCCTCCCGCTATCCAGAAGGAGGGGAGAGCAAAGGCAAGCGACTCAGGACGGCCCCCGTATGGGTGTGTGGTGTCTTTGCTGTGCCTCATTTCTCTACCTCTTCGGTTGCTCCTGTTGGTGGAGAGGCCAAGCCTGACACAGAGACCCATGAACACCCATGGGCCTCCGACACCGAGGGGTGGCCAGGCTGCAGTGGGAAAAGGCGTGTGCTCAGATGTTGGTATCAGTGAGACCTCTTGGCTAGTTTATATAGGAAATGTTGGGGAAGGCCAAAGTCAGACTTTAGTTTAAGTGTTAAGGAGAGAGACAGAGAGACAAACAAAGCACAAAATCTTCAGAAAAGTGAAAAGTGGCCTTCCTACTTCTGGCAAAAATCTTATATCCATGGAAATTTCATTTTTTTCCTTCATCCTGCTCTCCCACCTGTAGATCCTCGTGTCCCCTCCGGCCTCCGGGTTCCCCTGAAGTCGTGCCAGCTCAATGAGACCACATACCAACACGGAGAGATCTTCAGTGCCCAGGAGCTGTTCCCCGCCCGCCTGTCCAACCAGTGTGTCCTGTGTAGCTGTATTGTAAGGCCCTCTTCAGTCTCTGTGGCCCAAGCCAGTGTCTGTCTTACAAAGAGGGATGGGGGTGGGCCACTACCTAAGGATAAGAGAGGTTGGAGGGAAGCGAACACCCAGGACCCAGTGTCCTGCCCCTAGCTTGGTGAGGTGACCTTTCTCCAGGTTTTCACACTTGGCCCCCCAATAATAAGAGTAGCTCATCTCTACTCCCCCCAGTGGACGCCGTACTCCTTTGAGGGGAGGGAATGTGCCTGTGTTGTTTCTGTGCCTTCTCTGTTCATGCTCAGGGCCTGGCATGCAGAGGGTGAGTGGTTGCTTCAGAAGGAATGAATGAAGCAGCCATCAGTCCTGGGACCACAGACAGGAAGGGCCTGGCAGTAGCACATGGGGTCTAAGTCTGAAGTACTTAGACTCCTTGTGCCTGAGGTCAGAGTAAGGCTTAGGGACAGATGTGTGATTGACGGACAGAGCAAAGTCAAAACAGGCATGATTTAGAGAGTCTTCTCGTCTTGCTTGAGAGTCTTCCTGTAGATCTCTTCCCGTCAGTCTCTCAGCTGTTCCTCTTACCCTCCGGCTTAGCTTTCCTAACTCCTCACTCCCTCTTGCCAAACCTCTCTGAATGAGATGATAAAAAGGAAAGCCTGAAATCCAGAAAGGACGGGCAAAGGAACCATTAGAATATCCCCTGTCCACTGCCCATCTCCGACACACACACGCCTTCATGGAAGGCAGCCTACTGGGAAAAGAACACAGGCTTCAGGAGTCATGGAGGTCTGGGTTGGGATTTTGGCTCTGTAGCTATGCCAAGCTACTTAACCACTCGCTCTGAGCTCCATTTGAACTGGATGAGGTCTTTCCCCTACGGCCATTGACCAAAGATGGCCCCATGACTGTGAATCTAGCGGAGCAACGTTGTAGACTACGAGAGGCATGTGCTCGACCAAGCAGCCGCTCACTAGCCTGGATTTCCCGCTCTCCTTTTCTCATCTCATCCCTGTTTATGGCCCTGGCTTCGGTTCTGACCTCCCCTCTGGAAGCCCACGGGGTCCTTACATCTCGGACTCATAGGGAAAAACAAGGAGAGGAGTCCAAGCTGCCTCTTTTCCTGCTGGAGCATGGGGCCTTGCAGCCGAGTTTCACACTCCGAGGTGATTGTGCTCCCTGCCTTTCACAGTATATGAAACTTAGGAGAGACGTCCTCTCTAAAGGTGCCAGTCTACTGCCTCCCAGAGAGTCCTGCATCCTACAGTCTCACTACCAGAGCGGGCCTTGAAGTTGGCGGCCAATGGTTTTCAGTATAAGCCTAGGAGCCACCCACGTAGTCCCTTCTCATTTGAAGTCCCTGATGCAGGCCCAGGAGAAAGTGATTTCTGTAGAGAAAACCTGAAGCCTGAGCCCTGGTCCCATCTACCCTGACTGTCTCTGTGACTGGATGGCACAGTTCCCCCCACGCTCCCAGGACTCCCCTTATCTTGAAGCTCATCTCACAAGTTGATGGGAAGCCTGAGGGGAAATTGGAGGTGAAGTCCATTTCAGGGCTTGGATGGGAATAGGAGGTCAAGGGGACGCCCACCACCACCCCAGGTTGACTTGTCCTGTGCAGGAACCCCATGCCACTCTCTCCGTCCTCTACATTAGGGGAGGCCTCAAGGCTATTTGTCCCCAGGGTAAGAGGCTCTGCTGGGCCCCCAAGGCTGATCTTCAACAGAGCTCATTTCGAATTTGCTGTGTTCTGTCTTTCAGGAGGGCCACACTTACTGCGGTCTCATGACCTGCCCTGAACCCAGCTGCCCCAGCACACTCCCTCTGCCTGATTCCTGCTGTCAGACATGCAAAGGTGAGTGTCATAGTGAACTGTGTCAACTTGACACAGCCTAGAGTCATTTGAGAGGAAAGCCTTAACTGAGGAATTGCCTAGATCAAACTGACTTGTGGGCTTGTCTATGAGGAATTGTCTTGATTATTAATTGATGTAGGATGGCCAGCCCACTTTGGGCAGCACCATTCCCTAGGCAGTGGTCCTGACCTACCTAAATCAAGCTATCTGTCAAGCACTATTCTTCATGGTTTCTACTTCAAGTTCCCACTCGAGTTACTATATTGACTTCCCTCAATGATAGACTATATTTGTAAGCTGAAATAAATCCTTTCCTTCCCTAAATTGTTTTTAGTGAGGGTGTTTTATCACAGCAATGGAATGTAATTACAACTCTGAGTCTTCCCAAAGGCTGGCAGGGTTGCATAGTACCCCTTTTATGGACTTCCAGGAAGAGCCTAGGGACAGCCAGCATGTAGTAGACACTTCCTTCCACAGGGATGTGGTACCTTGGCGTGGATGTCCCAGAAAGCAGGACCCATGGCAGATGCTGTGCTGGACCACATCTGCTACTGCAATACCAGGAAGCACATGTGAGGCAAAGTGATGGGGGTGAGAGAAGAAGAGGGAAAAGTGTAGTCTCTGGCCAAGGCTCACATCAATAACTCTCATTAATGCTGCTTACTCTTGTAGTGTGGGTGACAGGCAGCTCTGGGAGCAGCCTGAGGAGAGGGGCCTGTCAGGGAACATGGATAGGAGGTACTTCTAGGGTGAAGCTGAGGGTGCTGGGAGCAGAGGGGGTACTGCTGCAGAGCCTTAGTGACCGGGTGCTGTCCCCACAATCCAATAAGGCTAAAAGGAACAAAGTAGCACCCGGAAGGGGCTGAGCATGGGCTGAGACCTGGTGTCTCCAGTCTTCCTCATGGCAGCATAGGACACAGGATTGGACTTCCAGGACAGATTTTTTGGGTAAACTGAGGCTAGCACACCTCCTGCTGCTGAAGAGCAGGCTGGGCTTGAGCAGAGGTATACAACTGGACTGTCTGCATGGACCGGGGAAGCCGATGAGAGCTTCTTGGGGAGCCTCGAATGTTGGGGTTTGGGAAAGTGTACTTCTGTTTAGTCCTCATTACTCCTCTTGACATCTGCACCGGAGTAAGCAGAGGCTGGTCTCAAGGCTCTAACAGGTGCCCAATCTACTCTCCTGGGTCTCTGGAACAGGAGCATTCAAGACAAGCAGATGGTATAGTGAAGCAAGGGCTTGGGAAAGAGAATGGGGCTAAGCTTTAAGAAGCTGCAGGGTTCTCTGTCTCTCTCTGTCTGTCTCTCTGTCTCTCTCTCTGACTCTCTCTGACTCTCTCTCTCTCTCTCTCTCTCTCTCTCTCTCTCTCTCTCTCTCTCTCTCTCTCTCATGACCAGCGTCCCAGAGGGGTGACCTAAGTAGACTAAATAAGATGCTCTGATCTAACTGAACAGTTCAGTCCATGGAGTGACCAGAAAGTCAGTGTTGGGGAGCTGAAGAGGCATCCTGGTAGTGGAGATTTTTGACAACCCAATAAAGACAAAGACAGGCTGTATAGAGAGGCACAAGCTCTCCTAAGGTAGCATGTGGGCTGGGGCTACAGAGGTGGCATTAGGCCTGTGGAAGGGACAGAGGTACAGGCAGAGGCTTCGGGACCATGGCTCTGAGACTGACCCGGTTTCCTTTTGAGTTTTCAGACAGGACAACGGAGAGTTCCACTGAAGAAAACTTGACACAGTTGCAGCACGGAGAGGTGAGTGTGCACACAGCCCTGCAGGCATGGCAGGAGAGAGGCTGCTCCCCTAGGTGGAAAGTCTGCATGACTCCAGCACTCACCTTTCTTAAGCATTGCACTTTATCTATTCCTGATCCCATCCCTCTGCCCGTGCTGTCTCCAAGGCCTGAGAAACTGACTCTGGGTCAGCTGCACTGGTGCCTCCATAACTGCAGCCTCCCTCCTCCCTCCCTCCCTCCTTCCCCCTCCCTCCTTCCCTTTTATCATGGTTTCTGCTATGGCTGATAGGCCAGAAGGGAACACATGGGCAGTGTAGGCCCCAAATTCCCCCGTTTCCCTTCTGGGAGTCCCTGACATTGTTCTTTCCAGAGCCTGTGAGTGTCATCAGACTAAGTTCCTGGGGAATGGCCTGTGGGTTGGTCCAGCTTCTGTGCCTTAGTTCTGGGGTGCAGGTTTTTTGCCAGGAATCTGTCTTTCTGCTCCCCGACTTCTGTTTGGTTCCTGTCAATATTGTCTAGAATTCAGAGGACCTAGCCTTCCTAGCTCTCTGTAACCTGAGGGGGGAGACAGGAGTACGAACCATATCCTGACTCAACTGCCCTATCGCTCCTCAGGGTCGCGTTACAATGTGAAAATTTCCTCCGTTCTTTCATCCTGGGATCCAGGAGCCTGGGACACCCAAAGCTGGGCTCCTGACCTTTTCTCCTCAGTCAGGGCATTTGCCTTTGTCAGGCTGATTTCTCAGAAGGCCCATAAACTTGAGCTGTTTGATCTCTCCTTCCTACCTGTCCCTAGAAGGCAGTGTGTGGTCACAGGCTAGTGACAGGCCCGGAACAGGTCCTTCCTGACTAACTGAATAACTTGGTCATGTACCAGTTGGGTGTTACATCAGTCCTTCAAGAACTTCTTAACCCCAACTCCACTTGACCAGTGCTTCACAGGCACTTCCTGTGTGCCCAAGTCTGTGCTGGGGCCTGGGAACTTTCTATTCCACAGGCTTCGTCTCTGGTCATGAAAGGATTACCTCAGAGACTGTGTGGAGTGGGAAACTTTAGAAGGGATGGTGTAAGTGGCTCGTGGACATCTAGGAAAAGGACAAGCAGGCTCCTCTCCTTGTCCCCAGCCCTGTCATTCCCCTTCTGTGGCCTGGAGCCGCCCAGTCCCCAAACTGAGCTGCAGAGCTCCTGCACCATAGGCTGCCATCCCCTCCCACACTTCACTGACTCAGCCCTCCTAGAGCTGCTCTGGAGGGGCAGAGGGTGGAGACTAGTACCTGGGGACAAGGATCTTGCATTCCAGCCATTGCGGAAGGGGGCCTCTTTTAAGAACGCTGTGTCTCTAAGTGGACTGTAGAGTTTTTTGTTTTCCTACACTGTAGAATTCGGGAACTTTCTGGGATCTTCAGAGGCTCATTCTGTTGTCTCACCACCTAACTTTTCCTACGCAACGAGATTTCTCTATTCCTGGTCCCACCTTGCTCTGCCTACTCACAGCAGCCCCAAGGTCTGAGAAAGCCCTGGCGGAGGCTGGCTTGCCAAGTCCTTGTCAGTGTTTTCATTGATTAGTCTGAGAATATCTTAGACCTCACCCAGAAGGTTCTGTGTGGAGCCTGTGCCCCACCCCCCCTCTCTCAGAAGTCTTCTTAGTCTCCATTAGCAGGCTTCTCAATGCAGCCTGGTCTGTGGCTCCAGCTGTGGCCTGTCCCACTCAGACAGCTCCACATCCCGCTTGCTGTTTGCAGAGACATTCCCAGGATCCATGCTCAGATGATGGAAAGAGGAGAGGCCCCAGTACGCCAGCCCCTACCAGCCTCAGCTCCCCTCTGGGCTTCATCCCTCGCCACTTCCAGGCAATAGGGATGGGCGGCACTACTATCAAGATTATCTTGAAGGAGAAACATAAGAAAGGTGGGAACAGGACCCTCCTCCCATGCGCTGATGGGGCGAGAGCCCCTACCTCCTAAACTTCCCACTCTGGTTCACCAATCTCAATCTGGCCATGAATTTTTAAACTCGAAAACAAACAAAATCGAGTGCACCCCTGACCGTCATGCACCCTAACTCCTATGTGACAGAGGAGGACAATGAGGAGCCCACAGACCGAATCAGGGAAAGAACCAGTCCTGTTTTGTAGGGGTGAGGGTGGGTGTGTCTCACTATGTAGCTCAGGCTGTCCTTGAAATTCGTCTCCTCCTGCCTCTGTCTCCTGAGTAATATTTTCCTGAGCATCTATTAAGTCTTTATTGAGAAGTGGGGGAGACAGGATAGAGCCTTCCCCAGTCTCTGCCCCAAAGGGCTCCTTGAACAGTTGAGGAGACCTATGAATACGTTATCATGAGACAGGACTGAGGACAGGACTCAAATGAAAGGAGAGGCAGGCAGAGCTGCTCTGCAGGTGACAGCGGGGATGACTGTGGAAGGGAGAACAGGGTTCACACAGCAGGACTCCCAGACTGGCAGAGAAGGAAGAGCCACAGGGCTACAGAATCTCAAATCCTGGGCTGTAGTAAGGCAGGGAGGGGGAAGAGGGCCTACGAGAGTTCACACCACCAGTGTTAACAGTGGTCCTTGGTTTTCCTGACAGGAAAGGCCAGGCTTGGTTGCCAGGCCAGCACTCTCCTCGCCGCCAGAAGAATTTCTTAGGCCAGGGGAGGGTTTCCCATCTTCAGCAAAGCTTAGGTTCCGGGAGCGATGTCAGAGTTGGTGCAGCTTCTATCCCTTAGCCTGCACTTTGCTCGCCGCGTAGCCGGTGTTCACTCCGGGCCTATGCTACATGTGAAGCTAGAGACGCTGGCCAGACCCGAGGCACTGACCCACTCTCCCTCTCTGCTCTCCGTGTTGCAGCTTGCACACACAATGGGAAGACATACTCCCACGGGGAGGTGTGGCACCCTACTGTGCTCTCCTTCGGCCCCATGCCCTGCATCCTGTGCACTTGTATGGATGGCTACCAAGACTGCCACCGTGTGACCTGCCCCACCCAATATCCCTGCAGTCAACCCAAGAAAGTGGCTGGGAAGTGCTGCAAGACCTGCCCAGGTAGGAGGGAGGCTGGGGGGCAGGGAAGACACTGTCCTGGGGGCGGGGGTGCTCCGGGGCCTGGAGTGCTTACGCTTAGCCACAGGACGTGGGGGTTACACGTTTTCTATGCTAGGAGCTCATGCACAGAAAATGCCAGAGTACATGGAACCAGCTATCATGATGGTGGTGTCCTCAGAGGCTCTTATAGACCTAAAATCAAACGGTTATTTGCATTCTATGCAGCCATAAAGCATTAGAACCCTGGATCTTTTGAGACTAGCCAATGTCCATTGAACACATCACAAACAATTTTTCCCCCTGTCTTTTAGAGGATGAGGCAGATGACGAGCACAGTGAGGTCATTTCCACCCGGTGTCCCAAGGTACCAGGCCAGTTCCATGTGTACACATTGGTATCTCCAAGCCCAGACAGCCTACACCGCTTTGTCCTGGAGCACGAAGCCTCTGACCAGGTAGAGATGTACATCTGGAGGCTGGTGAAAGGTGAGTGGCCAGCTCCCGCTCCCAGCCTCATGTGCCTCTGGTACTTCCTGCCCTCAGAACCCTTAGGGGCCTTAAGGAGGTTATGCTGGTCAGATGCCTCAGCCTCCTTCCAGGAGTAAGAACCCCTGATTCCATTCCCATTCCTCTGTGACTTGTGATAGCTCTGATAAGCTCGCCAAGGCCCCTGAATGCTCCCTCTCCTGGCCATGGAGGGTCACTGCACCCTTTGAGGAGCCGACCCTAAAATCATAGACGCTACTGATAAGATCAAAGCATTGAGCCATGATCCGAAGCCTGGAGAAAAGAAGATTTAGGGTGTGGGGAATGATGGCTCTGACTCTGGTGGGATGCCCTGTTCAAGGGAACAGTTTTATTCTGAGTGACAGCAGAGGCTATGGAACCAGGCAGACCTAGATTCAAACTCACCTCTGCTACTTGGCTCTTTTCATTCGTGTGACCCTGGGCAATCACTTAACCTCTCTGGACCTCAGTGTTCCCTTCTATGAATTGGGCAAAGGTGCTCTGGGATAATCCCTGACCTATGGAATGTGGCAAAAATACCTGAATCCCACCTACCACTCTGGCTGGTTAGAATGGTGGAGAGGTGGGCTTCTATTGCTCTACCTCGGAGGGAGGTGCAGAGCCGCAGAGCAGGAGAGGCAGAAGCAGGAGCTCTCGCCATTGCTCTGAATCTGAGATCATCCTGTTTCCCGGGGCTGGTGCTGGCTCCAGCTCTCAGACCACCCACACTCCACACCCTAGCAGGTGCTGGGGCAGCAGTGAGCCGCCATCTTGGAGGACACGTGCTTGCTGACCCGTATGCAGCAGGTGCTTGTGGGGAGCTGAGCTGGTCCGAGAAGGCTTCCTAAAGAGTAGACCTCTGCAAGTGAGGGAAGCTGGAGGGCCTTGGAGACGCCACGGGGGCTTTGCAGGGGGTAGAGCAGCATCGGCCCTGTGCCCTGTGAGCTGCACACAAAGGGCACTGTGTGCAGAGTACTCCCACTTAATCCTCACAGGAAACTTCATGGTATGTACTCGGACCCCATTTTTGAGGGGCTTAGTAGCTAGAGTGCTCACCTTGTACACGGGAGGCCCCGAGTTCAACTCCCAGCACAGGATAAACCAGGCACAGTGGCACAAACCTGCAATCCCAGAAGTGAAGCCAGACGTTCAAGGTCATTTTCAGATACATGAGAATTTGAGACCAGCTTGGGCTACGAAGAAGTGCCGGCTCCATTTAGGAGATAGCATGACTTGCCTGAGGGCTTAGGGAGGCATCTGGGAAAGACCAAGAAGGGCCAGGATGACACACTGAGAAGGAGACTTATTTTCTATCTCATTGTCTCTGGATCCAGCATAAAAGAAATGAGGGGGACCGTCAACTCCACCATGACAGTTCCTACTGCCCTATCCCTAACAGTGCTCCCCATCTGCTGCCCCTGAGTCACCTAAATGATCACTGACTCCTTCACTGCCCCACACTGTCACTCCCTGGGCTCATCATCAGGGCTTCCACTTGCAGTCTCTTCCCTCAGAGGGGTGAACACTGAACCTGTACTAGCAAGGGCACTCCATCTGGGATCAGCACAGCAGCGTCTGAGCATAATGGACTCAGGGTTAAGAGCCTGTGGGACTCTGGAGTTTCTATCTCCTGATGGGTCCTAGCCCCTGCCCAAGTCCCACACAGGTGCCTCCCTCTCAGCCCAGAACAGCTTGGTCCAGAGAAGTTTGGCTTTACTGAGCTGGACTGGCCTGTTGCCTGGAACTCACTCACCAGGGCCAGCTCTGCCTAGGGGGTCACAGGGCCCAGCTGTGCTCACACTTGACACAGCCTTTCAAAAGGGCAAGAGGCACACTCAAGACCCCCAGGCCAAAGAGCATCCTTCTTCTTCATTATGCATCATAGACCCAGGGTGTGTGTGTGTGTGTGTGTGTGTGTGTGTGTGTGTGTGTGTGTGTGACTTCCTCCCAACGTCACCCCTTTTCCCATGTACTGGGGGTCATGCAGTGGCAGGCCTGTGCAGGAAGGCCTGTCCCCATCTCATAGACATTATTTCTTGGCACTCCAATGTGGCGCCTGGCCTTTGAAGCTGTATACTGGTTCTTGGCACCTAAACTCCAAAACAGAGCTATTTCCCGGTTCCTGAAACTCAGTCCCCGAATCCATGTTCTCTGTTCCCCTTCGTGGGGCCTCATTCTGATCCCTGGATGCAGGTCAGGTTCTTGGTGTTCCTCAAGGGAGTGATGGCCTGGCTGAGGCCTTGCTGGCTGCAACTGTTCTCTCTGGCCAGAGGCTGCAGTGCATAACAGCTAGTGACATCTCACAGAGCATGTGCTTAGGGCCCCAGTGCCATGGATGGTGCCAAGGGCAGCTTCCCACACAGTAAAAATATCAGAAGATTCAATTAATACCCCATTCCTCTAGACTAGGTGCATATATGTATTTATCTACTCAGCTACCCACCCACCTACCCAGCCAGCCAACACTAAACTTATCCATCCATCCACCCTTACACCCATCTTTCCACCCATCCATCTACCTGTCAATTCATCAACACACCCATCTATCCATCCATCCATCCATCCACCCATCCACTTACTCCTACACCCATCTACCCATCTACCCATCCACCCCACACCCATTTATCCATCTAACCATCCATACTCCCATTAATATATACATTATATACATACATATATTCATAAATACATACATTCATACATACATACATACATACATAAAGCATATATCCACTCACCCATCCTTCTACCCAGGGAATCACTTATCGTACATGTTTCATTCTCAGAACTCAGGGAGTTAAGATCTCCAGAGTTCCAAGTCTGAGAGAGAATTAGGCAAAGTCGTGATGACGGCACCATAGGAATGGGTGTGACTGGGCTAGAAAGATAGCCCAGTTGGCAAAGTGCTTGCCTCAGAGCCTGAGAACCTGAGCTGAGGCCCCCAGAAGGCATGTAAAAAGGCTGGGTGTAGTGGCACATGCTCGAAACCACAGCACTGGGGAAGGGGAGACAAGAGGATCCCAGCCAGCCTAGCCTGCGTGGTGGGCCCCAGGCCAATGAAAGACCCCATCCCAAAGGAAAAGGCAACCTTAGTGAAGATGGTGCCCAAGGTTGGCTGTCTATCCTGTCTTCCATATTCACATCACATATGTGAACACACACACGGTTTAAAAAAAGGGTAAAATAATAACCAGAACCTAGTGTGATCGGCCCTGTGGAGAGGAGGCTGTGGTCACCTTCAGGCTGGGTCGGGCAGCCTTCCCACTAAGGCCGAGTGGGCGGGCCACTCGCTGGCTGTCCACAGAAAGCAAGGACAGAAGCACTGGCATCTGCAAAGGTTTGGTTTCCTCCCCGGGCCTCAAGTATTAGCTAGGGATGGGTCCTACTCAAGACATGGTGCTCCGTGTTCTCGGACGTCTGAATAAACATGGCTCTGGATTTTTATCATATGCCTTGTGCTAGAGAAAAGCTCGAATGGTCTACATGGGTCAGCCTTTCTCTCTTTATTTTCCTTTATCTCCTCCCTCCTTCCTCCTCCTCCCACCCTCCTTCCTCCTCCTCCCCCTTCCACCACCCTCTCCTTCCTTTCTCCATCCATCCTCCTTCCTCCTTCCTCCTCTTCCTTTCCTCCTCCTTCCCCTTCCCCCTCCCTCCTTCCATCCCCACCCTCCTTCCTTTCTTCCTCCTTCCTTCCTCCTCTCCCTCCCTCCCCTTCCCTCCTTGATTCCCCCTCCCTCCTTCCCACCCTCCTTTCTTTCCCTTCCTCCTTCCCCTCCCCCTCCCTCCCTCCTCCTCCTCCTTCCCTCCCCCCCCTCCTTCCCTGTTTCAGGGCAGATATAAGGATGGCTCTGGTGACAGAAGCAGCAGCAGAGGAAGGAAACTAAAAGAACAGGTTTTACTTACCGTGGAGGTGACCGGTGGTCAGAGAAGCCAGAGCATTTCAAATGGTCACCATTAGGATTACGGTTAAGAGGGGCCAGGGTTCTGGTGAACGGACTGAGGAGGGGCCACGGGGTAGAAGAACAGACTGGAGCCCTAGAGGTTTATTCCACATTTGCTTCGAGTCTCCTCAGATTGGGGGCAGCTCATGCTGTGTCTTCCTGCAGGAATCTACCACTTGGTTCAGATCAAGAGAGTCAGGAAGCAAGATTTCCAGAAAGAGGCTCAGCACTTCCGGCTGCTCACCGGCACCCATGAAGGTGGGACCCTGAGCTAGGACTGGGGCTGGGGTAGGGGCAGAGACAAAGCAGGAGCTCTTGGGGAGTTCCCAGGCTGCTGGTGTCTGGGGGTGGGGGGTGTCCGCTGCAGACGTCAGTTCCCAGCACAGGAATCCAGTGGGTGTCTGGGCCAGAGATTTCTCAATCCCTAAGTGAGAAAGAGAAGGTGAGACTGAGCAGCTGGCTTTGTCTCGGCCCAGAAGGCTCAGGTCTGAGCTCCCAGGCCCTGGTGCTTCCATGTCTCTAGACCAGCAGTTCTCAACCTGGGGGTTGTGACCCCAAAGGGGTCATGTATCAGATATTCACATTACGATTCATAACAGTGGCAAAATTACAGTTAGGAAGAGGCAATGAAATAACTTTATAGTTGGGGTTACCAGAACGTGAGGAGCTGTATTAAAGGGTCACAGCATTAGGAATGGTGAAACCTACTGCTCTATACTGCCCATTCCCAATGAGGCCCTTCTAGCCACTGTCATAGCCTTCTCATTCATTCTTTATTACTCTATGAAGATGGACCTGGATGTTTTTGTGGGGATGGCAGGTCAGTTGACAGATGAAACATTACCCACAGAAGTCAGGAAACCTAACCCCTAAATACAGGGTGTCTGAAGGCTAAGTCTCATACCTATAAGATAGGGACCTCAGCTCTCCACCCGCGGGTCCTAAACCCTGGCCCATACAGTCTCCCTGACTCAAGCGTTTAAAAGGCCCAGGCCCCACCACTGTTGCACACATGCTTGTGAAATGCATGGCCATACACACCACTTGTCTCTTCCTCCCTCTATGCAGGTTACTGGACCGTCTTCCTAGCCCAGACTCCAGAGCTGAAAGTTACAGCCAGCCCAGACAAAGTGACCAGGACATTATAGCAAGGACCTAAACAGTTGCAGATATGAGTTCTATTGGTTTTATTATTATATATTAATAAAGACGTCGCATTACCCCCTCCCCTCAGCCCAGCCCTGCCTGTCGACTTCACATCCTGTTTCAGGGACCCTTCTAGGCAGATACCTTTGTCCTGAATGTATATGGGTAGAAGTGGATTCAGAAGGGGTACAGAGGGGTCTGATTCCTCACAGCTGCTTTTCATTAGAGCGAGGGGTAGCTCTTGCAGCCTCCTCCCAGGCCTGTCTCCCAGCACCCTAAGCCATCTGCCCTGAGCCCCTGAAATAGGATGATTTTATGGGTAGCAACCCCCTCCCCTCCAGTGGCTTCCTTGCACTGAGCCGAAGAAGAAGAAGTAACTTAGTTTGCCAAATAGTAGTGACCGCAATCTCAATGCACTTTCCCCAGGGCCTAGGGCCTCCCTAAGGCCAGCCATCCCCACTTTAGGGAATCTGAGCCTAGGGAAGAGCTGGAGCAGTAATGTGCCCGAAGGCACAGAGGGGGTTAGTGACTGGCTAGGACTGGAAGCCAAGGCTCTGGCTCCGGGCTAGCTAGCGCTCCTTCCCCCATTCTTGCTGCCACACGAACAGCCTCACCTCCAAGGGATCCAAGACTGTAGTCAGATTGCCAAGTTGGCCCGTTGTCTGAGAAGGCCTAGCCATTACAGTGAAAGACAAATCCACCATTTATCCTGCCCACGTGTGTAAGTGCTTGCAATGTCCAATATGGTTTATGGCCCGTGACTTCACTTACGTCAAACAATGTAGGATTTACCCCCACTCTGGAGAGGCCCCAGAAGCTCGAGTAAGACAGTCTTTCTCAGAGCCTTACAGTGATGAATAGCCAGGCAGGACCTGAATCTGGGGACTCTGCCACTCTGGTGAAACTCTCAGGATAGCCAGGCTTAGCCATCCACAGTCCCAGCTCTCCACTCCTTCAATCGGGGACAGAGAAGAAGCAGTGAAGAGATCGAGGACAGAGGCCTGCTGTCAGGGGGTGTGCAGCCGCCTAGAGAATCCACCCTGTTGTCTCTACAGCCGTGGTTTCCACTATACTGAAGGCTGGGGATCTAATGGTTTCCACTATACTGAAGGCTGGGGATCTAATGGTTTCCACTATACTGAAGGCTGGGGATCTAATGGTTTCCACTATACTGAAGACTGGGGATCTAATGGTTTCCACTATACTGAAGGCTGGGGATCTAATGATTTCCACTATACTGAAGGCTGGGGATCTAATGATTTCCACTATACTGCTTCTGAAGTCTGGAGATCTAAGCAGCCAATGCCACCTTTACTAGGAGTCATGGTCCTGAAGCTCCCTTTGCCAGCTGTAGGGGTGGGGGGGCAGGCTCAGTTAGAAAACATGTCTGTGGCCTCCCTGTCACCTCGTAGCTCCTACCTGCCCCCTTCTTGTGGAAAGGCATCATTTTGGCTAGCTTCCTTACCACAGAGACTTAACCTGGCAACTCTGGAGGTGCATTCTAAGAAACTCAGGAACCTACAGGCCCAGCCATTCATAGGGTGTGCTCTGACCAGCTTCCCAGCTATATGGAATGTCTCTTCACCAAAGTGTTCCCAATGCTCCCCTCGTCCCTTGTCCCCAGTCCCTGGTGTACTCTTTTTGATCTGGCAGGACAAGCTGCTTTCCTGGCTTATTTAATAGTCACATCTAAAGCCTACAATGTGTGCCTGAAGCCTGCTCCCCCAACCCGGAGAGAGGGGCACATTTTGTACATCAAACCCTCCTGGCTTTAGTCCAGGCCTTCCTATTTGAGCAAATACTCATTTTGTACAGCACCAAGCTGCTCCATGATGTTACACATTTTCTCAGCCACTCTGGGGTAAGCTTTACACTAGACCAGAAAGAGAATGAGGGGCCGACAATGCCCTTCCCAAGTCTGGGGGTTGGGGGACATCAATAAGGATAAAGTGGTGGCATTGTGACATCTAATGATGAAGGAGGTGAAGGCGGGACTTCATGGAGCATAGCCCCCTGATCCCAACCGAGGACACTTACACAGGCTCGGAGGACAGGGCAGAGATAGTGAATGGAACCAGAGAGGGGGGTGGGTAAGAATGGAGAAACAGAAAACCCAGAAGATCAGAGAAGCAAAGGACGAGAAGCACCATCCTTCCCCAGTGCTGGACAGGGCTGGGCAGTGAGCAGATGGAGGTGAAGCCGCCCCTCAGCTGAGAGACACTGGCTTTACCCCAAGAGACAATCTGTGACTCCAAGAGCCACCTCTACCTGCTAGAGAAGAGTGGCCTGGCAGAGCTAGGCAGAAGTCAGAGAAGAACTGTTTAGGGAGGTCATGGGGAAGGCAAGACAGACTGACTAGGTGTAAAGTTGAGGGAGAGTGAGCGTGAGCAACGTCATTAGATGGCGTCAAGAACACACACACACACACACACACACACACACACACACACACACACCTGGCACCTGAGGAAATAGCCACATACTCTGGGTATATCATGGGTTACCAGAAGGTTGGGTTAGAGACAGAAGGTGGGAGCTGTTGGCTTCTAGATGGTGACCAAAGCCAGGAGGGGAGGGACCACGGCCTGGGAAAGATTGTAGAATGAAAAGAGAAGGGAGACCTAGACAAAGGCTGGAGCATCTTGCTGGGGAGGCCAGACGGAAGGCCAGACACTCACCACCAAAGAGTTGAGTAGTGGGTCCGGAAAGAGCCCTCTGTGGGGACCATTAGTGTTAGTCGAGAGGCAGAAGCTGGGTTGAAGGGACCTGAGGTGGCATCTGGGAAGTGAGGAAAAGGTTTAATAAATCTGGCAATAAAGAAGAGATGCGGGAGAGTAGCAGGGGCCTCAGGAATCACCTGCTGCCTGGAGGTCAGCAACACCCACTCCACCATGCTAGCATGTTCAGATTTGTCCTCTCATCTGCTTCCCGGAAGACCCCGGTGAGGTAGAGATTCCTACGCATGCCACATGGATGAGGAAACGAAAATCCAGGGAATGAAAAGAAGAGCTGATTCCAGCCTGGGTCTAAGGGACCTCACAGCGCTGCCTCCCACCCCGCCCCCACAGACCTGAGCTTAGAGCCCTATTCCACTGGCCCATCCCGGCAGGCAGCCTTCTAGTCCAGACCTGGCTCATTTACTGTGATGCCTCCAAGTTTCTTGGGGCCACTTCCTCTTCCCTTCCTCCTGCAGCTGTGACACCACCTCTATCCATCCCTCCAGGGATGCAGGGCTCTGGGAAATGGCAGTGTTTCTGAGAATTGAAAGGTGGTCTGAGGTTTGGAGCTGCCGCAGGCGTAAGGGAAGGCCTGGGGCCACACTGGGCACAATGGCATCTCTCTCTAGGACTGGCTTAGAAACCCACCTCTCCTCACCCTAGTCCCTGGAAGGCACCCCTGCTTGACTTCTTCCTCCTCAGAGTCATGTTTGCAAAAAGAGTGGGAACTGCTATCCAGTGGCTAAGGCTGGCAGGGACTGGGCCAGTGTGGGTCTCTATGCATATGCCCTTCACTGTGCAGAGAAGCTTTCTAGAATTAACTGGGGTCCTGGACCTGTGGGCTGATGTAATGACCACATGGTATCTGCTTTTACTTTCCCTTTACCCCACTCTGGTGCAAATCATGCAACATACCTAAGGTCAAAGGGCAATGAACCCACTCAGAGGCTGTGACTAGAAGGTTCAGGTTGTTACAACCTGCTCACAGCTTCCTGCCACCAGCTTTTCCCTTCCCTCTTCGCCCTGCTAGAAACTTCTACCTATCAGCCCAGGTGGCCTTTCCAAACCATCATTCTATCAGGCTCTCCCCATTAAAGCTGTCCTCCGGGACTTCCCACCACCCTTGGGCAACACTAAAGCCCTCTGTGTTCTGACCCTTCTTGGTGCCTCCTGCTATGTCTTCAACACCATCCCCCTTGCTTGTTCTCCCAGCAGCAGGACCAGGGAGTGGAATGTGGTGGTTTGAATGAGAATGGCCCCATAGATTGATAGGCTTGAGTGCTTGGTTCCCAGTTAGTAGAACCTTTTTGGGAAGGATTGGGAGGTGTGGCCTTGTTTGAAGAAATGTGTCACTGGGAATGGGCTTTGAAGCCCATGTCAAGTCTGGTTGTTTCTCTCTCTCTCTCTCTCTCTCTCTCTCTCTCCCCTCTCTCTCTCTCTCTCTCCCCATGCCCTCTCTGCCCCATTCTTGCCTGCTACCATGTAACCTGCCATGATGTTCATGGATTAACCCTCTGAAACGTTAAGAAAGCCCCCAGTTAAATGCTTTCTTTTATGAATGTCGCCTTGGTCATTGTCTCTTCACAGCAATAGAATATTAACTAAGACAGCCTCCTTGGCCCTTCTTGTTGCCTAGAAATTGTATGTTCTTCACAATAAAACATATTCTTCTTCATAGTAAAGATCTACCACCCAGCAGTGCCCCACAGGAGGCATTCAATGCACAGTGATCAAAGAGGGCAACGTGATGAGTGGCAGTGGAAGGGACTCGAAGGGACACATAGGTGCTCAGTAAATGTCTGTTGAGTCCTTGTTGTTAGGACCACAGCCACACTCACCGTCACTACCACATTCACTCCTAGGACCTAACACTCATGGGGCCCAGGCAGCAATGCAAACAGAGTCTGTACGTCTCGAATATTTAAAACTTGAGAGTCAAACTGACGAACGACCGCACATGTCTTACCTTCCGTCTTTAACAACTATCTTTAGAATGACCCTGAAGACCAACTCCAAATACAAAATTTTCTGGCTTCTGTGAACTCCTTGGTAGCACAGGAAAAAAACAGCCCTTGTTCTCTGGCTTTTCTTCCCCCTCCCTTCTGTTTCGTTTCTTTATTTTCATTGTTTGGAGGGGGTGATACCCACGTTGGCCTTGAACTCGTAATCCTCCTCCCTTGTCCCAAGTGCTGAGATTACATCCGTGAATCACCAGGCCTAGATCCCTTTTTCTTCATGTTTAGCTCTTGCTCATGGGTAGGACCACCCCAGCCTGCATCCTGGGACAGCTTAGGACATTTATAGACGCTTACAACCACATCAGGTCACACAGTCCTTACCCTTCCCTTCAAACCTGGGAGACGTCACCTGTATCAACAGAATGAAGCAGAAATTAGGCAGGTGACTTCTGGCCAGAAAAGGCCACAGAGACACTGCCTTGTTACCAAGATGCATGCTTTTGGAGCTCTGAGCCACTTAGTTCCAATGACTCCGTGGCAGGCTGTCACACTGTGAGGAAGCCAAGCCACTTGGAGAGGCGTCTCTAGACATTCCGGTTGCCAAGCCCAGCTGAACATCAATCAGTTTAACTACCAGAAGCGATAGCCCAAGTATTTGACTGTCAGGCCCAGGCACGGTGGGCACAGAGGACACATTTGTTGGCCCCAGCTCCTAGCAAACAAAATTTGGAAGCATTAAAAAGCAGTGGTGGGGGGTGTAATCTGTTATGCAGTGAAGGCGAATGAGACCTGTCCACATTCCACCCAAATGCTGATGTCCCCCGCTGTAGCAAATGGTCCCTCTGAGAATAAATGTGAACCACACTGTCTGCAACCAGATTCCATTCTCTGACAAAAGGATCCAGGCTTCCTAGTTTCCTGTGATCTTTGATGGGGGGAGGGTGCTACTCCTTTCCGGGAGCTCCTGATACTATGGGGTACAACTGAGACACCTCCCATCCCTTGTCATTGTCATAGGCACTGGTTTCTACTCCCAGGTGATCTCCCAAGTTAGGAAACCAGAGAATGCACACACGCACACACACACACACACACACACACACACGTCTGGCACCGACCACCCTTAGCCAGTGGATGAGGGTGTGTGGCACCAACATTCCAGCTCCTTCGCACTGGTGTCAGCAGCTGAGGAGTCACCAGCCCCTTCTCCAGAGCTTCTCTGCAAGACTGAGCCCAGCTCCTCTTTGTGGGACTTGGCTTGAACGATCCCCGCCCTCACCTCCCCTTCTTACCTCTCCTCCCCTCCACACGTTACTACTTCATCTTGGAAACATCTTCTAAGACTTTACCTTCACCCGAGGCTTCAGCTCAACCTCTGAGTCCGGGGATCCCAGCAAAAGGCAGTTACCACGGGGTTGGGGATTTAGCTCAGTGGTAGAGCGCTTGCCTAGGGAAGCGCAAGGCCCTGGGTTCGGTCCCCAGCTCAAAAAAAAAAAGAACCAAAAAAAAAAAAAAAAAAAAAAGGCAGTTACCACGTGCCGGGTATTCTGTCCTTTAGCCTGCACACAGTTTGTTTTCTTCCTATGGTGGCTGCCTTCTCAGAGTGCTTCAAAACTCACTGGCAACCCTCCCAACTCCCATAACCAGGCACAGCAGAAGGACTCCCCAAAGCTTTGGGGCCATGGACTTTCTTGCTCTGGGGCCATGGCTGCCCATGCACCTTCCCCACCTGGTGGCCAAGCACTGACTATTTCCCTTTTCCCACTGCCTAGCTGCTCTGGCAGTGTCCAACAGCACCTCCTTATCCTCCCAAGATGCAGCCTCTGCCCTAAGGGTCTTCAGCACTTACACCAGTTCACCTGTCAGCCCTTTCTCTTATCTTCCTACACAAGTCACACTTCAGGGCTGGCTGGTTGTACTGAGTAACGGGAAAAGTTGAGGCTCAGCTATGGACCACTTGCTCTAGAGGCAAGACTCGAACTCGAAACACCTCCACTGCCTGCGGCTGCCAGCAGGGTGCACAGAGCCCGGGACAGGGGGCGGGGGGTCGGGGCGCGGGCGCAGAAGAACGCGGGCTTTGATTCGTGACTCCGGCGTGGACCCAGACGCTAATTAAAATCGCCTGGGCCGCGGGGGCGGCGGGGCGGGCACAAAGCCGGCTTTGACCTGGCGGCACAGGCCAGGCTTGTGGGACGTGTTTGTTTTTGCTCGTAAAGCTCAGCGGCCCAGAGGAGCCTGGCGAGGGCCCCTGAGGCCATGGCTGTCCTCCCTGCCTGCTCCCAGCAAGCCCCAGCCCGGAGCAGGAGCTGTGCGCTCCCGGCCTCAGTTTCCCCCTCCATTCACCGGGAACGATAAAAACATGGCAGTGCTATCTTTGAAGTTTACTGAGTTCCAGGCCCAAGCTAAAGCTCTTCTCACTCTACCGATGAAGTCCAGAGAGGGTGAGCACCTCACCCAAGGTCACAGAGTTCTAAGTGAAAGAGCCAGGGCTGGAACCCAGACTCTTAAAGCCGCCGGAAGCTGCCTCTCCAAAGAGGGAGAGCTAGGAAGGGCCAGCTGGCAACAGGAAGGTGGGTTTCAGCAAGGAGGCGTTTCCGGCTCACCTCCCAACAAGCTGTCCATTAGAACGAGCTCCCCAGGGTGGGTGTTCCAGCAGAGGACTAGACAGAATTCCCCGGAGCCCTCAGGCTCCTTCCAGCCCAGTCTTTGGGGCTCCTGGCTGCACACCAGTGGCAACTGCTCTGGTGGGGAGGCACTCAACTGTTAGGTTGGGTGAGGGGAAATATGGGTGCGCCTTCGTGGTGCAGGTTTGCGTGGATGGGTGGAAACCAGGAAAAGTTGGGAAACTCAGTGGTTGGAAAGATGCACTGGCTGCAGGGATCATTCCCTGACGTAGAGAGAGCCTGAGGTCTCTTCTTACCCTCAGCCTTCCATCTTGCCCTGTTGAGCTCTACTTCCCACTTTGGCCTGGCTTCGATTTACTGGTTAGCCCTCAGCTCCGAGCAGACTACGATTTCCCAGCTGGTCCCCCCCGCCCCCCACCTTCCCTTTGGAATAGCTATCCTGGGGTATTGACAGGCTCAATGTCTGTCCTTCATGGCAGATAAGGAGCCCCCGGGTGGGGCTATAAAGGCTTTCCAGCCCACCCTCCCACCACGGTCCATCCTCCTTCATAAAGCTGGCGCAGGCAGATTCACTCTGCCTTGCGCCAGGGCTTAGCCTGCTCTGCCACAGGCCTGGCAAGAGGCTCTGGGATACACTGGGAGTCTTCAGAGAATAAAGGAGACTGCTAGGAGGCCCCGGCTCACTGAGGAAACCAGGGATGAAGAAAATGACAATCTGTATCAGTGCAGTTGGGCAACAACAGAGATGTCTATGCCTGGTTCCTGCCACCTCTCACCCTCACTTGAGCCGTGAGCCTTTGCCCTCCCCTCCATCCTCCCCATCCCACCCCCACTGGCCCAGTGTCTGCAGATGGAAGCCTGGAGAGGGCTCTGATCCCAGCCACCTGTGAGGAGGAGGACAAGAAGAAGAAGAGGAGGAGGAGGAGGAGGCAGCCAGAGGGAGGACTTCTCAAGGCTTTCTCCCTCCCTCAGCCCAGAGAGCCAGAGCTTGGACAGAGACACTATTAACACGAAATTTGCAAACATAGCTTCTAAAAATAGCTCAGGCTGGCAAGGCCCACCTGGCACAGACTGCACCTTTGCGGCTGCTGGCCTGCTCCCCTCTGCACGCTGGCCACCAGTCTGTCAGCAAACATGTCACTCTGCCCTCCCCGACCCATGGTGAAGGGGCCACTGCAGCTCTGGAGGTGGGAACATGAGACTTGTCCCAAACTGCTAAGAAGGAGGGGGAGGATTTGCCCACAGAGGGGGTGACCATCTCATCTGCTGCCTACAAGGAGTGCTGAAGATGGGGTGGGGAGTCCGGAAAGGCTCAAAACAGCATTTACAGGAAAAGGACCCCCAAGACCAAGTTCTCAGCACTAAGGAGCTTTTTGCCCCTAAGGGACAGAAGTCAGGGATAAGGGACAAAGACGGGAGACAGAGGAGAAAGGAGAAGAGAAAGGGAAAAGGGAGAGGGGGAAGAGGTATTTGTCCTGAAGGGGGACAAAGGACTGCCTCTGGATAGAGGGGAGACAGATGTGTCACATAGAAAAATGGTGGTTTATAAAAGTATTAGGGAAAACCTTGTGTAAGGATGAGGTGTTTAATTTTAATTGGGCATGTGGATTCGGGAAGCCAAAGGGGGCTTTCAATTGCTGGATTTCAATTCTTGGATAGCTGGGCCTTGGTCAGTGTCAGGAGGAGGAAGTGGCCAAACAAGGGAAGAGACCTTGGTGGTAGCTCTAGGAATGCAGTCTGATGGTTTTTAGCAAGGCAGAGGGGATGGGGAGAAGGGTGAGGCTGCCAGAGCCAGAGTCCCTTCAGGCTTCACAAAGGACCCTGGTCCAATCCTAGTAGAAAATACCCAGGACAAGGGCAGGGCTGGGAGGCAACTCCATTGTCAAGTGGATCCAGGTATGGATGGGGGCACGGTCCCTCGGGCCCCACCCCTAGCTTCAGAGCCATAAAGGAACCAGAAAGTTTGTCTAGTCCAACACGTTAACTGAACAAGTAAGAAACGTTATGGCCTAAACTGCTGGTGTAACTTGCCAAATCCCTCAAGCCAATGGCAGAGACGCCGTAGAGCCCAGGTCTGCTGGCCTGATGCAATGACCATCATTAGCAACAAGTCTCAAGATGTCCTTTCTCCATCATCTATTTTCTGAGCACCTACTGTGTGACAGACGTGGTGAGGTGAACTAGACAGGCAGGCTCCTGCTTTCCAGTAAGTTCCATTACAGTCTAGTGGCAAGGATGACTCAGATGAGCGCAAGCCTCCGTGTGCCCTGGGGCTCTAATAGAAGCAGACCCAGTACTGGGTTTCCCAGCAGGGCACTGCCGCTTCGTTGTCAGCTCGTTTGGATTGGGGGTCATCAAAGAAATGAATCTCTGAGCATGTCTGTAAGAGCATTCCAGAAAGGTGTAGGTGGGAAGACCCACCCTCAGTGTGGTAGACGTCATCCCATGCACTGGGGTCCTTGACTGACAGGAGAGAAAAAAGTGAGCTGAACTCCAGGCATTTGTCTGTGTCTGCTTCCTGGCTACAGACGTGGCCACTTCATACTGCTCACCCTATGACTTCCTTACACAGTGGATGGACCCACAAACCGTGGACTAAATTAACCCCCTTCTTCCTTAACTGTTCTGTCAGTGTGATGCCAAAGAGACAAGAAAGGCAATAAACATCTCCAGGTAACAGTGGAGGACAGAGATCTGGGAAGCTAATAACTTGCCCGAGGTCACCCAGCAAAGTTGGAACTGGAGCCTCCCCCATCAGACTGTAGGTCTCCATCATCCTTGTTGGTGGAAAGTAGTCACTTGCTTCTGGGAGTTTCCTCTTCTAACCCTCATGGATTAGAGCTACACGGTCTCTGGAGTCCTGTGATCAGAATGGTCAGACCCTGCTACAATCCTTGCTCTGGGTAGGGATTGTTCCCTGGGTGTGTAGGTAGGTCCGCTATTCTCTGATAGCTCTCCATTAGTAAGCAGCAGTCCAGCTAGCCCCAGCAATCCATCAAACCAGACACTTATGCCCTCCCCTAGCACGGACAGTAAAACTGGCTGTAATCTTTTCTGCCTGTTAAATGTCCTTGAGTAGGCTAGTAGATATAAAGACATGTGACCTGCCTCAAGGATCTCCAGCTATGGGGACTCATTCTCAACAGCTCTGGGTCATCAGCCATCGGCTCAGATAAAGACCAGGGTGATGACTTGGGTACTATTCACTCTCTTTTCACATCAAGTCAAATTCTCCTCAGGGCGTTCATTCCAGATAGCCTCTTGCATAGCTGCTGACCATTCTCCATGCTCACGAGGCATATCAGTACATACATACCTCCCATGTGCTGCCTACAGTTCCCCAGAACTCTGTAAAGCAATCTTTGCCTCAAGTCTACCCCTCTGTGACATGTTATGGGCAACCAGTGCTCTGACAGAATACCCTGGGGGAACCAGTTGTCCCACTGTTAGCTGACTCCTGGCCCTGGCATCCATCTGTGGAGTCCCTCTGCCTCCCCTGACTGCTCCCATGTCTCCATGGTACCTGTATGGCTTTCTCCAGAACCACTGGACTGAGCTGAAAAGAAGGACTCCCAACCACTGTGAACTTTAGGCTATCTTAGATAAGTCATGTACTCTCTCTCAAGCTCAACTCTCACACCTAGAAACTGGGGAGACCAATCCCCATTTCTCCATGTCTTCTCACAGGACGTGAAATTGGCAAGGGGGCGGGGGTTGGGAGAGTAAATGAGATCACAAGTTGGACAGTGCACAGAGACTGGGCATCCAGTTACTAGTGACTCATGACGGATGAGTTCACCCATGTGGAAGAACCAAATGGCAACTCCTGCCCTCCCTCAGGCTTAGAAGAGGATTCAGTTGTTTGGCCGTTGGACATAGAAAAGCCCCTCTTGAGTATCCGAACCCATTCGGGGTAGGCAAGAGGGTGAGACCCCAACACAAGCCTCCGGGAGCTCACAGTCTGTCTTGGGAAGAGCAGGCTCCCATAGTCACCACCACTTTCTGGGTCACCTTCATGGTGCCATTCCTGTTCGGTGTGCCTGTGTTGTGTGACTTTTCCTGGGGAGACATGAACAAATGTCTACTCACCCCAGATAGGGCACCAAAGAAATGATTCCAATCAAGGCTGGCTGTGAGTTTACGGGGGTTACATAGGGGAGTGTGGGTGACTCAAAGGCAGCTGCAGACAGCCTGCAGACAGCGCTGATGGTCTGAGAGTCTCCTTTCCCCAGTAATGATTGGTCATTGCTTGTATGACCGTCAGGGCAAGCCTGTGGCTCTGTAAGTGTCAACATGGGTCTGTGTCTTGTAAGTTTCTGTACACTAGAGGTCTTAACAGAGTTTCAATTTTGAGTAAACAACCTGATACATGATCGGTTTCACAGCCCCATCTACTAGGGGACTGTCCTTAGTCCTCAGACTACAGGGGAGCACAATGAGTCTCAAGAAAACCCCAGGGAGGCTGACCCAGCAACACAGTCAGTGGTAAGGAGCCAGCATGGTCTGAGTCCAACCAAACCTGATCCTTGCTGAAGGCGATATGCTTCCGACACCAAGGCATATGGCTGTGCTGGCTCTCTCTTTCAAAAATTAGCCTGGGATGGCCCATGCTAGGTACCAAGAAGAGGCAAGCACTGACCTGTAGCCCCAGAAGGACCTGTAGTGTGGCCACAGTGGCCTCCACACCCAGTCCTGTGCTCCTGGCACTGGTGACTCTGACTGCAGTTCAGCTCTGCACACATGCAGCTACCTTCCCAGACTATGAGCGCTACTCTGGACAACTCATATTGTGACTTCTCCCAACCTTTGACCTTCAAGCATGGGTGGAGGTTCAATGAGGTCTAAGAAATCTGGTATCACTCAGGGTCTTAGCCAGAGATCCCAGAGGGAGCCCACGACATCTGTAGAAATCACATGACTGCCCTTTGTTGTGGCTAATGTGTGTGTTAGGCTCTGTGGCTAGCTAGGTACTCCTCCTACGTTATCCTACTTCATCTGCACATCAGATGCCACTGTTATCCAATTCTACAAAGGAAGAGAAGATACTGGAGCTAAGGAGATTTAGGGACTGCCCAGGAGTGGTGGCTAATCTTAGTTGTCAGCTTGACATATGTGGGATGAGGAACCATCAATTGAAGGGCTGCCTCCATCAGATTGGCCTGTGAGCATGTCTGTGGGGCATTTTTCTTGATGGTTAATTGATGTAGGAGGGCCCCGCCCACAGTGGATGGCACCATCTCAGGGCAAGTGGGCCTGGGTAATATAGGAAAAGGTAGCTAAGGTGAGCCCAGGGTCCAGCTAATAAGCAGCATTCCTTCATGGTCTTGGCTCCAGTTCCTGTCATGGCTGTCCCCGACGTACTGTGATCGAGGACATATACACCAAAGAAACTCTTTCCTCCTCAAGTTGCTTCTGGTGTTTCATCTCAGCAATGGTAGCCCTAACGAAGACAGAGACTTAGCAAGAAGAACTGAAGCCTTTGGCCTACAGGAGTCCAACAGTCCTGAATCAGACCAGCCCTTCCAGCCAGATGCCTTTGTTCCCATCCATCCCAGTCCTAATGAAGGCAGCATAGAAAGGATGAGGTATCTGGGAAAGATAACCAGGAGAAAGGGACTTGTGAGCACAGAAGGACAGCCCAGTACCTCCTCAGGTCTGGGGGCAGAGCCAGTTCCTTGACTGTGTATCTCTAGGTTTCAGATGATCCATAGGACTTCCCCAGACCCCAGCACACACACATACATACACACACACACACACACACACACACCTCCTGCAGCAGACTTTGGGTCTGACCCTGGCAGGTGTTCTCCGTATGATGTCCAGAGCTCTGGGACAGTAGGTGGGAGGGGTTCCTCAGCCCTGACTTTATTCCACTGGAGATGGGAAGGGTGAAGGGTAACCCAGGTCTAAACAGACTTCCATTCTTGAAGACGGGAGAGTTTACAGAGAGCAGAAAGGGAGGAATTTCATGCATGGGGGAGAAGGAGGGAGAACACCGTAGCCCCTGGGAAGAGGCCTTCAGAAGGAAGCAGAATCGCCTGGCTGAGCAGCAGTGGATGAGGGGCTGGGGCAGAGACAGGACAGAGAGACTGAGGGGGAAGAAAAGGCAGTGAGGCTGGGATGGGAGGAAAGAGAACAGTCAGGAGCAACAATGGGCAGAGAGCACAGCGGTTGGATGGGTAGGAAGGGGTTGTGCCAAGAGAAGTCACAGCTGCATACCTAGGGCAGGAACCCAGGAGGATAGAGGGACACCTCTGGGCCACTGAAAACCTTATGGGTGGACAACAAATTTTTTTCTTTTTTAAAAAAATGCCTTTTAAGTGTTTATTTTATGTGTCTGAGTGCTCTGCCTCAGGGTATGGGTGTGCACCCTGAGGTGTACCTGGTCCCAGCAGGAGTCAGAGAGAGCATAGCGTTTCCCTGGAACTGGAGTTATGCATGGCTGGGAGTCACCATGTAGGTGTTGGGAACCAAACCTGGGTCTTCTTCAAGAGCACCAAGTGCTCTTAAATGCTGAATCATCTCTCCAGCTCATGAGTTCTTTTCTTCAGGAAAAATTTTGGAAGCACCTACTGTGTGGTGGTTGGGGACCCTTTGACATCCCCTCTGAACTTGAATGGCACAAACTTGTAAAGTCAAAGTGATAGCAACTTATCAAGCTGTGGGCACAGAGGAAATCCTGAAGGGACCTCTGGGAAGGCAGGGAGGGCATTTCCTGGGCAACAGGCACACCAGGGTATGACACAGATGCTCCTTGACTTGCAACCCATCCCAAGTTCAAAGTATCAGAAAGGAGCATGTACAAAATATACTTCAGCCATCAACGTACTCAGAGCGCGAGCAGTGGCCCAGACAGACAGCCTCATCTAACACAAAGCCATGTTATACTAAGTGTTGGCTGCCTCTATACAGACATAATCGGGCATTTTGAACACACAATGGGATGGAAAACACAGGATATAATATCTAACACTGTCTACAGTAGTGTGTACGTGGTTTTCTCTCCTAAGAGCGTGGTTGACTTGGGAACAGTAGCTTGCTGCTGCCAGAATTAAGAGAGAGAATTATATGACATACTATGAGGTCGGGGGAAAGACCAGAACTCAAAGCTCTGTGGTTTATACTGACCATGAATCACTTCCCCACCACCACCTTAAACTTGGAAACCTCATCTGTTCACACGTAACATCTTGTTTCATGACCTGGGGGATAAACGAGTGTTTGTCATAGTACCTCATAGGTTGTCTCCTGTTGAAACAGAATATGCTACAAAGCACCCGTAAAGGGGCTGGAAACGGTTCAGTCACTAGAGTACTTGCCGTGCAAACACAACCTCAGTTCAGTCCAGACACACACACACAAAGCCAGGATGAAGGTGCACTCTTGTCATCCCAGGTTGAGATCCTGAGAAAGGATACCTGAGGTCACACACTTATGCATTTGTTCCGCGCATGTGCACACACACACACACACACACACACACACACACACGCATGCACGCACGCACACACACACCATGTAAAGAAATTTGCATGTGTTTTATGATTCCCCTTTTATCTTTGGGATTTTCAAATGTTCTACATTGAACAGGTATGGGAAAACATGACCAAACTTATTAGAATAAATAAACTTCCTGCTGTGACCATAATTTGAGTTTTCATTGGAAACCAGTCACAGCTGGTGGAGTGGCTGCATTCTCACCCTCCTCAGACTCACAGGGTGGACAGACCTGCCCACTCAATCCATCCCCACCTAATCCCCTAGCCCTCATTTCTCCGCCGCGCATCCTCCCTCATCATTGCCCAGGGACGCTCTGTGGACAGAGGAAGGGAAACATCTGTTTGGAAATGGATGCAGCCCCCTCTGGCTGGGCGCTCCACTCACATGAACCCTTGTAAGACATTGAAGAAAAGCATGAAATAGATATAAGATGTTCAACATCAACAATGCCGGGGCTATAGTGATTTTTCTACACTGTGTGCGTGTGCGCATGCGTACGCGATCAGAGGGCACCTTAGAGGAGTCAGTTCTCTGGGATCAAACTCAGGCTGTCAGGATTGTCAGCGAGTCCCTTTATACCGCTGAGCCATCTCCCCAGCGTTGGTGTGTTGTTTTCAAGCCACTTCTGTTTGTGGCAATTTGTTTTAGTAGCAATTTGAAGCTAATACAGTATGGCCGCATTCAGAGGCTCCCTCTGCCTGGTGATCTGTAATACTGTCCTTGTAACAGAGCCAAACATCAAAAGAACGGGTTCTAGTTTCTATCCTGTTATTGACCAGGACTTGGCACCTTCTCTTGGACCTCGGATTTTTAGTAAAGTAGCGATTACATGACTTTGTGTGAGCCCTATCCAGTGCATACATGTGTGAGTGAGTTTCTGCGTGCGTGCGTGCGTGCGTGCGTGCGTGTGCGTGTGCGTGTGCGTGTGCGTGTGCGTGTGTGTGTGTGTGTGTGTGCACTAGCGCTTTTGGGAGACTTCTAACTCTCAGTGAATGTTTGTTAACTCAATAGGTGCACTGGCAGGTAAGCTATAGATGAGTCAACCCTAGTCCTAACCCATCTCTGCTCTTAAGAAGCTCCCATTCTGGATGGGGAACCGGAAAGCCACGCAAGCAGTACTTCACCTGTATGGGTGAGCATAAAGATAATTACGGGTGTAAATAGAGACATATTGGGTCCATTTCCTGGGGATGCAGTAAGCTTTGCTGGGCAAGGTGACATCAGAGATGGGTATTGAAGGATGAATAGGAGTTGAGTGGATGAGGCAAACAAGGGGTTGAGAATAAGGCAGAGCAAGCCAATCGAGAAAGCACCAGTGATTCCCCAGAGATGAGTGAGGACCGAGGCACAGGTAGTTGGATGGCATTGATTGGTAGGTGTGGGATGATCGGGGGAAGCATGACATGGGCATCAGTGTTCAGTATGAGCCTGTGTGTCCTCCAGACCAGGGCTGGGCCAGGAGACAGTCTGTAACAGAAATGAGCCCTTTTGGTGTCTCATTGTGTTCCCCCAGACGTGTGTAAAAGGCCTGGCAGCTGCCTCCGTCTCCTGGTAGTGGGAGGGAGGGGATGTAGCCATGCCAAATTACAGCTACTGAGTAGAGGCCAGAGTGACCTTGGGAGCTGGCTTCCAACATTATAGGGTCATGTTCTTGGACTTAGAACCAGGGCATCGGGGAGAAGAGGGTGGGGAGGCAGGGTGGGTGGCGGGAGATGCCAGGAGGGAGAAGGAAGCAGCTGGGACCACCAGGGAGTTACACCGCAGCTTGGATGCCACCTGTCACACTGTGGGATCTCAGGCCAGGAGCTGCCCATGGTAGGTCTGTCTCACCAGCGTAGGTCTCGGTGCTGTCCCTGTAGGAGCCTTCTTGTGGAAGACAGGGAACTTTCTGTTCATTTCTCCTCCTGTGACTCACTGTGGGTGACAGGGACCCACTGCCGTGGATGGCCGCGATGAAAGTGGAACATTAGCAGCAGAGTGCCTTAAGTCCCTGTAATCTTGTTGGATGGTCACACTCTGAGACCCACATGAGCTGAACTGGCTCCCATCAGGGGCAAGCTGCAGCTACCTTTACACCTTGGGTATCTCAACCCCTGCCCACACAGGCCCTGCTCTGTGTCTGCCTGTGCTCTCCTAAGCTGGTTCTTACATAGATGGCAGCTCACGTGTATGAGCCTTTATAGGCCTTCTAGACCAAACCACTGCAGAGTACACATGGAGTGACCCATGGCTCCAGCTGCATATGTAGCAGAGGATGGCCTTGTCGGGCATCAGTGAGAGGGGAAGTGGAGTCTTTTTATTTGTTTGTTTGTTTTTTGTTTTTGTTTGTTTTTTTGAAACTTTTAACATTCTTTTCTTTTTCATTTTTTATTGGTTATTTTACTTATTTACATTTCAAATGTTATCCCCCTTCCCAGTTTCCCCTCTGCAAATCTCCTATGCAGCCTCTTCTCCCCCTACCTCTATGAGGGTGCTCCCCCACCCACCCACTCACCCACTTCTGCCTCACTGCCCTGGCATTCCCCTATGGCGGGGCATCAAGATTTCACAGGACCAAGGGCTTCCCCTCTCATTGATGCCCAACAAGGCCATCCTCTGCTACATATGCAGCTGGGTCCCTCCATGTGTACTTTTTGATTGGTGGTTTAGTCCCTGGGAGCTCTGGGGGATCTGGTTGGTTGATATTGTTGTTCTTCCTATGGGGTTGCAAACCACTCAGTCCTGTATTGGTCAGGACAAGCATCCAGTGTCTAGGGGAGGGCAGGAGTGCTTTCTCCTCGGGCTTCTTTCCTTGACTTACAAATGGCCACCTTCTCCTTGGTCTTCTCCATGTCCTAATCGGGCCTGTACAGTTACTTCTCAGTTGCTGTGATAAAACTCTGTGACCAAAAGAAACTCAAGGAAGAAAGGGATTATTATGGCTTATGGTTCCCATCATGACGGGGAAGGCATGGCGTGGTGGCAGGACCAGGGGGCTGGCT
The DNA here is from genome assembly GCF_011064425.1 of Rattus rattus. NCBI lineage: Eukaryota > Metazoa > Chordata > Mammalia > Rodentia > Muridae > Rattus > Rattus rattus. The sequence continues at coordinate 98,342,579 of NC_046155.1, forward strand.
GAACATTTTCATCCACATTCAGGAAGCAGAAAGAGAGAACAGAAAGTGAGGTGAGGTTATAAACCCTCAAAGCCCACCTCCAACAAAGCATTTCCTCCTAGAAGGTCCCATAGCCCCCCTCCAAACAATACCACCATCAGGAGACCATGTCTTCAAACACCTGACCCAAGACACCTTCTTTCTGACCACCGCAGGGCCATCATAACGGCCTCAGTATTAATTACCTCCCCCCTCCTTGTTTTTAATGTGTGAGTTGAATGTGGTCATACAACCTTTAATCCTAGCACTCAGAGGGCAGAGTATGTTGATCTCTGTGAGCTTGAGACCAGCCTGGTTTACATAGCAAATTCCAGGCCATCCAGGCCATAGTGAGACCCTGTCTCAGAAAAAAAAAAAAAAAAAAGTATGTCTGAGTGGGGTGTGTGCATGCGTGTGTGCACCGGTGCATGTTAGTGCCAGAGGAGAACATCCAATGTCCTTTCTATTACCCTCCGCCTTATTCCTTTGAGAAAGAGCCTCTCCATGCACCTGGAGCTAGGCTGGCATCAGCAAACATCAATCCCCCTGTCTCCATCCCCCACAGTGCTGGGCTCAGGCACTAACATGGTGGTGTCCAGTTTCCCATGTGAATTTGGGAGTCTGACGGAAGGTCTACATGCTTGCACAATGCTCACCTCCACTGAGCCATCTCTCCAGTGCCTTAATCCTCTGTAAAGACCCTCTCTTCCTCAGGCAGTGATAGCACACACCTTTAATCCCAGCACTGAGGAGGCAGGCGGATCACCGTGAGTTCCAGGCCAGCCTGGGCTGTAGAGCCAGTTTCAGGACCGCCAAGGCTACCCAAAGATAGAATCAGATTCTGAGGTGTTGGGGGCTAGAACTTTATGAATTTTGGCAATTCAGCCCACACCGCGGGGTTTGGCATCACCGGGAGAGTGCTTCTGGGTACTGCTGTTGACTGGAAGTGTGAGCTCCACAGGTTCCATCGGCTTCTCCAGGCCTGGCACGTGGTTTCCGTTTAAGAAGTATTCGTGGGATAAATGCATACTTTAATAAGCTCAGCGTGGTACCCAGGCATGTGCCATGTAGGGGGTTCGATGGTTGGTTTGACCCATCCCCTGGGTAAGGATTGTGTCTCATTTCCTTACTTCTTTGTGGGAAGCCTCAGGCCAGGCCAGGAGACACAGTCCTGACACTGGGACTCTACAAACACTATTCTCAATGCTGTCCTGCCTCGGGCCCGCTCTAGAAAGTCTGGGACACAATGGAAAAGGCAGATTGTCCTTGATACCTTTGCTCTAGACACCCGGCCTCCGGACTTTATAAGCCAGAAGGGTGTGTCTAGAATAATCACTTGATCCCGTCTACTCAAAACTTCAATGACCCTGCCCACCCTCCGCCAGGGTGGAGTCCCAACAGTAACACAGCCGAGGACCCTACACAGGGAGCCTCTCCGTGCCCTCAGCTATGCACGGTTTGTGGTTTCAGCCACACCAGAGCCAGCACTGGTCCTGCAGGTCACTGTCACTTTAACCTCTCAGCTCAGCACGTACTTCCTGGGATGTGTTTCCCAACCATCTGCCCACAGGAAATATCTCCTTATTTGTGGTGTGTGTGTGTGTGTGTGTGTGTGTGTGTGTGTGTGTGTGTGTGATTTTTTAAAATATATTATTTTTATTAATTTATTAATTATAACTTATTATTTATTTATTTTAATATATTATTTTTAAAATTAATTTTGTTTTTTAAAAAAAAGCCAAGAACAGTCATTTGAACTTAGGAAAGTCTCCCCTATGCTCCCCTGTGTCACAGTGCTGAGCCCACTAGAGATGCACCCAGTGCCCCTCCCATGTCTCTTTTACTGAAGATGAGCAGAGCTAATGAGCGGTTTCTATGTCCTGGGGCCCCAAAAGGTCTCACTAGGTTGTGCCGGGTGAGGAATGCACAGCTGAGGGCAGATGGAGGGGACAGGGGCAGCTCACGACAGGCTCCAGAGATAAGCTGATTTCCAGCTGTTTTAATGTTTTGCATTTATTACTGGGATTTGGGGGCACACGCACATGCACAAGTGAGAGCGTGGACGAGGTCAGAGAAAAACTGTGGGAGTCAGTTCTCCCCTTTTGCCTGTGGAATTGACTTAGTTTTTCAGGCTTGCCAGCAAGCCGCCTTTACCTGCCGAGCCATCTTGCTGGCCCTAAATGAATGAATAATTTATTGATTAATATTTGCAGGGCGCGTGCACACCACAGCACATGTGAAAGTCAGAGGCCAGCTCAGGGGGAGTCGGTTCTCTCTCTCCACTTTGTTTTGAGGAGAGCGCTCTCTGTGGACTCTTCAGCTACCTGGCTGCTTGCTGAGCTTCTGGCAGACTCTCAGGTCTCCGTCATGCTGTAGGACGTGTGCCGCTGCAGGTGGTTCAGGCAATCGGAAAGCTTGCCTGGCAAGTGTATCTACACACGGAGCCATCTCCCCGGCCCCCAGGAAGACATTTTATGCTCTCTTGTGCTGTTCACAGTGAGCTGGGCTGGTTCCACAGCTTCCACTCCTGTCCTCACCCCTGAAACTGCCCATGGAAGACAGGTAGAGTTGCGGGGAGGGCAGGGCTAGCCAAGAAATTCTAGAGAGGTGAGAGGAAGGCAGTCCAAGGAGAGAGTCTAGAAATCACCAGTAGAGAAGAGAGGGGGGCAGGGAGGGCAGAGACTGGCCTTTGGCTGCTCCCAGGCCCATTAAGAAGCTCCTTGCTTCTGTCCTCTGACCATTAGCAACTTTTGGAGCTTCTTGTCCCTCCGTCTGGAAACGAAGGGACTGGCCCAGATGTTCACTAAGGTCCCCTCTGGCCCAGATGTTCACTGAGGTCCCCCCTGGCCCCGATGTTCACTGAGGTCCCCTCTGGCCCAGATGTTCACTAAGGTCCCCTCTGGCCCAGATGTTCACTGAGGTCCCCTCTGGCCCCAGCTGAGAAGATTTGGGGGCGTGTCATCTTACAGTTGTATTTCAAGAGCTGTGCCCAGGTTACTCACTGATTTCAGGAGCTCAGAGCCAGCCAGGGATTTAGGGAGATATATCTGTGGGCCTGGAAAGAACTAAGTTTCCTGCAACTGGACCACGGCCCACAGTTTGGCAGGGCCACTGAGACCCTCAGCACTAATGAGCCTAACCACCTGGGGAGCCATTTAGAGACCTGGCCTGCCTACTTTGGGATAAAGCCATGAACTCTCCGCCTGACTATGGTGACACTCCTAAACATGTCCTGGTGGGTAAGCAGCACCCTTCATGGGCCATCCAGGACTAGGTATGGCCTGGGGGCCAGGTCTCTGGCCACATGGATGACTCCTGTTGGCCTTTTCCTTCCCAAGTCCTGCTGGGCTAGGACGAGGCCAGCTGGCCTGGGCCAGTGCCTGCAGCCATTCCCTGGGCCATGACTTCAGATTCGATTGGTGAGGACTCCTGGGCCAGCCAGTTGGCCTCCTTCTAGTCTTTGCTTCTCAAAGTTGGGAAAACTACACTGTGCACCTGGCAGTCCTTACTGCAGATGCTGGGTTCTCTCTCTCTCTCTCTCTCTCTCTCTCTCTCTCTCTCTCTCTCTCTCTCTCTCTCTCTCTCTCTCTCCTTTTTATTTATCTATTATTTATCTTATTTTAAAGAAACAGGAATGCCGGTGCTTACAGAACCATCCGTTTCATGGCCTCCTTTATCTCCCACCCCAACAGTAACCCTCCCAAGGAGAGACCTTCCTGTTGGCAGCACTTTTTCGTGCATTCTCCATTTTGGTCCCATAACAATGTAGGGAGGTACAGGGCTGATGGTGTTGTCTCTGATTGCAGATGAGGAAACCAAGGCACAGATGTTCAGTTTGGCTGTCCAAGGCTGAAGAGCAGTGTGGAGCTAGAACAAGGAAGCTGGGTCCTCTGAGTCAGCCCCCTACGCACCACACCTCTACGGTCAATTGAATGCTCAGGGTCAGGGTCTCCCCAAAACAAGAAGGGCAGAACGAGTCTGGCATGGTGTCACGTAATGAGAAAGAAATCTTAGCACACTGGGGAGACTGAGGCAGGAGGGTGGGGAGTTCAAGGTTATCTTTAGGCACATAGGCAGTGTGAGGTCAGGCTGGTTGATATGAGAGGGCCCAGCCCTCTGTGCGTGGTGCGACCCCTGGGCAAGGGTGAGCCAGGAAATCTGAGTGATCCAGGGCAGTGAGCCTGCAGGCAGAGTTCCTACAGGGTCTCTCCTCCAGCTCCTGCCTCCACTTCCCTTGATGACGGACCAACCTGTAAGTCAGGTGAACCCTTTTCTCCTCAAATTGCTTTTGATCTAAGTTTTTATCTTCTTTCCGTGATGCTCTGTGGTCAGGAACTGTAAGCCAAGCACAGCCCTCTGAGTTGGTCTTGTCCATGTTTTATCATAGCAACAGAAAGCAAGAGACATCGTCTCAAAAACAAAACAAAACAACACCAGAAAGGGCCGGAATATCAGCTGCCCGCCCTGGGCTCCGAGTTTCTGTTTTCCCCTTGGCAAGCTTGCCCATTACTTCACCTAAAACTATCGTCTCTTAGCTAAGGGGCAGACCCAGGCTTCCCTCTGTGGCCTGAGGGCTGCGGACTCTTCCCCTCCTCCACACTAACAGCTGGGCATTTCCACTTTCTGAGCCACAGTGCTAAGTGAACAGGGCCAACTGTCTAGCATCAGAAAAACCACCAAAAAACAAATACCTCTTACTCCCTCCTGCAATGCTGCCCGACTCCTCTCACCCACACCTGCAATGCCTCCTGACCCCTCTCACTCACCCCTGCAATGGCTCCTGACTCCTCTCACCCACCCCTGCAATGGCTCCTGACTCCTCTCACCCACCCCTGCAATGGCTCCTGACTCCTCTCACCCACCCCTGCAATGCCTCCTGACTCCTCTCACCCACACCTGCAATGCCTCCTGACTCCTCTCACTCACCCCTGCAATGCCTCCCTCCTCTCACTCACCCCTGCAATGCCTCCTGACTCCTCTCACCCACCCCTGCAATGGCTCCTGACTCCTCTCACCCACCCTGCAATGCCTCCTGACTCCTCTCACCCACCCCTGCAATGACTCCTCTCACCCACCCCTGCAATGACTCCTGACTCCTCTCACCCACCCCTGCAATGACTCCTGACTCCTCTCACTCACCCCTGCAATGGCTCCTGACTCCTCTCACCCACCCCTGCAATGGCTCCTGACTCCTCTCACCCACCCCTGCAATGCCTCCTGACTCCTCTCACTCACTCCTGCAATGGCTCCTGACTCCTCTCACCCACCCCTGCAATGCCTTCAGACACTACTCTCCTTAAATTTTCAGAACTCATTCATATCCCTCCCTGCCTCCTACATCAACTGAGAAATCCCCAACAGCCTTTCAATCATTAATCTATGCTCCCTTTAAATCCAGTCGGTCATTTGTGGACACTTTATCTAACCATTCAGCTAACTGTGTGCTCTGCCTCACCTCCGCATCCCACCGCTGCAGAGTATACGACCACTGTCCCCAGTTTTCTTCATCGATGCAGTGGGAACCACGTCTGCCCTGTCTGCCTTCATTGCTTTTCCGGGATGAATACTGCTCCATCAATATACCACATTTTATTTATTCACTCACTGTTTTGATGGACATTTGGGTTATTTCCATTTTGGGTCATGTATGAGTTTTTGTGTGGATGTGTGTTTTTGGGGAGTGGGAATTATATACTTGGGTATGGAATTTCAAGACTAAATGTGTTCAAAACTGAAAGGAACTGCCAATTTTCTAAGCATCTGTAGGGTTTCAGCGGTGTACATCCTCATTAAAATTGGTGTCTCGATACCCAGTGTCCCTTGTACTCACTTCCTTTCTGACTCTTTGCGGACACTCAAGATGTCGAAGCTAGGACGTGGTGGGTCCTCCGGAGCGAAATTCCGGATTTCCCTGGGTCTTCCGGTAGGAGCTGTGATCAACTGTGCCGACAACACAGGAGCCAAAACCTTGTATATCATCTCTGTGAAGGGGATCAAGGGACGACCGAACTGACTTCCTGCTGCTGGTGTGGGTGACATGGTGATGGCCACAGTTAAGAAAGGCAAACCAGAACTAAGGAAAAAAGTACATCCCACAGTGGTAATTCAACAACGAAAGTCATATGGAAGAAAAGGTGGGGTGTTCATTTTGAAGATAACGCAAGGTTCATAGTAAACAATAAAGTCGAGATGAAAGGTTCTGCCACCACAGGTCCTGTTGCAAAGGAGCGTGCAGACTTGTGGCCCGGGATTGCACCCAGTGCAGGAAGTGCTGTGTGATTCTCTGGTGTTTCTGTAAATTATATTCACTAAAAAGTCTTTGCTCTGAAAAAAAAAATTGGTGTGTCTCCTTTTTATCGCCATTGTAGTGGATAGAGCAACATGTGCGATCTTAGTTTACGTTTCTGCTGACCAATGACACTGGGCACTTTTTTCAGATGTCCACTGGAAATTTGCCTGTTCTTTGGGAGAACAACTTGTGCGTATTCCCTGCCTTGTATTGTTTGCCTTTGTATTATGGAATTATTTATATGTTCTAGATACAGTCCCCTTGTCTGAGTGACTTACAGTTACTTCCCACGTTATCTTTTCTGCTTTTGTGAAGATGCCTCTTGAAACTTCAATTCACCTTTTTCAGAGGGAGGGTGAGACAGGGTTTCCCTGAGTAACAGTCTTATGGGTGTCCTAGAACTCACTATGCACACCAGGCTGGCTTCGAACTCACAGAGATCCACCTGTCTCTGCCTCCTGAGTGCTGGGACTAAAGGCATGGGCTACCAAGCCTTTAACTCATTTATTTTCAATGTATCTAAGAAGGCTTTGCCTATGTCAAGATCATGAAGATTGACCCATTTTCTTCTAAGACTTTATAAGTTTTAGCTCTTGTGTTTGGGTATTAGGACTCATTATTTAAAAAAGTTTAACTTTTAAATTCATTTTATTAAAATTTTTAAAGATTTGTTTTATTGTTTACTTGTGTGAGGGGTAGTACTTAAGGAGGCCAGAGGAGGGCACCAGATCCCCTGTAGCTGGAGTTACAGATGGTTGTGGATGCTGGGAACTGAACCCAGGTCCTCTGCAAGAACAATCAGTGCTCTTAACCACTGAGCCATCTCTCCATCCCTATCTTAACTATTTTAAAGGGACAGATTAGTAATGTTGGAAACTTTCAGGTTACATTTACTCTCTAGAACTTTCCATCCTGCAAAACTGAAATGCTAGGTCCATTAAAAACTTCTAGCCCTGCCCTGCTCAGTTCTCACATAATGTAAGAAAGGGCTCGGTTTCCTGCCTTTATACATGGATCTCTAACTGTCTGAAATCAGTTGCTGAAACGACTGTTGTTTCTCCCTTGCATTCTTTGGCTCCTCTTGTCAAACACCAACCATTCATTGATCTGTTCACACCAACCTCCCCACTGTGTGTGTGATACCCTTCCTCCTTGTCCATTACGTTTGCTGAGAAATCACGTGAGTCTCTGTAACTGTTGAGTGTTCCCAAGTGTTTATACAGTGCTGGTTCATAGCTTTTGTCCAGTTTTTAGAATAGATTTTAGTTTGAGTTTTCCTAATGCAGAGTCATAGAAGCTGTAGGCTCTAGATATAAATCTTTCTCCAACTGGGTCTGGCAGTGCTTGGGAGGCTGAGGCACAAGGACCCTTGGACTCCAGATACTGCCTGGGTGACAGCAGGTTCCAGGCTGGGAAGACAGCTCAGAAAGACCCTGTCTCGACATTTACAGAAGATTAGAAAGGCCGGGGCTGTAGCTTGGTGGGAGAGCTGTTGCGTGGCATGTACAAGATCTTAGGTTCACATGCCAGCCCACACACGCAAACTCCACATCAACAGAGACACAGAGGTGTGTTCACAGGGTCCCCGCTTCCCTCCTACTCACTTTCTTAGTGGTGCCTCTGCTGGGCAGAGCTCTATATTTTGATGAATTCCATTTTGGCTTTTCTCATTGTCTAGGCCGTGCCTGAGAAACCTCCATGTTCCCAAGATCATGTCCGTTGTCGCAGGCAGCAGTTCTCAACCTTCTTAATGCTTTAACACAGTTTCTCCTGCTGGGATGACCCTCAACCACAAAATTATTTTTGTTGCTACTTCATAGCTGTAATTTTACTACTGTTATGAATCAAGGTGTTAAATATTTGTGTTTTCATTTGACCATGCAAAGGGGTCATGACCCACAGGTTGAGGACCATTGGTAAGAAAGGCATCGCTTCCTTCGAGAAAATGCCCCCATAGCTTCTTCCAGCCTTGTTTGCCGAGTGTGCATCTCTGTCTACATGGAACTGTTCTGGCCGTTGGATGAAAATCAGCTGGCTACTTCGTATTTCTAGACTAACAATTCAGTCCTGTCCCTCTAACTTTCCCAGAAAATGCCAGTGGCATATGCTCTTGATTTCTGTGTCACTGTTGCAAGTTTAGAGTAAGTAACATAGCTCTTCAGTGTTCCAGTTCACAAGTTTTACTCTAGATCCAACGATATCCCCAAGTATTTTTCAGAGCCAATAGCCTGCTCTCTCTCTCTCTCTCTCTCTCTCTCTCTCTCTCTCTCTCTCTCTCTCTCTCTCTCTCGTATGTGTATGGTGTGCATGTGACTGCATGTTTGCATGTGTGTGCAGGGTGAGTGTGCACATGTGGATGTGGATGTGAAAGTTTGAGATTAATGTCTGGAACCAGGTACTATCACTCTTCTGCCCTGTCTAGTGAGGCAGGGTCTCTCAATCAACCCCAGAGCTTACCGATAGAGCCAGTCCCTTAGGAACATTAATAACAACCTGTAAATACACAGAGCAGAATCCTAACATCACCTGCCATGGCTTCTCCCCTCTCTCCGTCTCCTCTCTTTCTGTTCTCATCTCCTCTTCTTCCTTCAAACTTCTCTCCCGCCCATCCTTCCTTCTCCAATGACAGGCCTCCTTCTATCCTGTACCTGCCCCTCACCTGTACTTTACAAATTCAATGGGGAGGTGGTTCTGGTGAAGTCACCTGAGTTCTGAATATGTGACTAGGCAGCTGTCCTTGGGACAGTAAAATCAACATCAAAATACAGATAACTTCAGGGCAAACCACAACATAATTTGCTGTAGGCTGTTGGGCATTTCTTTGTTTTTAGCAGTTTTAACATTCGGGCTGGTTTATTTTGTTTTAGAAGAGGAGTCTTGAAGCAGGTACACGTATTTTCAGAAGTCGTCTGATCACGTCATCCTGTAGCTTTTCTAAGCTGTGGGCTTTCCCCTCTGTGACGCAAAGTGTGTACAAATCTGGGATTGATTTTCTTACAAAGAAATAGCTCTGGGGGCTGGAGGAGTGGCTTGGCTGGTAAGGGTGCACTGTGCTTTCCCAGAGGACCAGAGTTCTAGCACCCACAGGAAAAGGCTCACAGCCACCTGCAACTCCGGCTCCAGGGGATGCCCTCTTGTGACCTCTACAGGCATGGCACTCATGTCTCACACACACACACACACACACACACACACACACACACACACATACACACACACACACACACACCTCCTTGTTCTGAAGTCTACTTTGTCTGATGCTACTGTATCCATTCCAGGTTACCTGGTATTTATTTTGCATGGCCTATCTTGTTCTATTCCTGGAATTTTAACCTACCTGCATGTATCTATCCGTGTTTGATATGCTGTCTTGTTAAGCTCATGGTTGGCTCTAGCTCTTTCTCCCCCTAATCTGACCTGAGGATTCTGCCATTTAATTGGAATGTTCGGTCCATTTACATTTTATACCGACATAATTATACTTAAGTCTGCAACTTCCTTGAGCTGATCTTGCTTATGTATATATGTATGCCCACGTGTATACATGCATGTACACATGTGTGTGAGAGCTCAAATTCCTGGGGCTGGGGTTACAGGTGGTTGCGAGCTGCCTGGTGTTAGTTCTGGTAAGTAAATTTAAGTTCTATAAGAGAGCCATCCCTACCTTTCTTCTCCTTTTTAAAATCAGGGTCTCACTATGCTTTTCACATACAATTTTTTTTCTGTATAGCAACATGATGGACTTTCTTTCATGTACTTGTATAGGCATGAACTTAAAGTAGTTCTTCGTGTGTGCAGGTATGTGCTTGTGTGGGTACATATGTGTATACATCGTGTGTGTCGAGGCCAGAGAGCCAGCCTTGGGTGTTGTTCCTCAGGCACTTGGTTTGTTTGCTTGCTTGTTTGTTTGAACACAGGGTCCCTCATGGGCTTAGCACTTGCCAAGTGGTCTAGTCTACTAATGCTTGATGTCACTTCAAGCATCGAGCACATTGCACTTAGAGATCTGCTAGCCACATATCAGCCTGACAGCTAATATGCCCACTGCACCTGTCTTCTATAGTCCACACACTCTCTTGGTGCTGGACACAGCACCCAAGGCACTCATTTCCCAAATGCAGTTTTTCTGTAGCCTCTGTCACCAACCATGTAACTTACAACTGAGTTTGGGGTTCTCCTTGGGCAGCCATTATAATGTTTCTTCCAGAAGCATCTTTATGCCTTGATTTTAATTATCCTTTGAAGAAGTGGATTAACAGGAAAACATCTTCAGTGCTTCCACATTTCCACATATGGGGCATTCCCAGAACCTTCATTCGTGCATGCAAACTGGATCTCCACCTCCTGGTATGTCCCTCCATCCTGGAGAACTTCCTTTAGCATTTCCTACAGCGCACACAGCTCAGGGTTAACAAATCCTCTCAGCTTTTGTTTGTTTGTTTGTTTGTTTGTTTGTTTCTTTGAATTATGTGTGTGGACACATACGTGCAGGTGCTTGTGAAAGCCAGAAGAGGGTGTCACATCCCGTGGAGCTGGGATAGGTGGTAATGAGCCTCCTGACCTGAGTTCTGAAAGCTGACCTTGGGTCCTCTACAAGAACAGTATGTACTGCTGGGCTCTCTCTCCAGCCCCTGCCTTACCTTTGGAAGTCCATTTTACCTGGGATAGAGTTGTGGGTTTTCTCTTTCATCCCCAGCTTGTGTTACTCTGCCCTGGTTTGCAGCGTCAGCATTTGCATGTTTATTATTTTTCATTCCGTGGCTTTCTATCATTTATTTGTTTGCAAAAATTAATATTGTCTGGTACAGGGTATCCAATCCAGGCCCTTGAGCATGCCAGGCTAGTGCTGTCACTGAGCTACACCTCAACCCCTTCTGTAGAGATTTCACTCTGCTGCCTCAGTGAGGGTTCTGTATTCCATCCTTCACAGGACACATCTTGGAACTATATGCTTCGAGTTTCCATAAACTTGTAAGATTTGAAGCTTTGCTATTTCTCCCCTCCCTGTAGCTTAAGAACTTTTGTTGTTTTGGGGGTTTTGTTTGTTTACAGTTTTGGTCTTATTTCAGTGTTGGAGTTCAAATCCAGGACCTACCTTGCACATCCTAGAAAGTGTTCTACTCCTGAGCCATGTCATTACCAACTCTGTGATTTGGTTTCAATCATTTCTACTTCCTTGCCTTCCAATTCACTAAACTTTTCTTCTACAGTGTTTTATCTGCTGTTAATTTTATCTTATAAACTTTTTTTAAAAATACTTTGATTGTATTTGTGTGTGTGTGTTCGTGTATATACACACACGCAGGTGACCACAGGGGCAGAAAAGCTGGATTAGCTGGAACCTGAGTAAAAACTATTTGCGAGCCACCCCACTTGGCTTCTAGAACTGACTTCATGTACTCTCTCAGAGTAGCAGATGCTTTTAACCCCTGAACCATTTCTTCAGCTCCCAGTACAAGGTTTTAAAAAGACCTTTTAAAGGAAAGCTCCACATTCTTACCAGGCCTGGTGTTTTTCTTCTGGATTTGGGCCATTCTGACGGTGTGTGATGGGCTTCATTATTGGTGTGCAATTTCCTAATCACAAAGAATGCTGACCAGGTCTTCATTGCCACCTGCATATCTTCCTCACCGAAGGGTCTGCTCAAGTCTTGCCCATTTTGGAGACAGCTCAGCCTGTAAAGTGTTTGTCTTGTAGGTGCAGGGATTTGAGTTTGGTCCCTAGAACCCACCGGAGGATTCATGCAATCCCCGTGCTGGGAGGCGGCGACTGGATCCCTGCGGTTCCCTGGTCAGCCACCCTAGCCTACTTTCCACCCACCTAGAAACCCTGCTTTTAAATAAGCAAAGCTAGATTGATTAGAAAGTAGGTGGTGCCTGAGGCGGTCCTCTGCACCCCCCCACATGTGTGCATTTGCACACACATGAACATGTATGCACACATGAAAAAAATAGTTTGTCTTATTGAATTAGAAACATGGTCTGTTTTTTTTTTTTTTTTTTGTTTTTTTTGGTTCTTTTTTTTTTCGAGCTGGGGACCCAACCAGGGCCTTGTGCTTAGAATCTACCACTGGCTAAATCCCAGCCCCAACATGGTCTGTTTTAAATAGAGCTCTTTTATCAGATGTCTCTGTAAACATTTCCCCTCATTCCGTGGTTTGTCTACTCATTCCTTTAGTGACATCCTCTGCAGAGCACAGCTCTCATTTCAATAAACTCCAGCTTATTAATTCTTGTACAAATCTTGCCTTGAGTGTTATACAGCTGAAAGGTCATCAACTATTGAAGGTCATGGCTTTCTCTTTTAGCTTCTTAGAGCCTTATAGTAGGTCTGAGTTAACTTCTGTGATGGTTATAACAAGATCTGTATCTCGGTTTCTCTTTTTGTACATGGATGTCCAGTTCTTGCAGCACCATTAGCTAAAATCGTGGTCTTCCCTCTATCCCACTGCTTATGCCTCTGTCAGTCATTGGCTAATTAATACGGATCTAGTTTCTGGACTCTCCCGTTCCATTAATCTATCTGTTCATTGTTTTACCAAGTCATACTGTAGTTTGCTGTTTTTGAGACAGGGTCTTATGTAGCTCAGGCTAGCCCAGAACTCCTGATCCTCTTGCCTCCACCTCCCTACTACTGAGGTTACAGTCATGTGTGACCATGTCTGGCTTACATAACCTTGGTTGTTATAGCTGTATATTAAAATTTACCCTTTTCTCCCTTTTGGGACATGGTCTTGCTACATTGCCCTGGTTGGTCTAGAACATATGACCCTCCTGCCCTGGATTCTTGAGAGCTGGGATTGTAATAAGCATATTGTGCCTGGGCATAGAATCTGGACAGTGTCCAGATGTTCAGCTCTGGATTGGTTACTCTGGCTCTTTTGACTCTCCATGTAAACTTTGAAGTCAACTTATGTTTATAAAATAACTTTCTGGGATTAAGAAATTACTATTACGTAGCTGTATGCAATGTGCGTGCACACATCTATGTGGCACGAGTGCACATGTAGAGACCAGGGGACAACTTGTGGAATTTGTTCTACTTCTAGTTTTCCATGGGTTCCAGATATCAAGTTCAGGTCATCAAAATTACTTGGTGAGTGCTTTTACCCACTAAGCCACTTCCCTGGCCCTTTTGTGTGTGTGTGTGTGTGTGTGTGTGTGTGTGTGTGTGTGAGTGAGAGAGAGAGAGAGAGAGAGAGAGAGAGGGAGAGGGAGGGGAGGGAGAGGGAGAGGGAGAGGGAGGGGAAGGGGGAGGGGGGGAGGGAGAGGGAGAGGGAGAGGGAGAGGGAGAGAGGGGAGAGGGAGAGAGGGGAGGGAGAGTAGTCATAGAGGTGGTAAAACCCAGCCTGTCATACACACTAGGCAAGTACTCTGCCACTGGGTGACCACAGTTTCTGCGATTGATCAAGGAATGAATTTTAAACATAACATGTTTTTAATTAATTGTTTTATAATTTTCATTTCATCGCTGAAACTTCCCCTCTTATTTCGTTTATCATTTTCCTTAAATTGAGTATGTTCCTTGGTGCCAGAGATGGCTCAGCAGGAAAAGGCGTTGTTACCGGTCCTGCCGATTTGAGTTCAACCCTGGGACCCACATGGAATAGAAGAAAAAGAACAACTCCCACAGTTGTGCTCTGACCTCCACATCAGAGCCAATTCACTGAAAACCAAATAATTGTGAAGGGGTGTGTTTATAACTGCTTAAACTCATTATCTCCTCTGTCTAGCAGTCAATGCCCCTTGTAGGTCTGTTTCTATTGAATGGTTTGTCTCCTGATCACAGGTAGTGTTTCTAGCATCTTTGAATGTCTGCAAATATGTCGTCATATACTGGATATTGTGAATGCTGTACTTTGGGTGTCTGGGTTTGCTATTTTCCTTGATGGACTCTTGAGGTTTGCCCTGGTTTACTTGCAGATGAACTTTACCCACTTGAGGCTGGTTTTGAAGTTTTGTTAAAGAGGTTCTAGAACGGCCTTATACTCACTTCACGTCACTCTACCCTCAAGGCCTGTCCTCCCTGACAGCTGCTCTGAATGCGCAGGGGACCTCTTGAGAGAGCTCAACTTTCCGGTTACTTCTAGTTCAAACGTGTCTCGGTTCTCTGTAGTTGTAGTTGTTTAGATGCAAGTTCTCCAGGGCATCTTTTTTTTTTTTTTTTTTTTTTGGTTCTTTTTTGAGCATCTTAACCCAGGACCTTGTGCTTCCTAGGCAAAGTGTTCTACCACTGAGCCAAATCCCCATTAGGCTTTGGCATCTTAAAGGACCTAGTGTTCAATACTGCATTATTTGACCTTAGGTCAAACACATAATCTTGTCTGTAAACCAGGGGATAGTATATGCCTTGTGGGGTTGTTCTGAATTAAGAGACTATATGTAAAACCATATTGATATGGAGTGGAAGGGCTCATTGGGTAAAGCGCCTGCTGGAGGACCCAAGTCTCCAGTACACATATAAAAAGCCTGAAGGAGCAGTATGCACTTGAATCTCAGTACTGGGAGGCAGAGACATGAGGATCTGGGGGACTTGCTGGCAACTGGTCTAGCTAAGATTCAGTGAGGGACCATGTCTCAAACGTCAATAGAAAATGCCACCCAGTATTAACCTCTGGCTTCCATACACATAAAACCAGGCACACACAGGCACACACACTCATAAACCACACACACGAAATCTTGGTCTACAGCTTATAGTCAACTGCTAATAGTAGCTTTTTCATCTGATTCTATCACTCACTTAATATGTCTCCTGGGTTTCTTATTTCCCACAACACAAAACTCAAACTTCTGAACATGGTTTGTAAAACTGACCACAACCAACCTCCCTCTGCTTCTGTAGCCTGAACTAGTCTCGCTGAATCTCAGTGATTTCACTTCAGCCCCACTCAGTGGGATTCTTAATCTAGTCAAGCCTTTCTGTGGTCATAATCTCATATGGAACATTGTTCATAGCTCCAACCTGGCTCATTCTTTCAGACATCACTGTATCCATCCATTCTTTGGTTCCACCATTGATCCAGCACTTAGGAGAAGCCACCAGGTGCTGAGGCCTCAGAATTACCAGGGAATTCACATATGCAGTTCCTGCCTTCATGGGCGTTCATGCTTTTGCCATACCATATTTACCAAGCCTGGATTGGAACCCTTGCAAATGGTTTCACATACCCCATAGTTTCCCTCTCTCAGCCCTGAGTTTACATCACTTACCTGTAGGAGACCCTCCTTAGATTATAAATTCTGAGGGACATGAACCTTACTGTCATAATCCTCAACTTCCACAGTCTGGAAATAACTGTCTGGGTAACAGTGAATCAGTGTGGTGGCTTGGTTCTGAAACATGCACAGAGCACCCAGCCTGTCAGGCAAGGCATTGTGGAAGATCAAAGAGCCCAAGTCACAAGATGGGCAACTCGATCTGCTGATTCCTCAACGTGGGAGCAGTCCAAAAACTGACTAAGACATATAAATGTCTCTGCTCAAGTCTTCAGCTAAAATTAGACAATAAATCTTGTTGATTATAGAATCCTTAAGATTCTTTGTGCCCTCCTTCTTATGGCATAAGTAAAAAGTTATCACAATTAGTTATTATAAAATTAACTTATTAAAAGATAAGGAACAACATTTCATCCTTAACCGATCTGTGCACCCTGCACAAGCCATACAAATATCTTAATGGTACTAAAACTTTGGCTGTGAGATTCAGATATAACAGAATGTACAGCTTTGACAAGATTCATCCTCAGAGATCCTGAACTGACCTGCTGTTCTATGCCCCTGCTTCCTGATGCTGTCCAGAGACTTGCTTCCAGAACAGCTTCAGGAGTTGCTACTGATTCCAGATGATCTCACCTCATCCAGCCTTTCAGACAAATCCAATCAGGACTTCAGTCAACAGGTGATAAAGCTTGCTTTCTTAAGTCTAACCAATTTTTCTGATTTTCCTACCCTTCCCCACCCCTTTAAAGAATTTCTCATTGCCCCTATTCATCAGAAAGAAGCCATGGGGAGTCGTCAGCCTGATTCCTTGGATTTGGATAGCTAGTCATCATTATTTTACAAATTGTAGTTTGGTTGTCATCCTAAGGGATAATTTGGGAATGGTCATAATTTTGAGCAGGGAGGAAATAGATGGGATGGATTACTAAATTTATTCTTGAACAAAACTTGTGTAGCCATAATCTTACATTGATAGAAATCTTTATAATTGATATAAAATTATAATTTCTTACATTAGTACAAAATTTATATGGAGAGAATTAAGGTTTTTATTGGTATTAATTTATGCATTGATACAAAATTTGAAATTAATATTGCTACTCTTCAATAGACATTGTGCCTATACAACTCAATTAAGAACACAAGGCTTTGACCCAGTCCTATTATAGCTACTATTACAAACTGTTTAAGATGATCGAGTAACATAAGTTAAGGACCATATAGTACACTCATGGTTATGTTAGATTCTAATTTAATTTATAATACAGTGCTTTCAATTTACTCAGATAGAAATGATTAACAGTTCAAATATATGTTACATAGATAGGTAGTCTTCAAAAACATCAGAAATCCACAAAATATGACATTTAATGTTGCTTCATTATTAAGGATCACTTGACCATGAGACATGTCTGCTCCTGCAGCTTCTCCATTCCCCTTCAAAGAAGAATTGAGCATCTTCACCTCCAGACAAGTTTGCTTGTCATGGCAAGGTAGCCATAGGGCAAAATTTGCCCTATCCATCTACAGACAAAAGTTGCTGTCCAGGAAAGGACACACAATGCAGGAGAGTTGACAGTTTAGCTCTGCCAAGGCAGAACAAACAAGTCCTTCATAGTCCCTGCTCCATTTTAACATCTGCCAGATGGTTCTGGGCCAAAAGACTGAAGACAGATGCTCCAACGTTATAAGGAAAGGGGACTTGGCCTGGGGTAGTGAGGGAAGGTTTAGGAGTGCCCAGCCTTTGAGGTAGCCAAGACATTTTAAAATTAACTGGTGTGTGTTCGTGTCTTCCACTTGTGAATCCAAGGATTTCCTGGGCAGGTGGCTGGAAGCATGTGACCCACCAGGAACACAAAGTTGTGTAGCTAAACTCCATGCTACACTCATGTCCCTAAATGAGCATCTAGGTCTTTGGGAAGGCTATATGGAAAGATATCTTTAGAGTTTCTTTAAGGGCCTACCCTTCTTTCAGGTGCTAGAGTGATGGCTCAGAGGTTAAGGGCAGAGCACTGGTTGCTCTTTCAGAGGACCCAGGCATAATTGCCAATACCCACACAGTGGCTCACAACTATCTGTAACTCCAGTCTCAGGGGATTTGAGGCCCTCTGGTGGCCTCTGTGGGCCCCAGGCACACACATGGTACACATAAGCAGGTAAAACCCTCATAGACTTGCTAAGTAAAGTGCTTTAAACATCTGTCATTCAAAGGAGCCTTCGGCAAGTAGGTCTAAGAATCTGTTCTAACAACGACCCAGAATGCTTCCAGGATTTGTTTGTGTCTTCTCAAAACATGAGCTCTGTGCTAAGGTAGAATCTGCTGACCAGATTTGTTTATGAGGCATTCGATTGTCCTAGTAGAAGGCTTTTACTTCTAGTATTTAGCCACCTGTAGGATGGAAAGAAGCAGACTCATGCCTCACACGTGTGTAGCAAGCAGTGTAATAACGGAGTCGCCTTCCCAATGAATATTTCTTTACGAATGTACATATTTGGTTGCTTCTCTCAAAACTTTATATGGGCAAATCTTGTTCCTGGCTTTGTTGTTCACTGTTTTCAAGGCTTGCTAGAATGCTCAGCGCAGAGACACGGGGTAATTTCTTGATATTCCTTTGCTTTGAGACAGGGTCTCATTTTAGCCCAGGCTGGTCTTGAACTTGCTATGTAATGACTGAGGATCCTTGCTGAGGATGACTTGAACGTCTGATCCACCCCACAGGTGCTCGAATTATAGGAATGTGATGAAATGTCATTTTATTTGAGGCTGGGAATGGAACCTGGGGCTTCATGCGTACTAGGTGTCTCAGTCAGGGTCTTATTGCTGTGAACAGACACCATGACCAATGTAAGTTTTATAAAGGATGATATTTGATTGGGGCTGGCTTACAGGGTCAGAGGTTCAGTCCATTATCATCAAGGCGAGCATGGCAGCATCCAGGCAGGCATGGTGCAGGAGGAGCTGAGTTCTACATCCTCACCCAAAGGGAGCCAGGAACAGACTGAGCATCCCCAGGCAGCTAGGAGGAGGGTCTCCAAGCCCACCCCCACAGTGACACACTTCCTCCAACAAGGCCACACCTCCTAATAGTGCCACTCCCTGGCCCAACATATGCAAACCACCACACTAGGCAAGTACTCTACCAACTGAACCACATCATCAGCTCCTTTTGAGTAAACTCTAAAACCTTAAGAGAGAGACCCAAAGCCTGCACTTTACAGTTGACACACTGAACCCAAAGAAGATAAATGACTTTCCTAGAATCATGAGCCAATGAATCTAAGAAGCAGATTTGGAACTTATTCATTCATTCATTCATTCATTCATTCATTCATCTATCCATTCATTCGTTCTTTTCTAAGTACCTGCTATGCTCCCAATATTGTCCTGGCTTCAGTGATAGAATGACGGACAGGACCGTCCCTGACTTCCTGAGAAAATTTGTATTGTGGTGGAGACTGCCCATTAACCAATACCCCAACAGATGCTAGTGATCACTGCTATGAAGACTATGTGTCATAGGTCCCCACCCCCACCCCAACCCACCCCTAAAAAGAAAAAAAATATCCCTAACCAGTCAGCCTTCAAACCCTTGCTTTTGGCTTTTGAAGGCCGAGCTCTCTTCACTACGCCACTATGTCTGCCTGAAGTAAACAAACAAAGCCCTAATTTACCAGGCTCCCGCAGCTGCCTGTGTGTGCACTTGGTGGAGTTTACACCCCATGCTGTCCTGAAAGAGGGCCAAGACCATCAGAAGCAGCAGCTGACTGGCTTGCCCGCTGAAGCAGGTGTCCAGGCACTGGCCAGACTGGCTTCTGCTGCTTTGAAACTTCACATCTGGTGCCCAAAGAGAGGAGGCGTGTGTTGGAATAAGACGGCTATTGAATCAGTGGACTGAGGAGGGCTGGAGTTGGCTAATCTGGAGAATGATGCAAACCACAAGGGGACAGTACTCAGGAACCACCAGAGAAAACAGATGGACTTGAGCTGCAGGCATGACCACTGCCTCAGCACCCCAGGCATTTCTGGGGAGGCCTCACCACCGCTGGGGATCTGTTTATTTCTTTGTCAATCATGGCATCCTCTGGTGTCGCACTTAGGTAAACAGAATGTGTACTGAGACTCTGGCTTCCCTCTGTACTGTCCAGGTAGGGCTGTGGTTGAACAAGTGTTTTCTATTCGCACACAGAATGGCACATGGCCAACCTAGAAGGCAGGGGTGCCAGTGGATCTGAGGGAACCATTGGGTCAACAACTGGGCACAATCCCAAAGATACCCACTCAAACCCTGGCCCACCAGCACTCTCTCCTCATTTTGTTATGACGTCAGTTTTGAGGCTGATGTGTTATTTTGTAACATAAGTGGACACTTAAGTAAAACTGAATTGGAAAAAAATTAATGAAGTATGACAACTCATTTTTCTTACAGTGGTAAGATTAATGACTAACGCATTGCTCTAGAAATAATAATAGCACTTGTTGACCAACCACTGGGAACATTTATTATCTCCAGTCCTCACAGTAACCTTTAGGGAGCTATTTGCTTAGCAAAGTGGGTGAGCACTGAAGGCTCAGAAACCAACCTGGACCCTTAGGGGCTCTCACAGACTAAATGATCAACCAAAGAGCACATTCAGGCTCGACCTAAGCCTCCCCCCACAAAGTAGCAAATGTGCAGCTTGGTCTTCAAGTGGGTCCTGAATGACTGGAACAGGGGTTACCCCAAAAGCTGTGGCCTGGATGTGGGATATGTTCTGTGTGGGCTGCCTTGTCTGGCGTGAGTGGGAGAGGATACACCTAGACTGCAGAGACTTGATGTGGGGGCTGGGGGAATATTCATGGGCCCCCACCCTCTCAGAGTAGAAGGATTGTGGGAGCGGGGTGACTGGGAATGGGAGGCAGTGAGCAGGATGCAAAGTGAATAAGTAAAAAAATGTTTTTAAGTTAAATAGTAAAAGAGGAAAAAATAAGAAACTGTCTCTGAGGTCACACTGGGTTGGGAGTGTGGCTCTGACTGTAGCAAGCTTGTGTAGTATGCATGAAGGCCTGGGCTGAGTCCCCAGAACCACATAAATCTACAGTGGCAGGTACATACATAGCATTTGGGAAATAGAAGCAGGAGGTTCTAAGTTCAAGGTCACCCTTGACTACTCAGTGAGTAATCTGGGATTTCAAAACAATTCCCATTGATCGTAAATGGGCACTGAGCTCCATCCAATCCACACAGCTCTGAAGGCCAAGTATTTTTTATAAAACAACACAGTGTCCATCTCTAGATGCTCTGGGCTTCTAGAGTGTGGAGGCTGGGAATTCACTGAATTGGTACTATAAACTCGGCTGCATGCCAAGTTAGGATCTGGGAATTATACGCAGTTCCCACGTTTTAGGAGTGAACTTTGGGGTCCATGGCAAAGACAGCCCCTACTGTTTGAGAAACATTGTATCATATGTCCCAAGTCCGATGACTTCAGTGGATGCCTTGCTGGGCAGCCTCTGGATTTCTTAATTCACAAAATTGAGCTGACCACACTTTGTCAAACTGATATCAAGTGTACAGAAACCCCTGGTCATCCAGTAGGTACACGGTAAACATGACTTGGGCTGTGCTTAGTTGACCAGTCTGAGAGTATGGGTCACTTTGGCCCAAAGGATTCCAGAGAGCTGCTGTCATCCCAGGTCTAAATCAGAGTATGTCATGTGCGTCAGAGAAGGGTCTCCATGAGCCCTGAGAGGAGCTGTGGAACCAATCCCATCTCCATGCTTTAACCAGGACCATGGCTCAGGCAGGAGCCAAAGGATTTCCAAACAGGAGGTGACCCAACAGAGACTCACCACCCCACACTGAAGTCACTCCTAACCTTCTCCTGTCCTGGGGTTCCAGCGGGATCAAGGCAGTCATCGGTTAAGAATGGAACAAAATCTGACTTCAAATTCTTTTCCTCTGCTTGTCCTCTCAAGATGCAATTGCAGCTTGACTCTGGCTCCATACTGTAGCTCATAGCTCTCTTCAGGCCATTAAGGATGATTTTTCTAATGTACAAACCTGACATATTAAAATTCTTTGCATAGTGCAAAGTCTAAACTATTCAGCAAAGACAGACCCTGGCTACTTGGCATCATAATCCACAAAGCTACTGATAACGGAAGCACTGTGCTCTCCCATGCCCCTGTTCCTCCTCCTCCTCCTCTTCCCCCTCCTCCTCCTCCTCTTCTTCTTCTTCCTCCTCCTCCCCCTTCCCATCCTTCTCCTCCTCCTTCTGCAATGTCCTTTCCCCTTTCCCACCTGGCAGACTACAGCCTACTCAAGATACCAACTTTAGCACTTCCTCTTGAGTTTATCTCCCCTTAATCCCTCAGGCTCCAAGTCAGAAAGTCCAGGGTCCACCTCTGGCTCGTCTTCCATGCTAGCCAGATGTTAGCCAAAGACCTCCTCACCCAGCTGACTGGTGCAGTTTTCCAGGTGGGGAGAGAGATCTGGGCCATTGTGGACAAAAGGCTCAGGGTCCTAAACCAGCATCTCTCATCCATGATCAACAATTTTAAGGTATCCTTTGTTTTGTTCCTTATGCAGAGTCAGTATCCACACAGGTCTGCTAAGCACAGACATATAAAGATTCTGGTTCTTCTGTCTGTTCATTTAAGTTTTATTATTAAATGTCCCACTTTTTCTATTTTCTTGTAATCTCTTTGAACTCAGAGTATGTACTGTGTGTGCACACATGTGGAGGCCATAAGAATCCAGGTGTCTTCCTTGATCACTCTCCATTGAACCCAGAGGTCACCGACCAACTGGTATCCAGACTCTGCCTCTTCTGAAGTAACACATGGGTGAGTGTGAACTCTACCTGAGGGACAAGGGAAACATCACAATGGCGCATTCTAGTCTGATAGTTTATTTGCTTTCTGCGCATCCCATCCAGACAGACCAGAACAGCACTGTTGGTATCGTGCTGTTTGTACCATTTTCATACGCCTTTTAAGCTGAGGGAAGTGCCCAAGTCAAGGGTTTTGTTGTTCTGCATGTGTGAGGACATGCAGGTGCTTGTGCATGTGGAAGCCCGAGGTCAGAGGTCTGTGCCATCTTCCATTTTCTTCTACTTGTAGGTGGGTCTCTAGGCTAGTCCAGTTAGCTAAACAGCCCCAGGGAACAGGACACACACACACACACACACCACACACTCACACACACACACACACACACACACACACACACACACACACACACACACCCAATCAATGCTGGGACTGATCTTCTAAATGGAGACTATCAACATGGCCTTACCTATTTGAAAAAATGGGCAACAACTGTCCCTGGGCTACTTTCTACCTGTGAGCCTGTAGCATGGCTTATTTAGGCAAAAATGCCCGATGTCCTTTGTTATTCTTACAAAGGTTGTGTCAACAGCAAGGCCAAGAATTGGGATGAACTTCTCAAGGCAAACAGTAGTCTTGATTTCAAGTGAAACCAATTAGATGGATTCCTCCAAGAGCTTAATTTACAGGGTTTCCGGGTGACCCAAAATGATTGGAAAACTTTTGCTTTTGTCTAAACTTCTTCTAAATTCTTTTTAAAAATTTTCCTAACATTTATTAGTGTGCTTGTCTAACTTTATAAGTTAGTATGGTATACAGAACATAATGGGCTGTTTACAGACTCAAGAGCACTTGGTGGGGAGGCTGCAGAGGACTAAGGAGAGTGGCTGGTAAACACTGAGACAGGCTTCAGATTAGAATGTGTGGGATCTGAACAAGCCAGCGTGCTTTTCACTTATAAAAGTGAGCATCCCCACTTGAGCAGGCCAGTTGGCTCAGCAGTTAAGGCTGCTCCTTCAGAGGACCGGGTTCAATTCCCAATCCCTCCACAATCACCTGCAACTCCTGACCTCTACAGACATCAGGCACAAACATGATGCGGACATACAAGCAAGTAAAACACACACACACACACACACACACACACACACAGAGCAATGGAGACCAACTGCCATGATGTATATATCCTGCCTTCAATACTTCCCAATTCTGTGATCTTGAACAAACTACCTGTTTCCTCGTGAAAAGTGAGACTAAAAGTGCCAGTGGACCAGAGACATAGTTTAGTAGAGTGTATGTACAAAGCCCTGGATTCCATCCCAGTACCACACAAACTGGGCATGATGATCTGTGCCCATAGTCCCACCACTCAGGAGGTGGAGCAGATCAGGAGTTTAAGGTCACAGTTGGCTGCAGTTGAGTTTGAGGCCAGCCTGGGATACAGGAGCCAGTGTCCCAAAAAGTACTCATCTCAGAGTTGTTAAGAGTAAGGGTTAGTTAATATATACAATGCATGCAACAGTGTTAGGCAGATAGTAGGTGCTCAAAATGAGCTCTTTTCTCCTAGTTTTGTGTGTCAAATTATGAAGTGCTGCCCACCCATTATCTTCCTAAGGGTTTGCAGCAATGTAGGTGGCTGTACATTTTGAATGAAGAAGCTGAAGTAGAGGGCAGAACATGGCCTACAGTCAGTGCTGAACAGAGGCCCTTCTGCTTCAAGCTTACATTTCCATCAGAGAACCCTGCTATCCACTGTTGGGACTCCACATAATCAAGTTGAACCTACAGAGAGCCACTGTACAAACTGACTCAAAATAACCCTAGTTTATCTGCTCAAAACTTGTCTGCAACTTTCCAATTTCAGAGTGGACAGGAACTATGTTAAAGATCCCCACTCGTATTTTTCCTTACGTGGACTGGAGTATATGAGTGGTGAATGAAGTTCCAGTGCTGAGAGAACACATGCAATTGGTAACCCTTCCCCAGTGTTTCTAACACTCATCTAAGCATTGTCATTGTTGAACATTGTTATTATAAACTGGTTAGTGTGTGTGTCTTGTCTCTGGCTCTTACAAATGCCAGAGTCTCTTGTCTGGGACCAAGGTGATGATCATTCAACAGCTTGGGGCCTTTGCATTTGAAAGATCCGAAGCAGACATTAAACAAGATGGTTTTTCCATCCTTCGAGCGCAGTCCAGGAAAAGGCGAGCCACATGGAAGAAGAACCCTGAGAAAGCCCAAGAGACCGAAGGAAAAGCTAAAGAAGGGCTAGCCACAGAGAACTCTGAGCCTTAAAAAAGAAGGTGGTGTGAGCCAAGGGGAGGCCTCAAGGAATGAGGAGTCTGGCAAGAGTGAGGGAGAAAAATAAAGGAGGGGAGTGTGGCAACTTAGGCTTGAAATGGAAGGGCAATTCTGGAGTTACGGTGGGTTCTGATCCAATGGAAAATTAGACCAGAAGCCTTACCAAGCTTCTTGCTAAGGAGCCTGGGTGGTCATCTGTGGGTGGCCCACACTTAAGAACACACACAAAAAACTGGACAGAAACACAAGAGGGGAGAAGTGTCATGCAGCAGGGAGTGGCAAGAGTGGATCCTAAATGTAGTTATTTGGGTACAATGTGCCCTTCAGAGAGGGCACGGTGACAGCATGGGCTAATTTACAGAGCCGCCGGGTAATAATTCAGAGAGCAATGCTCCCTTCTCCCAACAAAACGAGGCAGCCCCTGAAGGTTTCATGGTGGTAAAAGCTGCACTGTACAGCATTCTGAGATCCCAGAACCAGTGAAAGGAGAGACAAGTTTACTAAAGTGAGTCTTGACACTGAGTGCGTTTCTGGCAGATCCGTTATTAGACGCTAGTTCTGCCCTGTCCTCGGGAAACGATTTGCTTCCTTATAAGGTTCTTCTCTTCTGCTCTGTGTAACAAAGACCATCTTCTTAAAGGAGCAAGCTAGGAGAACCTGTCCTCCCCATCCCACTCCTTGTGTTTTAAGCTAAGTAGAGATCCCTACCATTGAGAGTGTCAAGGTACTATCAGCTCTTGAAATCCCTCCTTACCTCTTCTGCTACAGAAATGCAATCTGGAGTGGAGTCTAGGGAACAATGCATTGTTTGTAGCAGCTGCAGGAATGAAGCGACTTTGGCTTTGACAAGTCTCTTTAATTTCATTAGCACTTCCCATTACTAGACTTCAGATACAGTGTGCATGTACTGACAGATGTGCTATCACACCATACAGGAGCACAGGACATGCCAGCTGTCACTCATCACAAGGAACTGACTTCTAATGGAATTAAACAAAAACCAAAAAGACCCACTCAATGTTTTCAGCTGGTCTCCATTATCTATGGGCAAATTCCAAACTACTTAGCAGTACCCCAACTTCACATCTCAATGTATTTCCCCATTTTAAAATTCTACAATCTGGGAGCTGGAGACACGGCTCAGTGGTTAAGAGCACTTGCTGCTCTTGCAGAGGGCCAGGGTTCCAGTTCTGGCACCTACACGACGGCTCAGACCTCGGATAGATGCCTTCTGATCTCCAGGATACCAGGAACACACACAATGCACATACATACGTACATGCAGGCAAAACACTCATACACATATGAGACAAACTTTAAATCTATAATCTATTCCTTCACACCCAAAGCCATGCTCTTGGCCTGGAGCATCCTTCTCATTCTTCTTTCTTGGTAAAGTCACACATGTCCTTCAAAGGAGTGTGTGGTTCTCTCCCCCCAGCTGACTTTGAGACCCTCCTCCTTGAAAGCGCTGAAGAACCGACTTACCCACCACTGCAGTTGCTGCCCTGCAACTCCATTTTATAAACTCATGTCCGTGGGATCCTTAATAGTTTCTAATCTGTGTTCTGGTCAGATGCCTGATGTATGTTAGACACAGCAAATGTTTGAATGAACAGCAAACACTGCTATCTATACGCATTTCTCTCAACAAAAAGAAAATTCCACTCTTTAAAACCTGCCATAAGACAGGATAACCATCTTCCCCTTTGGATCAGGTGTAAAGCCAGGAGGCCTCCGAGAGGACATCATTTGGGTTGTATGTGGGGTAGCTGTCTGCACCCACCATCGGGAGAAAGGCAGCACCCAGTGCCCATCACTGTGGACCACATTCAAGCTACAGGTACCAGTTTCACTCCGCATGCTAAGCAGCTCAGATATTTGCCCAATATCATCCAGGCAGCAAGGGACGAAGCCAAACCAATACAGAACCCCAGATCAGGACTAGATTCTCCCCCTAATGAACTGAAAAGTAAAGAGAGGCTCTCCCACAGGACTGAAAAGATGAAGACAGCAAATAACTGGTCCATCTCAGACTACAGGCGCGTGCTTAACAGCACAAACGGAAAACCAGCCTGTTCCTGGGCAGCGTTTAGATAACTGTGCTCCTGCCGCCTGGCTGTCAAGTAATAGACCCATCAGACATTGTTTGGCTCTCGGTTTCAAAACAGCTTCTAGAATTTATTTAACTCCTGAGTAACCCAATAGAGCACTGCACAGACTGGAGAGAAGCCACCACTCAATGCCTGCTTAACTTTGCAGGCAGCTCAGAACCCGGGTGGCACGTTGGGTACAGAAATCGGAGATTTGCATTCTCCCTGTAAAGATACAACTCCAACTTGCACCAATTCAAGTTTGGTTTTATTAGAAATCCCACCATAATTTTTAAAGACTGGATGGTTGCCTTGTAACTTTTCCATTCCCATTTAGAAAGATGACTAGAAGCAATGACAAAAATAACCACTTAAAATAGGGGATTCTTCCCCAGAGTTTCTTGTAAGCTTAAGTCCAGGCATTCCACTCTTCCACTCAGAAAAGAAAAATAAAAGGCTTTGGAGCACACCAACCTTTACTCAGATGGACAAAACATCTGCCTCCGGTTCTCACATTAGACCAGGACGCATCTCCTGAGTGGCTGGTCTCCATCCAGGCCATGCTTGCTAAAGCAGCCAAGTAAATCCCAAGGTCAGTCCCAACCCCAACCTTCAACAGTAGGAACTGCTTACACCTCTTATGACACAAGCCAGGCTTCGGCGGAAGGGTCGGGTCAGACACCCCTCATCTCCCGTGGGTGAATCACAACAGCAGTCAGATCTGTGTTCTCTTCCCTACAGTTCAGTGTGCAAAGCCATTGCCACACAACGTGAACAGGGCTCACCTCCTGCCCGGCCATAATGGAAGGTGACTGAAAGTTATTATTAGGACAAAAGTACAAAAGCAAATGTTTAATTGCTGTTTCTATCTATAACCAGTCATCCCCACCCTCTTCTCTTCCTGGGGAGCCTGTACTGCTGGGCAAATGAAGAACCTGGCAAACCAAGGAGCAACACCTGTGTAGAAAGGTGGGCCTAAGTTCTCCCTTCCTTCCCAGAAAGGGAAACTGACATTTCTGGACTCTGTATTTCCTTGGGAGGGAGAAATTATCTGGTGCTCACCATTTCTTCTTTTAACCTTTCATCAATACAGGTCCCATCTCTAGGGGATCTAGAAGAATAGACCACACATAAGCACCGTGTATCCTGTGTTGACAACGTGACAGCTCTGGCATTGCCCACCATGTGACTTTAGGCCATTTCTGGTGACGCTGGGTACGTTAGCACATCTCTGTCTGTGCTCTTCCCTAACCAGTGAGTGTGAGGGAAGTGTGAGGGAGCTTCCATGATGAAAGGACTGGACAATACACACTGGCCAAGCCTGGAGCCAAGCGTCACTTCCTGCATCAATGGAGATAGAGAATTATAAAATTTTAGCTTCTCATCTGACCAAGACTTAAAAAGATTTACAGGAAACAGTTTTGTTGGGTGAGGGGACAGAAGTATGGTAGTAGGAAGAGAAAAATGAACACATCCAGTAGAATTCATAAAATAAAAACAGTCACAAGTTCACAGAATAGAAGAGGAATATGGCACAGGGCAAGTAGGGCCCAGCAGGTAATTCTTGAATGAATTCTCCTAGGCAGGTCAATGATTGTGCTTTATAAACTTATTACAATGTAACAGCTTTTAAAATATTATTTTGCCTCTTGCTTGCAGGAGACTAAAACAGAAGTGGTACAAGTGTCCACGATGGCAGAGCAGCATTTGGTCCAGGCGAGGCAAGGAGCCAGGCAAACTTACACAGTAAGTGACAATCTATACTTCTTGGTCTTCTCCCTTGACCACCCCAAGTCCTTCCAGAGACAGCATTTACTTTTTCTGGAAGAAGCCAGTAATGGAAACTTGTCTGTTGGCTTTGCCCAGAGCAGCAGCCCCTTTCTTGGGACCCTTCCGTTCTTCTCTGGGCTCCCGTTTCACAGTGGCAGCAGGGGGTCTGTGTGCTGAGGCCATCTTCATCTTCGTCTCCTCCTCACTGTCTGTGCAGGACTCACTCTCATATACTTTCTCAGTCACTGAAATAAAAAAAAAGAAAGGACATAGGTAGACTGAGTCATTTACTATAAATGGTAAGTTGTCCTGCTCTCTTTTTCCTCCTGAAAAAGCACATCTAGACACAGCCAGAAACTAGCCTACAGTCACATGGCTGACTCCTCCAGTGTCCCCCGTCATCAGATGGGCCTTTATCATCTCATTGCCCACATCTGTAACTTGGGTCCTAGTCTACACTAACTTCCTGAGCCCTACATATGAACTGTATCGCAAACACCGACCTCTAAACTCCACGCTCTCACTGGCTTCCTGAGTCCTATTTCCCTGACCTGCACGTTTACCCATTGCTGATTCTGCCTAAGCACTCTCCCGCCATGCACACTTGTAGCTCACTCTACCCTGGTGTTAACCACTGCCCCAAAGGAAAGCCATAGTTTGTTACTCAGTTTTTGAAACCTAATAACTACTACTGAACCCAAGATTTACTACAGCCTAATCATGGTGAAAACGGCCTCAAACAAACCATTCTAGATGATACATTTGAAAGTTTTAATGGACAATGATAAAATAAGAAAAAATGTTACCAGTTTCTTACTCCCTAGCAGCAGCAGGTTTTCCCTCTGCCATTAAACTGGGCTTGCAGAGACGGCTCAGCTGCCCAGAGCACTTGCTACTCCTGCAGAGGACCTGAGCTCAGTGCCCAGGACACACATTACAGTTCACAACTGCCTGAAATGCCAACTCTAGGGAGGTCAAATATGCTCTTGTGATCAATCTCCTTGGGCACTAGGCACGCATGTGGTGCATACACATGCATGCAGTATACACATAAAAAACTAAAACTACTCAAACTCTTCAAAAGGAAACCTGGAAAAGTACTATGCTAGAGGCTAGTCACCTCAGCCCCAGCGTGCGCAGGCAGAAGCAGTGGTTCCAGTCATGTTCTAAGAGATCAGATGGAGAGACTTTCTACTCCACTGCATCACACACCAGCTCCAGGCCACACACAGAGCTACCTCCCTGAGATGAGAACTAAAGCAGCAGCACCATCTTTCCCGGCCTCTCAGGATGCAGCAGGTGATGCAGAAGCAGTGAAGGGAAACATCTCTCCACTAAAAATGTGACTTCATGTGCATAAAAGTGTGTGAAGCAATCAAGTTCAAAGTGAAATTTCCCCATCAAAGAACAGAGATGTTTCACACTCTTATTCATTGATAATTCCTTCTAACAAAAATACACTGAGTAAACTGTTCCAAAGTTACAGGCACAGGGATTCAACTACCTGGGTCCTAAAGCCCGGGCTGTCCCAGTGTGAACATGTCCTGGGTCAGCTGGGGACCTCGTGGGAACACTGCTGGATTCTAGCTCCAAGCTCCGCACTTAGCAACAGGTCTGTGGTAGAACCTGAGAACTTGTTTTATGCACATTCCCAGACACAAACACTGATGGTCTGGGTGACACTTGATGAACCAATGTCCCCCATTCCATTAAAATGGGGAGTGCAGCATATACGGATGCACGGGCAGTCCTTGGCAAGGACGTTCCAGTGTGTGTGAGTGTCCTTTCTTCACAGTGTGCCCTGCTGGAGGGTAAGTGGCTGCCGCCTCTGCAGCACGCCTTTACCTTATGCACCTAATGCAAACGCCAAGTATCCCCCATGGAGGTCTTAGGAATTGTCTTCGCTTTCAAGAACTGAGAACCCAGTCTGCTGTCACAAACTTTAAAAATGTAACTCAGACTGGAGGACTTGGACTCTGGTGATCCGATTAGAAGTGCAGCATCTCAGTCAGTGTGATGCAAGCACCTGACATCTGTATACTTGGAGTCCAGTAAGAGAACCCTGACGAGACCAGCCCAAATTATATGGTTAGACCATGCTTACAAAGGAAGAAAGGAAAAGAAAAGGACAAGAAAAACGCAGAAGAATTCCAATTTTAGTAAGACTTTCAGGTACTTCACGTAGCTAATAATATTAGAGAAATCTGTCAACCTTTTTGCCAAGATACTTGAGACATTTCCATTGAATATCTACAGTCCAGCAAGCACGATCCCAGAACACCTTCCATCTCCAAAATGCACTATGATACTTACAACTCAACTCATGGGACAAAATTACGAGCTGTTATTATTTATTTCTGTCAGGAAGATCTGAAGAGGCTATGGTACATTACTTGGAAAGTTAAAAACCAGCCAGGCCATACCAACCAAATGTCTCAAGCAGCACACTTGGTGTAAATTAAAAGGGGTGTTCCTACAGTTACAGCTTAGCTACTTCAAACTACAGGACAAAGGAGATTTGAACTTCAAAGCACAGCCCCTCTATGTTAGCTGAACCTGTCACTTTCCTTGGCTGCCATTCTAAAAAGCCTGCTGTGTGGACAACATTCCATTTAGTTTCTTTGCTCTTAGAAACCCCTTCCTTGATCAGAAATTCACCCTAACCTAGGTCAGGGCCCAACACCATAGTTGCTGCTATAACCCTCAGGAAAAAAAATCTAGCAAGAGAAGGACAGCCCCTGTGCAGGTCCATCTGCACAGTTGAAGCAGAGTGAAGAAAACACAGCCAAGATTCATTAGGTTGCACTTGGACTAAAATTAAGGGTGCTACGTGAGCAGTTCCCATCACAGCCTCCGAGACTGTCAACAGTCTTGTGTGGAGAAAAGCTCACAAAGAAGCCCATGTTCCATGCCTGCTCAAATGTGAGGGCTCAAAACAAAGCAATAATTAGCCACAGTCTCCTAGTGAACTCTCATAAAGATACCCTTTACTTTCTCCTTTTAGAGTAAGGATGAAAAAAAAAACCAAAAAACAAAAAAACAAAAAAAAAAAAAAAAAAGGGGAATACTGGAAGGGGGGCTTTTTTACCTTTTTAATTAAAAAAAAAATCACACCTCAAATAGATAAAGCATTCTAATTATATAAAATATTAAAAAGCAAAGGAAAAAAAAAAAAAAAAAAAGCCCATAAACACACACCAAAGTTCAGAATGCACAGATTTTCAGGTAAAGTGTCACAAAAAGAGGACCAGCGCATGCTGAGAGTGTTACTCCCAACTGCAGATGGCAGTCACAGTGACAAGCCTGTCAGAAGCATGGGAGATGGGATGACAGGATTGGGCATGCAACCAACACAATGTCTCCACATGCTTTAATGAGCATCCTGTCAAGGAAGAGTTGATTCTTCAGAGCCAATCGATCTTCTAAAGATAGAAAAGAACAACCAAAAAAGACAGGGTAACCTGGTGGTGGTAGCGCAAAACTTTAATCCCAACACTTGGGAGGCAGAGGCAAGTGCATCTCTGAGTTTGAGGCCACCCTAGACTACAGATTGAGTTCCAGGACGGCTAGGGCTACACAATAAAAACCATGTCTCAAAAACCAAACCAAAACAGCAAAAAGATAAGGCATTAGAATCTTCTCTAGGAGATCCACTTCATGGTGGGTGCCATAAGAAAGGAGAAAAAGAGGGGGGCAGCTTTAAAAAAAAAAAAGGAGAAAGAATTATCCCTGCTCCAACAAACCACAGGTTTTACAAGCCTAAATCCATAACTGCTTCCAGATAGGAGAGCTTGGTGTCGGAATCCGATGTCAAGAGGCTCCAAGTGTTGACTCTCAAAAGCCCCACTGAAGACCACTGAATTGTGGAAAGAGCCCGAGCTGGCACAAGGAGGAACACACAGGAAGTAGGGAGATCAAATCATAGGCTCCTAGGATGAATGAGACTGGGCACCGAAGACTTGACTCTCCAGGGTCCAATCATCTGCAGGAAGCTGCCTTTCTACCACTGAAATACTTACCACAATCAGTAGTTAAAAGAATGTTTCTCAGTGTTTGAGACAGTGTTGCTACCTCCTCTGAATCTTCACAAAGACTCCACTGGGAGGCAAAACAGATATTTCTCTTCCATTCCACAGATCAAGAAAATCTCTAGCAGAGATGACATGGCTTCGATGTCACACACTCAGAGCTTTATTTCATGGTTTAGGGCCCACACAAAAGCCCAGTGTTCTGACTTCACTGCAGTGGGCATTGTACTCTGTATTATAAGTGTGGGCCACGGGCCAGAAGCAGCAACTTGAATGACTAGAGAATTCACATCTGGGATAGACTGCTCTGCAGGGGATCCTAGTGCCCTGATTCAAACATCTGTCTTACCCATGCTGCCTTCTTCATCCACAAAGGTTTTAGATTTCAGTACACGCTTTCGTTTTCTTTTGTTTTCTCCACTTGAGCGCTAAAAGAGCAGAGTAACAACATTAAGTTGACCAGTGAAGCTAAGAGAAAAACCACCTCCTAACATGACATTATAATAAAAGGAAGAGAGAGGAACTCTACACAGCCCTGCCACTCTGCCAGAATGGTTACTGTATGCACTGGCATTGTCCCAAAGACAAACAGGTTAAGGACCTTAGTAGAAGAGACAGACAAGGGCAGCATACACTGCTGCGGTAGGCTGTGTAAGGAAAGCTGGGGCAGAGATTTTCTTATGGCTCTGAGTATGCACCCATGGAGAAGACACTTGCTGTGCTCAGCCTTGGCACTGGAACACCATACCCAGCTAGTTTAGCCAGAAGCACACATTACTACTGTCACTTTCCTTTTGTCTCCACTTCTCTTTCATCCCATTCTTTGGCTATGATGTAACAGCATGAGATTTACAGGAGTCTTAACAGAGTAGATTAAGAAAACTAATGGTTACAAAGAAAAGGAGGCTTATCAGCAGACTCTTCTTAGCATTTCACCACCCATACTAACAGACATGGACAAGCCACAGCTAAAGGGCATTCAAAACTGCACGTCACTGTTTGTTGTGGTTTTTCTCATCCAGTCCTTTCCCTGAAGAACAAATCTGAGTTTTATTTTCTTTTATCTTTCATAATTTGCCCTGGTATACGCAGGGCCTCCTTTTGCACAATTCCAACTGCAGCTATGTAGCACAGCAGCCGTATGGTAGTGGTCACAAAATCCCCAACAGCTGCCCACAGCTGCCTGTGAGCCACCTCTGCTGCCTTCCTAAGGCAATGCCCTAAGCCATGGCTCCCTCAGGTGAGAAGAGAGGCGTGTCCATCTGGCCAACCTGAGGAGGAGCATCATGAGATAGAGCCAGCAACAAGCACTGGTGAAACACAGAGAAGGTGACACACAATTCAACATGGTGACTATAGGTTCCTGAGGGAGAAAAGACGCACAGGAGGGAGCACTCTGGTGGGTTTACCTTGACAGGAGGGGGCTCAGTTTTTAGCACAGGATCAGGAGGTGGAGATGCAGGAGGTGGAGATGGTGAGACTGCTTCAAACATCTCAGGAGAGTCTGCGAAGACTGGGAAAGCGGAACAGGCTTAATGAAGGCAAGCTCTAAGGGGCACGCTGCCTTCTCCACTGCATCAGCCTTCACTCACAGTCATCAAAGGGGATTTTATAAGCAGTAATCACGACAACCAAGGACTCCACAGTTACAGACTTAACTTTAAGAAACACATTGATTTTAAAGAATTTCTAAAGTGACAATATCTTAGAGATCATCCTGGCCAAGGTGAAACACAGAGAAAGTGATACACAATTCAACATGGTGACTATAGGTTCCTGAGGGATAAAAGACAACAAGATCAGAGCATGAAATTGGTTGAAAGATACTGATCACTTACCACATGTCTGGAGTTTCACTTTACCCTCACACAGCTAAGAAACAGATCTTACTCCCATAATACAGTTCAATAAACAGAGGTTTCAGGAGATTCCTTCACTTGACAAAGGCTCCTAACAAATTTAAAACCCATCAGTGTGATTCCATAGCCTTCCCTACCCTACCATCCATGTTCTTATCACTCACGACCAGAAGGCAGTGGAGACAGCCTGCTCTACTCAACATGTCACAGCCGCAAAGACGCTGCTGTGGTCTGGCGATGACTTACCCCTAGACTGTCTATGAAAGCTGGTCTCCATGAAGGACCTAACAATGAAACCTGATTAGTAGTCTTTGGGACTATTTCTAGTGACTTCACTGATAAGCCTTGCATGGGCACAAAAAGTTAGGAGAGAAAGAATGCAGTGAAATGGTACCCACAATGGAGCACCATGGGGAGGTATCCACAATGGAGCACCACGGAGAGGAATCTCAGCGTTTCTCAATAAAGAAACAGAGGTATGGTAGAAGGCCGTCAGAGTAGAGGGGATGAGCTTGTCTGAACCTGAGGCCCTGACCAGAGGCCTTGCAATTATACAGTGTAGTGAGCACTCTACACTGAGCTATGTCCCTAACCCTGACCTGCTGCTGAATCACGACAAAGAAATTGCTAGTCGTGGGCCTTGGCAGCTGCTTCGTTTCACCTGTTCCCTGAAACTCTAGGCTACATTCAAATTCTCTGCACAAATCTTGGAACTGAAACTGTCTTCACTGTAGGTCAGTGTTAGAAATCATGATAGTGAAGGGCTCATGGCCAAATGATCTAAAGAGGTGAGGCAGCACAGCCAGAATAAAACAATAAATGAGACACTTCACATATGAAATGGGCTCCCTAACTTTGTAAGCTCAGTAGGGCAAGAGACAGAAATGAAAGAAAAACAGTGCAGTCAGTGTCAGTCTAGCTATGAAGCCAGCTTCAGGAAGCCAGGGCATGATGGGGGCCTAAGAAAGAGAAGTGTCATACCCCAGAACCAAGAACTCAATGTTCGGAAATAATAGCTAATTAGACAACTGGACCTCAGTGGTCGGAGGAAAGTCTAGGCAGCAAGGAAGGCAAAGAAAAGATTTTTAGCACTCAGTGATAAAGCTGGGAGTTTCTGTTCAGTTCCTCAAGAACATGACTTACAAAAGGAAATGGTTCCAATGGCTCCCCCTGGTCCCTCCTAGCATGGCACATAACTGTTTACCTATGTCTCACTTCAAAGAGGCAGGGATGCCAGTTGTTCTGGCACTAACACAGAGCAGCAGTAACTGGGTTTGCTTTAAATGAAGGAGACTAAGCACTTTCTGAATAAAATTAGGGGTGAGGAATATTCAGGTCGAGGGAAGACCACAGGTGCTGCCTTCTTTCCACTCGCCCACCTCCCAAAGAATCGTACAATAATAAATGTCATAACCCCATGGGAGAGAAGAGAACAGAGATAGGGATTTCAACACGTCCTAGCAATGGAAGGCAGACGGGAGAATGCTGACAACAAAAGTCGGTTCCGTGATTCAGACGGGAGGGATTACCATTATAAACTGTTCTATCTGACTTTAAGGGAGGATAAACCAACATTTCCTACTTTATAAACATTAACCACTCATTCTCGTAATAACTCCACAAATCATTATTTGTCTCATGTAACTGAGGTTCAAAGACATTTTTTAAAAACTTGCCCATAGTCAGTCTTTACCATTAAGCCAAGCCTTCTGACTTAACTCATCTTACTGACGTAAATATGCTTTGTACACTAAGTATCTGAAATAGATTTGTAGTCGATGATGAAAACATTCCCGTGGCAAAGCATGAGCTCAGGAAAGCAGCTTTGCTGGGAAACTAGCTTCAGCTGACCAGCAATGTAACCAACCACTTGTTTGTCAAGAGTCCTCTGGCAGAGACTAGAAATTCCAACTCCTGGAAAGCAGTCACCGCTTCCTAGGACTCAATACTTACTGTTACAATACCTATCATTACCTAGGGAACAATGTGCACGCGTGTGTGCTTAACATTCTTCACAAACAACCTGCAAGGACTGAAAACGCTCACAACCTAGCACAGCTATAAAACTATTCCTTCTTAGCAACACAGAGACTAACTAATGTTACTTCTTTCTGGGTCTAGCATATTTCTTTTAAATATGTAGAACTGCTAAAGGTACTCAGGGTGAAGGCCAGGCTTTGCTGAGGTGTGAGAAGCTACTGTGTGTCAAGCGCTGTCCTGGCATTTCTGACCTGTTGTCTTCATGTTCACAAGGAGCTGTAGTTTGTAGTGACATTGTAACTTTGGAGGAGTAAACATGGAAATTAAGTCTCTGCCCAACATTAGAAAACACAGGAAGCAGTGCAGGAAGATTTCAACCCAGGTCTGTGTGTGTGAGACTCTGGTGCTCCTGCTATCACTGCACGCCTGGGGCACATCTGCTAATGCCCAGTCTGAGATGAGAGACCAAGCTATTATAATCAGTGGAACACAAATAAAAAGTTAGAGATCGTATAAAGGTTCGAGCAAATCCTGATGGCTTTTCAGACACAGAAATTTTAGAATAAAACGATTTAGCCAGATGCCAAAATGATCTCTGGCAGAGGAAAGAACCTGAGGGCCTCTGCTCTGTCAGCTGCTGTCACGTGCTGCTCACCGACATCACGTTTCTTTGCACTCTTTCCCTACTGAGTACTGCACACACTCCTAACAGCCTGCAGGTATTACCACTCTGTGGCTACCATCGTCCACAGGACCTTGACTCAGAGCTGGCACTTTCAGTGACACTAGACCATCCAGTTTAGTAGCTCCGTGAGAGCAAGAAGTGTATGCACATGTTCATGTGTGTGCAAGTGTGCATGCGATTCTACAATATGCACATTAAGAGCCAAAGGAACACCAGCCTTAAAGAGAAAAGAAAGCTCTTAGTATGTGCAACAGCATTCACAAGTTACCAAAGTTACCAAATGATTACTATTCTGATCAAAAGACCGATGTAGATTTCAGTGAGAAATACTCTGCTTTCATTAGAGTCCACAGTAAGTGACGCTTTAGGTCCCTGAGCATGAACCAAGAGATGATCCCCCTAACAAAAATTATTAGCAATATTTACCTTCATCTTCACTGCTATCGGACTGAGGAAGCTTGATCCTTCTCCTCTTCTTCTTCAGGTTTTCGGTTTCCTTTGCTTCCTCATCAGATAAGTCTACTCGCCTGCCCCTGCTGCCATCCAGGGATAAATGAAGCCCGTTACACAGAGCGCACATTTCAGTATGTGTATGTTCCTATGCAGCTTCTTTTAGAGCTCACAGTCTTAATTCCAGAGGGTGGAAATAACAAACAAGAAAAGATTTAACTCTTTTTTTGTTTATTTGACATAGGATTGCTTTTTGTTTGTTTGTTTTTCTGAGATAAGCATTCTCTGTGTAGCCCTGGCTATCCTGGAACTTACTCTGTAGACCAGGCTGGCCTCCAACTCAAAGCTCTACCTGCCTCTGCTTTGAGTGCTGAGATTAAAGGGCTGACACAACACTATGTAGTGCTGGCTGTCCTGGAACTCAATGTATAGACCAGGCTAGTCTTGAACTTACAGAAATACTCCTACCTCTGCCTCCTGAATGGTTAACCACCATGCCCAGTGAGATTGGTTCTCTGGGGATATATACGGTTATAACTATAACTACATCACTTTATAGGTGGCCAGAATAAAAGGTTTCCCCAGTTCTCCATAGGCCATTTTTTATCTAGAGTCCTCTAGATGGCCCCCAAACCCTGCTAACTGGCCTTTTAGTTTTTTAACACACAATTAATAAGCAGCTAATCAGCTATAATACAAAGACCAGGAAGGAAATACTGTTCTCAAGAAGCTCTGGCAGGCCATGTCCATAATTTCCACAGAGAGGCTTCTAAGACTAAGGCCAACCTGGGTCTCGCAGTGAAACCTTGCTTCAAAAGAGGAGCCTGCTCTGGCCAAGTGCACTAGCTACTATAGGACATGATAAAACTTAATGGACAAATAGCTGTGGGACACGACTGTTAAACGCTAGTAGACATTCAACAGGTAGGAAGGGAAGATAAGTATTCTACAGTGAAAGAACAGTGTGAACAAAGGCACAGACAAGACCATAAAGTCATCCTAATGATGTAATAAAAACCTAGACTCTGTCTTGACATTTTTCAGCTTTTCTGTCTGCTTTCTCCATTACAGCTTTCACTTAATCTATAAATAATTAGGGGCCTATTGTGTGTTACAGTCATGTAGATATGTAAGCCAGGGTCTTTTTGTCATTGAATACCTGTCTTATTTCATTTTGAACATCATTTTTTTCCTACTTCAACTAGAAAAAAATAAAATAAACACAACATAAGCCAAAAGAAATAAACATATTAGTGGAAAGCAATGAAATAGAGAAGAAAGAAAAATTTAAAAGCCTAAAGTTGTTCTGTTAAGGAGAAAAGATTAATAAGCCTTTTACAAAAGAAGGAAAACATGTACTTCCAAGTAAGAACTAGAGAATAAAGGAATCTGTAGTCTTAACTATACAGTCTATAAATACTCCAAAAACAAGACTGCATTGTGAACAACTTTAGTAAGTTCAAGCACTTAGAGGAAATAAATTCCTTTAAAAGCACAACTTACTCAAAACCAAAAAGAACTAGAAAATCTGAATAACACTAAAGAAGCTCTCACACACAAAAATAAAAATCCTTCCTATAAAGAAAACCCAGGCCCATATTCACTGATAGATTTATCATATATTTAAATGTACTGGAAATACATCTACATAGGGCCAGAGATGGCTCAGCAGGTCAAGGTGCTTAGTGCCAAATCTAGTAAACTATGTTCTATCCCAGGCCCACCTGGCGGAAACTGACTCCCTCGAGAATGCCCTCTGTGCCATGGTGTGTACATACCCCCGCCCCAGACATGTAAAAATAGAAAATAAAGTTCACAAAGTCTTTTGGAAAATGGGAAACTCCTCTTAATTTATGAAGTTAACACAAGTCTGATACTAAAGCTAGCCAATTACCAGCAAACAGATGACATAAAATAGATATTTGAGGATATAGGTATCCTCAAAAATACAGAAACAACCCTCCCTCTAGAGTTACATCAACTGATCTAGCCGTGTCTAAAATAAATATGACCAGGGAGCTAATGCTAAGAATGCAAGGCTGGTTTAACATTTTCACGTAAATCAGTATAATCTACCACATTAGCAGAGAAAGTGTATGAGCCACCTTAGTAAAAGCAGAAAGCGGGTGTAAAATATAAAATCAATGAGTAAAAGCCTCTCAGCAAACCTGGAATAGAAAAGAGAAGAAGCCTTAACCTGGTAAAGGACACCTACTACTAAAAACCTACACTTGACTTGCTGTTCAACAGGGAAATACTGAGTAGATGCCTGGTAACAGCCTCTAACAGTCAGTGTTGTGATCATGGCTGGGGACATTTTAGTCCACATATATCATGTGTTCCTGGGAGGTAAGGCCCACTGGACAGAGCCTTACCCCTCTGAAATGTCACTATTTTGTTGCTCCAACTTTACCACAAAAGTTGGTTCTTTGTGGGCCTATCAGTGCTGACAGTGTCCTTTAGAATTTCTTTCAACAGACTAATTCCTACCAGCTATGAGGTAGTGTCTCAAACTCCTGGATCCATTTTTAACAGCTTGTGTGCTTTTTATTTTCTTTTCTAATTACATTTTACCACTTGAAAAATAAACTCATTGATATAAAAAGAAAACAAAGAACTTCTTCTCTTAAACTGGACTGGAAACAG
Source organism: Rattus rattus (assembly GCF_011064425.1). Lineage (NCBI taxonomy): Eukaryota > Metazoa > Chordata > Mammalia > Rodentia > Muridae > Rattus > Rattus rattus. The sequence continues at coordinate 98,382,730 of NC_046155.1, forward strand.
TAACTTCTCACTGGGTAATTTGATGTGAAACACGAGCACACACACACACACACACACACACACACACACACACACACAGAGGCACACTTACACAGTGTCTACACACACACACACACACACACACACACACACACACACACACACACAGAGGCACACACACACGCATGCACACTTACACAGTGTCTACACGTTTAACCTGAAGTCTGGAGGCAAAGGCAATCCCTTTGCATCAATAGGGACAAATGCAGCCCTGGATCCTAAATCCCCCAAGCCAGCTGCTCCGTGGTCCTGACTCACTGGATGAGCCGTGGGGCTTCTGTCTTCACTCTACCTGGATGGCTGCATCCCTAAACATTAAGTGGAACTTAATGCTGAGCTGAAAACTGCCTGCTGCAGACAACCAAGCAGACCATCTCACCTCCACAAGACACTCTCCCCTCCCCCAAGGGACAAAATTTTCCTACCACTTTTTTTCCTTCTGCTGCATCTTCACAGGCTCTGACTTTCTGCTGGATTTCTTCAGAGCTGGGGGAGCTGCCAGCTTTGGTTCAGTGACAGACACTGGAGGTTGCTCCACTGTTTTTTCTTCCTTTACTGCTTGTTCTGAATCCAAATTGACTTTAAGTTTACCTACAAATAAAGTACGGCAGATGATGTACAACCCATCATACAGTAGTAATCCATCACTCTTTGACAGTCCACAGGTAACATGTTAGGAGCAAGGGATAAAAAACAGTCCCTGTCCTACAGGAGATCACAGTTGATTAAGAAAACATCTGCAATCTTCATTTCTGCTCCTCACTAATCTCTCATTACCTCACAGCTCTAAATGACAGCAAACAAAGGCCTAAAAATACCAAATTCAGCTTTGGGGCCTTAACTTTTTTAACTACATCTACTACTTTATTATATGTATGCTGGGTATGTGTATGCCATGGTATATGTGTGAAGCTCAGTGGTGTATGCTCTCTCCCTCTACCATGCAAAGCCCAGGGATCAAACCTGGGTCGTCAGGCCTGGCAGCCCTTAAGTTCATCTTAATTTCCAATAGAAACAGAGCTGCAGGTAGTCATGATGTTCAAGAATGGAGCTTAAAACTGGGTGACTGCTACATTCGTAGCAACATCTTTTCTATTCTACCTTTAAAAAAAATTACTTATTTTGTTTGTATGGGTATTTTATCTGCATGTGTATCTGTGCACCACGTGCATGTCTAGAGCCTGTGGAGGCCAGAGGAGAGCATTAGATTCCCTGGGACTACAGTTATAGATGGTTGTGAGCCACCATGTAAGTGCTGGGAATTGAACCCAGGCCTTTTAGAGGAGCAGCCGGTGCTTCTTAACTATTGAACCCTGTATTCTACCTTTGAATGCCTAGATGTTCCCATCTCACTACCACCTTCAATGATAAAACTGAATTAATTCAAATCCTGCTTCCCTCTGGGCAAGTCCAAAAGTATTTTTTCTCTTTGAGAACTGGAATAATATTTACAAGACACTATCAGGTACAAACATTAAGTGAGTTACCTAAGGTATCACTGAAAGGAAAAGTAAGCTCTGGATATGGGCCTCAGTCAGTTCAGCTCCTGATCTGGGTCTCCACACTAAGCTGAGACACCATAACACACATAAGCATCCACGTAGGACAGGAAGGACCCAGCCAACCAAAAAATACAGTAATGCACAATCTAGTCTCATGCATACCCAGTGATAGTGTTTGTAGGCAAAGTCACAATATACAATCAGAAAGCTATGTATAGCAAGTGGTTCTTCAAAACAAAAACAAAAACAAACAAACAAAAAACCCAGGTTGGGTTGCCTGTTCTGAAACTGCTTACTCAGTTTCTAAACGCACATATATTTTTTGATAGTACAGATAATGGGTCAGAATGTAAATGCACCTATTCATATTTTTGAGGGTTTGTGTGGGAAACCTAAATGGTGGGCTTCACTACCCCAGTGGTAGTATCATTGCTTCAATTTTCAGTTTTGTGGTTCCTATCTGTGATTTTCAAAGATTCCCACCAAAATATCCCAAACTGACTAGGAAAGTGAATATTTTGCAAGCAACAAAATTTCATTCTTTTAAAGGCTAAGTAAACTATCATTGTCTGCAGCTATCTATGGGAAAAGGCTGTTTTGTTTTCCATTCTATGCCCAGTGTGCAACAGTGACAAACACATAGTAGGTATTCAATTAACATTTTATAAAGGGATAACATTTGAAATGTAAATACATAAAATATCCAATAAAATATTTTATTTGAAAAAATTTTTTATAATTTGACCTTTTTTTTTTACTATTAGATACACACATACAAATAGTCTAAAACAGTTTTAAATAATTAAAGTTCTTCACTGAATCTTAAGGTTCCAAACACATAAAACAACCACAAAAGCATCAAAATTGTTAAGAAACAGTATTGGACTGAATACACGTCCCAGTACCAGGCACACAGGCTAATGATAGTGTGCCATGCGTTCACAGAAACAGGGACCTCCTGTGCACTGTTCAGTGCCACCATCAAAGCATGTTTCTGGATACCTTCCAAGTACCACATTTTCTACTTTCACAATAAAAAGGTTCTAAGAGCCTCCACAGCACATAAAACACACCATCACTCCAATCCTCCTCGAGTACTGACTGACCATCATGGAAAAACAGAATTCACATTAATTTTGCTTGGATAGGCATGCAACAAAAGGCCACAGATCTCTGTGTGGTTCCTACATTCTTCTTGGTATTCTGCCATGTACCCCCAGGGGATGAGTACTTGATATGAGAAGTATAAAAATATGTAGTTATTGGTCCTAACTATTGGTACTTTCCATTAAGAAAGAATTCTTACTTAAATAAGAGATTTTTCCTTCCTAAAAAAAAAAAAAAAAAGAAAAAAAAAGCATTTAAATGGCCTGACCATTACTGCCTATATTCACATTGACATGTAATTTAGTGCTGTGAGCAATCTTAAAAACCAACTTAAGAAAGGCAAAAATATTTATTTTTGTGGTCCCCAGAGAGACGGTAGTAGTTAGCATCACACCAAGCAAACTGATGCCAGTATCCATGATATTAAGTATAACTCAATATAGGCAGCCACTCTCTCATTTTAATTACCCATTTCCAAAACTCCATGGAGTGATTATTGTATTTTCTTTCTAAGGCAGGAAGTAGAAGCAGAGATAATATAAACTGCCCTCCAAGAGCTCTCACGTACACCCAGAGAGTTTCCTGAGTGGTTGGTTATTTTGCCAATACGTCGGTTGGCAAACTGAATATGTTAGGAAGAAGGAATGCCTGGATAGGCAAAAATTAGACTCACGGTCTCCACCTCGGCATCTGTGTTACTACAGTAACATAAAGAACATGCTTACTCATGGCAGCTTTTCCAAAAAAGTTGCTCATCACATTCCCTTTTCCTGGTGCTTTGCCCCCAGCGGAAGATGCCTAAAAGCATAAAAAAAGACACAATTTTAAATTTTGTTTAACATTTAGACTGCTCTTGGAGTGCATGGCCTCAAGCAATCTCTAGTGATACAGCATATTAAAAGCCAGGCATGACACACAAGACTGTCATTCCAGAACATGGGAGGTGAAACTTGGAGGATCAGGAGTTCAAGGTCAAAGTCAGCATGGACCAGGTGAGGAACTGTCACAAAAACAAAGCCTTCTGCCTTGACAGTACCAACTCTGTATTAATAGCACTGACTATATCAGGGCAAAATGAGCAGATGTTAGCTACAAGAGCCTAGGATAGGGATCCAGATCACCAGACAGCATCAGATTCTAATTCCCAAAGCTTGCTTTCTGTTTATACAATTTTATGAATATATCTGAGTTTTCCTTGAGCACATTTAAAAATTACTTGTCTTAAAAGAATTAAATCAGGAGTGGTATGGTACACAATGGGAAAGAGGGTAAATTATCAGAAGTGAATCTGAATCCTGGACCTACCATTTAATAGCAGTATGACCTACAGGCAAATTACATCACAAGTCTGGGCTCAAGTCTTACCCATACAAACAAAAAACAGTGAGAATCAAACAGGGTGGCTAGTGGCTTTCCACAAAGACTGGGCAGTGAGTGCACAGCAGGGATTCAATGTGCATTGTTCCCCATCTTCCCTCTTTTTTTCCAAAGCAGAAGCTTGAAGACAACAAAGATAGGAAGCAACAACAAAAGCTGCACTTTCTGCATTCTTAAAGCAGTATCTTTGTATCTTTCTCTTATTTTCTTTTTGAGACAGAGCTTCATCATGCAGCCTCAACTCCATGAATGCTGGGATAACAAGCATGCACCACCAAACCAAGACAGTTATTTTTTTAATGCCCTTTAGTTCAGATTACCTAGCAATAAAAAAAAAAGAGAAATGAATGAAGAATAAGGACAAGAATAAAAAGTATAAACCAAAGCAGGACCGTTAAATATGCCAGGAAGTGCTCTCAAAGTCACTCTGCTAATAAATATACAATTCCTCAAACTTGCATGTTCTCAGGATGATTTCTATGTACATTATTTCAATGGCTGTCACAACAATCTTATTAGTGTATAAGCCAGGTATCACCATTTTATAGAAAGAGAATCCAATCTTGGTGAGAAGTATTATGGGGGAAAAAGGACTATCAGAGGAGATATTAAACATTAACTAAATATGGTTCAAACCACATTAGGCACAGTGGCTCATGTTTCTTCCCAACTGGAGAGGCAGAGAGGGAAGAGGATGAGGCCAGCCTGGACCTGATTGCAAGACCTCAGACAATCATAAATGTTCGAACCAAAGCAGACAACTCAGAACTGATCGTGGGACCTGTTAATAAATAGGCTCGCATGGAAGCCATGAAGGCTTTGCAAGATCCTCATCCTGTTACAGAAAAACGGCCTACAGGAAAGAAGACTTACACTTGGTACTTCTCGGGCTTCTGTTTTGGTGTCCTTGTTGGTGTCTTGGGTTTTAGTAGCAGTTTTAGAGATTAACATTCCCATAATTCCTTTGGGCTGCTGGGAAGCCTGTTTGGAGGCGGGTGGACCATGGCCATTGGTAGTCAGCTCACTGGCTTGTGTCTCACTTGCTGCCTGAAGATTTGATTGCTCAAACTTTCTGGAGGATGAGGATTCTGCAGGAGCTCTGGGGACAGCAGCTGCACACTGTATGGCACTAAACCTAAGGACAGACATGAGTTTAAGATTAATGTCATTATCAAACTTCATTTTCAAACTCTGTGCCTTCTCTATACCTTTTCGCATTAATATAAAACTAAGGTATTTAAAACTAGACTGATCATAGAAAGAATTTTCGCATAATACTCTCATTTGGGTAAAGAAATAGGCAGTGTGGAGAAGTAACTCCGGCCTACAATTTGCACTTACCTAGTTATGAAGCTAGTTCTCAATCAACTGCACTCTATCACATCATACTGAACACACTTGCTTTTTTGTTTGTTTGGATTTTGTTCTTTTTGTTTTGGTTTTAGACAGGGTCTCTCTACATAACCTTGGCTGTCCTACAATTCAATATATAGGCAGGCTAGCCTTGAACTCACAACGATCTGCCAGCCTCTGCCTCCGGAGTGCTGGGATTCAAGGTGTGCACCTCCACCAGCCAGCATCTACACTTGTTTTTATTTGCCTCTTACTCTCCAGCAAACAGTGATAATCTCACTGTCCTTAGGAATCCAGAAGGTTCTCTGCCCAAGTTTTAGCAGCAGTAACTATCAACAGAGCCAGAGCTAAAAGCCATACATTACTAACCAATTTCTTGGCAACTCTCCTAGTCAGAGTGTCATGCTTTAAAGGGTGAGGTAGGGATAGAGCCACTTGTTCCCATAACTCATGCTCCTTTGCATCCATTTATTTCTCACTTCTAAAAATACCAACTAAGACCAGGGAGCAACACACTAACGGCTAGTGACGTTTGGTGAGCAGTCTGCATAGTGTACTGCTGGGAACCGTCCACTCATAGTCTCCAGTAAGTGCCAATGTGCTGCTTCCCATGACTCCACTGCAACAGTGCACGATGTGGATGGGAGCCACTCAGCCTTCTCAGGGGTTACACATAAGGCAGAGTCTGTGTCTACCCCAGCCTCTCCTGATTAAGACAACATGTTACTTCCCAGTGTTTTGCTTATGGGGTAGGTGAAGGTTGCCTGGAGGCCTCTTCATGCTCTGTATTTCAGGAGCTCAGTGTACAGTTGGGTAGAATGACTGGTTGGGGGTGGGAGAGCTTCTGGCTTCCCTTTCTTCTTCCATGGATCACCTCAACTTGAAAAAGAACACTCGGAAGACACAGAAACCATGTAGATAGGAGCTACTCAAAACTAACTAGAATAACTAGCTGCCTACATGAATGTCACTGACGATTTCATCTCAGAAATAACTTTGGACTAAGTAGCTTCTGAGCAACACAAATCTTCCACTGAGTCACTGTGGCCCACTCAGAGCACCTCTGGTTGAAGAGAACAGACGGAAATCAGTGACTTCTACCCACTGGTCTTCCTCGCTGGCCTTGCAGCACTTCAGGTACAATGGAAAAGGCAATGTTTTATTTCACTGTCAGTATCTAAAGGTGGCCCAAAGACAACTCTTTCTTTGGCCTGCATTCCACATCTTAGGATCAGGACAGCAACTGGAAACCAGGAAGACACCAAGTTGGGCTGGAGCAGTCCTAACAGTAAAGACTGCTCACCTTCCTTGCTTTCACAGCAGTTTCTAAAAAACACTGGCTTTTGGAGGCTCACAATTCTTAAGAACAAGCACAAATGTTTTTAATGGAGATAAACGTTCCCATTTTCCTCTCCTCTCCTACTTCATGTCCCATCCCCAGCTCCTGATAGACAAGATGGTCAACTGGGCAGTGGTGACACACCTTTAATCCCAGTACTTGGGAGGCAGAGGCAGGAGGATCTTTGAGTCTGAGACCAGCCTAGTTTACAGGGTGAGTTCCAGGACAGCCAGGACTACACAGAAAAACCCTGTCTCTAACCACTCCCTCCACACCCCCAAAAAGATTAGATGGTTAATCTCTCAGTTGTCAATTTGATGAGATTTAGCACCTCCTGGGAGTCCGGCCTCTAGGCACAGCTGTAAGGGAATCCCTTGATTTGGTTGAGGAAGACTTGCCCACTATAGGTGGCACCATTTCCTGGAATGAGATCCTGGACTATATAAAAAGGAGACTGTGAGAGGAACATGCTTTCATTGCTCTCTGATTTTTGATTGGAACTATGATATGACGAGCTACCTCAAGACCCTGCAGCCTTGACTTCCCCACCACAATGCACTGTGCCACTGAACTCTAAGCCAGAATAAACCTCTCTCCTTAAAGTTTTCTTTTGTCAGCAACAGGAAGATCAACCATGATTTGGGGTCTCATGTAATGCAGGCTAGCCTCAAATTCCTATATAATTGAGGATGATGACGAACTACTACTCTTCTTGCCTCTACCTCCTAAGTGCTGGGGTCAAAGGCTGCACCACCATGCCCGGCTAACTGTTAAATTCCACAGAGATGTTCAGTATTAGAGCTCACTGCAGTGCTCTATGAACCACATTCTTACGTACCCTGGCATTTTTGTGCATAGACAAATTTTGCTTTAACTAAGCTGTTCTTAACTTTATGTGTCATAACCCACTTGGGGATCAAATGATCCTTTCACAGGAGTTGCCTATCAGATATTTATATTATGATTCTTCACAGTAGCAAAATTACAGTTATGAAGTAGCAATGGAATAATTCTATGGCTGGGGTCACCACAACGCGAGGAGCTGTATTAAGGGTTGCAGCATTAGGAGGGCTGGGAACCACTGCTAAACTCCCAAGCAGTTCCTACTCTTCCTTGTTTACTTGCTGGACATTAACAGAAGCTGTTCTATCTGATATTGGATATGATGAGTCATCTTGACATGCCACACGATTTTAATACAGATTATTTTTAAAATATAATTAAATGTTTTACATAAAATTAGCAAAGTATTTTTTCTTGAAATCATTCCCTAAAACAGGAAACTTGTAAATTATTTTCTGGCTATATTATCTATTTAATAAATAGTCAAATGTCCATCTTTTCCAAGTTTTAAAATAAAGAAACAAAACAAAACAAAAAAAAAAAAAAAAACAAAAACCAAACAAAACCCTAACCAATCCATTATAATGCCCATTATTAATAGAGGCAACATTAGGTACTGTGTATTGGGCAGCATTTTGAAAAGTTAACCAACAGGAATCCTCATCAGATGGTGTTTAAAGAAAATACAGTTGTCAGTTCTGTATCAATTTCCCCAAGGATCAGTTATCCCATCCCCTCTATTTCTTCAATCACTCCCTCTGACTCTTATGTAACTACACAACTTAAGGCATTCTCTTGCCCTTAGCCTGGCTAATCTGGTGCTAAGTAACAAGTTGGCCTGGAATTCAGTGATCCCCCTGCCTCAGTACCAGTCTTGTAATTACTTCTGTGGTTGGGCTTTATTTTATTTTGCAGTGCTGAGGCAGAACTCAAGGCATTATGAATAATAAGCAAGCCCTACCACCGAGCCACATCCCCTCAACTCTAAAATTTTACATATATATGTATGTGTGTGTGTGTATATATGTATATAAGTATATTTGTATATATGTGTGTGTGTATATATGTATATGTATATATGAATTGAAACTCTGGAATTATATTTACTATATAATAATTAAATATATTGAATTAAATATTCAATATTAATAATTCAATTTCTCGGGGTTGGGGATTTAGCTCAGTTGTAGAGCGCTTGCCTAGCAAGCGCAAGGCCCTGGGTTTGGTCCCCAGCTTCGTAAAAAAAGAAAAAAGAAAAAAATGAATAATTCAATTTCTCCTTAGCTATGATCCTCCTTCCCTCCATTCCAGTCACATTTTCTGGAAACAGTTATCCACGTTAACAGTCTCCCTTCTTCCTGTCTTACTCAGCTGGATCAGTCTGACCCTCCCCTAGCACTCGGAGGCTATCACCACATCCAATGGGTAGCTTCCATCTCTATTTGACCTGCTTCTCTTGAAGCATCCATTAGTCCCCCTTTCTTGAAATTTTGCCCTAGCTTATGAAACCTCATATATTTTCATAATTTTCTACTTCACTGGATGCTGCCTTAGACCCCCTCTTTTCTGTCCATTCATTAGAATAAAGAGCAACCGCAAGAGTACTTACTCTGTGTGGAACACAGCTGTAAGAGCACTGCATCTCTTAGGTTACTCAATCTCTGATTACGTGTGAGATTGGTACTACTGAAGGAAGTTGAATCACAAAGAGGCTAAATACTTTGTCCAAAGTCATATGGCTGGTAAAAATCATAACCCTCAGTTTTATTTTCTATCCTTCCTTCATTCTACATTCTCTCTTCACAGCTGCATCTGCTGCCCTGGCCCAGCGCTTACCTAAACCCAAAATCTTTCTGCTCACTTTAAGACTTAAATATTGCAATAAATATCCTCCCTGGGATTTCCAGCAAATCTACACAGCCAAACCCCAACAGCTCTTCTCAGGATCAAGCCTAAGCTCGACGAAAAACACTCAGTAAGGTGTCTGACTCGTCTTCTAGTTACTTCTCACCTGTCTGCCACCCTAGGTTCTAACCACAGACAATGATTATGCAATGCCATGCTTCTCTCTCAGCTCCGTCTTTACCCTGACAATTTCTACTGGACTTTTGAGTCTCAACCTAAATACCTTAACCTTTTAGAAAAGCTACTTCTGCTTTCCCCTCACTCTACCTATCCAGAAGCTGGTAATAAATGCCTGTCTCCAAAATCTTTTCATTCCATTCCTCTTGACAGCACTGTACTATAATGCTATCTCTTGTGGGTCGCCAACCTCAGGAACAGGCACTGGGCCACATTGTCAAGAGTAACAATTCAATGGTACTCATCAGATATACAACACAAAAACCCAAATTAGCTTTTAATTAATTTATTTAATTTGATATGTAAGAGTGCTTTGCTAGCATGTATACCTGTACACCATATGCATACACAACGCCCAAGGAGGCCAGAAGGTATTAGATCCCCTGGAACTGGGGTTATATAGATGGTTGTAAGTCACCATGTAGGGTACAGGGAATTGAACCTGGGTCCCCTACAGAATTAATAAGTACATTAAACTACTGAGCCACCTCTCCGGCCCCCGAAATTTAAATTATTAAATCAAAGTGGTAGATACCCAAGAATATTTTTAGAGACTTGACTTGAGCTCTTAGTACAATCCCACAAAGTAGGAATCACCACAACTGATTTAAAGATGACGAACCCAAAGCTAGAAAGTATTAAGTAATTTGTCCAAAGCCGCCGGGTTATTAAGTAGCAAAACAGGACTAAAACCTATAATTATCAGTCTCTAAAATCCACTCATTACGGCCTGTCGCTGTCCAGTGCCCTGAAGAACACAAAAGATTTACAAGATCTGATCTTGGCTATGGAGCTCTGGGGACAAGTCACTTTTGGCTGGAAGGAACGGGACGTCAAATTTAGGAACAGTCTTCTGAGGGGCAGCATTTGCCCTAGCCCCTAAAGGATGGGAGAGTCAGACAAGCGGAGACGAGGGCAAAGGGGTACTGAGGGGACACAACAGACATTCCTGGTGGTGATGACAGGATAAATATATGAGAAATAAATTTATGGGGAGTCCAGTGTGGTTTCAATATGGGTAGTGGCTGCTATTTTTCACCTTATGATGTACTAATAAAACTAGGCATGTGTCTTACTGCAAGATAAATGGGGTTTTACTAGACTTGGCACTCACTCTTAAGAGGCAGCCACTGTGTAAACACCTTACAAAATCAATTCGTAAAGAAGCCCACAAGAACATTAAGGAGCTTACTTGCTGCAGTTCTGCAAATTGCTTTTAAGGATGTCATAGTCGGTATTGAACAGAGGCCCACTGTCCTTTAGCATAGCTTTCTGGATGCTGTACACATGGATGCTGGCAGTCACAGCTAACTTGGACTTCACTGCTACAAGTCAACAGGAAAAGCAGTCTGTTAATACACAACTTCATAGCTTGTGGGGACTTTAACAAGAAACTCTTCTGCACTAAAGCCATTTGCAATCTATGGTGGTCCAAAAACTCTAACAGGCCAAACGGCTACATATAAAGTAGAACATCAGGCCTCTGTCTGCAGTGGGACATGGTGAAGCTGAGTTGTTTCTAAGTACAGCACCTGTGAGGGTGTTACTCACCCAGGGACACTCAGCAAATAGTGACTGATGATTAATGACGATTATGAACCTTGTTTTCAGTCAGTTAAGTAATCACTACCTGAGAAGACTTATCTCTCCCAAGAAGACACACTTGTATGTTTCAATTTCAGTTTAAAGAAAGCAACTACATAATATTATTACTAATGAACTGAGTCTACAGAGGAAAATCAAAAGACCATTATCATAGGAGTGAACTTTGGGTTCTACAAGGGAAGGCACTGTGCCTAACTTGTTCCCTGAACCCACAGCCTAGCATAGAGCTTGGAACATATTAACCATCACATATGATGGAGTTTTTTAACATTTCCTTTTGAGCCAGAGAAATTTTTATGCAAATATATTTGCATATATATAGTATACAACTTAAAAATTTACTGATAGTCATAAAGAATTTTATTTTAAAACAACCTCTGGCATACACATAATTTTATTATTAAAGATGAAAACAAATTAAGCAAACTAATGAAACAAGTATGCGTGTTTATTTTTACATAAAGAATTGAAATCTTGGCTGAATATTTGACACTGCAGAATGCAGAACATATCAATGTTTTCTAGCTGATCAATATTTTGCTTTTATAACCATCAGTGCTGACGATGACTTTGCAGAAATACATAGTACAAAATAGAAGAGGTATATTTAGGCCATTCCAGATTGTTAGAACCCTGATCTAGCTGAAGTTTACTAAACTTCTTCTTAAAATAAAACAAGGAACAACTCAAATAGCAATTTTTAGAATCTAATATTCTAACATAAATACAATCCCAAGCACACTAATTTGATACTTACACACTAAGGAACAAGGATGGGAAAACATTCTGTGTTTTTCATGAAGTGTTATGTTTCTAACAGAGCACAGAAGTTTACATATACAATGAGAAGACTACAACTGAGAACATCCACCACAGCACGAGTCTGGGCTCCAGTCCGGGCCAAGGTGGGTCAGGCATACTCACTGGTGCTGCATGGCAGGATGGCACGCAATGCAAAGAAAAGAGCACTGTGTGTTCAGACTGAGGGTGCAGCGAGCTTACATGATGTAACAACGGGAGCACTGTCAGGAATCCACGTTCTGTGAGCTCATCATCCCATACATACTGCCACATTCACTGTTCACCACATTTGATACTGAATTAAGTCTTGGTTATTCTGAGCTCAGTTTGATAATCTTTTCTGCAGGTCTACATTTGGTTATTCATAATATATTCAACATAATATCACAGTCCCAGCTTAAGGAGCCATGTCATCTGGAATTCCTGACAATTTTTTATGTCTATCATGAGTCTTGAAATCCTGTCATAGATGTACTTTATAAATGTCAGCCTTAACAATGAGAAGTTAGGCAAGTGTAAGAAGATTAATGATTCAAAAACCATTAGTAAAAGGAATATTAGACTCTTTGGTTAAATAGTCAAATACACTTTATACAGACTGTACACAATCAATGCAGTAGAGGCAAAGTGAAAAGCTTATTCAGCTGCTCGAACGCTTACCTTCCAGTTTATCTTCTCTCACTACTGCAACCTTGTGGCACTGCAAGGAACAACACTTCATCAGTAAAGGAGTTACAGAAGTCAGAATTTCAGCTTCCTCGACTCAGTTGTGTAACTATGAAATTAGAAAAACACTGGGTACCCTGAAAATACACTACAGTATAGGGCAGTCTGACTTATTTTAAATTTGCATATTTTACATCATCTTGAAAAGAGAGTAAGGAAAATGAGTGTCCAGCCTCAGTATTTTTATGAAACAAAACAATCTCAAACAGTAACTTTTAGTAAATGACTAAACAATAACTACTATATAATCTACAGAACTAAATAAACATTAAATCCATCTATTCTGTTATACTCATGGATTGTCATCAGAGAGGCTTCATCCAGAGACTGATAGAAACAGATGCAGAGACCCACAGCAAATATTATACAGAATTCAGGGAGTCCTGCAGAAGAGGGAAAGGAGGATTGTAGGAGGCAGAGGAGTCAAGGATACCACAAGAAAACCAGCAGAATCAACCAACCTGCACTAGACCTCAACTCACAGAGGTTCATAGGGACTGATCTGACAATCAGGGGGTCTGCATGGGACTGACGTGTGTGTGTGTGTGTGTGTGTGTGTGTGTGTGTGTGCGTGCGTGTGTGTGCGTGTGTGTGTGTGTGATAGTGATGTAGAATTTGGTGTTTTTAATGGGACTCCTACCAGAGAGAGCATAGGCTGTTTCTGAAGTTTTTGCCTGCGTTTGGGATGCTTGTCCTCCTACAGGAGTGCCTTGTCTAGCCTTTATATGAGGGGAAGTACCTAAACTTATTATAATTTTATATGCCATGTTTGGTTGATAACCCTGGAAGGCCTGCCCTTTCTTGAAGGAAAGAGAACTGAGTTTAAATAGATCTTAAATTGGTAAATTGCCACAATGGGCGATTTAAGCAGAATATATCCTACAGGAAAAAAAAAAAAACTTGCAAAAATAATTCTTGAAAAAAAATTCAGTAATTATTATTAAAAATACTCATTTTTCTCCTCTAAATCTAAATTTGGCTTCGACAATGAGTATGTCAATGTTAGGAACCACCAAAATCCTTAATATAGATGAGCAATATAAAAAAAAAAAATCAAGCAATCTATTTTTGGTTGGTTGGTTTTCAGGAGACAGAAAAGCAACCTCAGGCTCAGGCTGGCCTCAAACTCAGTACCTCCTGCCTCAGGCTCTCAGTGCTGCCAATCACAGGTGTGAGCCGCCATGTTTGACAACAACATGAAGTTTTACTGTTTTGTGTTTTAGTACTGATGACAAACCCACAACCTTGTACGTGCTAGGCAACTGCTCTAGACTAAGCTATCTCCCCAATACATCGAGAAAAGCTTTTTAAAAATGTAGTCATAAATTTGAATTAAGAAATTTCATAGATTTTTTTTTCTTTTTTGGTTTCTTCTCTAGTTAAAAAATGAAGCAAGGCAATAGATCAGTTGCTAAAATGGTTGCCAAGCAAGCATGAGGATCTGAGTTTGATTCCCAATGTCCATGTAGAAAGATATGCAATGGTAGGACCACTTACAATTTTAGTGCTGAGGAGACAAACAGGAGGATCCCGGAGGCCACTGGCCAACCAGTCTAAGCCAAATCAGCAAACTTCAGGTCCCAGGCTTGTCTCAAAAAACAAAGTAGACAACTCTTGGGAGTAATACCCAAGACTGTCCTCTGGCCTTCACAAGTGCTGTGTACCCTTGGACATATGCACACATCACTCACACACACACACACGCACACGCACACGCACACGCACACACACACACACACACCTGCACACATTACATTATCATAGACACTAACCATTGAAGCACGCAGACTCACAGTGCAGCCTTAGAAGCAGTAACTAACTAAACCTAAGGCAGCAGTCCAGACGGCCAGGCAGTTCAGCGTGGCTAAGTGCTCCTGTGCTTGGGGCTACTGAAAACGCACAGCCTCAACGGTGGCCATGCCACCTTGCTGTGTAACAACAGTGCAGATCAACGGAGCTGACTACTGCAGTGGGCACCTGTCAAGATGAAGGGCCCAGCAGCACAGCATCGCAAACCCTGCTACCTGTTAGAATTTTATTTTATATTTTTGAGAGAGGTCCTGCCTAGACTCGCCTGCATCAACCTCTCAAATGCTAGAATTATAAGCATGTACAACCATACTAGACTTCGATAAGAGTTCTTCATAGAGGCCAGGTGTGGTGGGTGGCATCTTTAATCCAGAGCAGAGAGAGGCAGGTGGATCTCTGTGGTCGGTCTAGTCTACCAGCCAAGCTACACACCTGTCCTTAAAAAAATTCTGCATAGATTCCAGCTTAAAACTTGACTATTCTGTAATGTCTGGTAAATGAACAATAAATTAGGTGGTGATTTTAAAAAATCATTCTCAACTAAAAATCACTACATAAAAAAACTAATGAGAACTAGTAATGGCAAGTCCTAATTAACATAACAATGACCCACTAACCAGTGGTTCTCAACCTGTGGGCAAAACCTCTTGAGGATTGCATATCAAAAATCCTGCACAGCAGATACTTATATAACAGTAGAAAATTAAAGTTATGAGATAACAGGCAGGATACTTATATAACAGTAGAAAATTAAAGTTATGAGATAACAATGAAGTAACTTTATGGTTGGGGTCACCGCAACGTGAGGAAGTGTATTAAAGGGTCGCAGCATTAACAGGGTAGAGAACCCCAGATGACCTGAGTGTCAACAGTACGCTGACGAGGAAGGAAAACACTGGCTGGAGAACGCGGGGATCTGAATCTAAAGTTCTGCTTCTCCTCATAAAGCTCACCTAAGAGCTTTAAATCTCACATGCTTGAGAGTCCTGTTAAAAACCAACTCCCATCAATATTATGGCAGTAAACTTACAATTCTGAGTGAAAGTCAAAAGGGAAATAAAAAAGACAATCTCTAAGAGGGGCCCCTGATCCTGGGACTAATGACACTGAAACAGAGGTGACTTCAGACAGGCTCAAGGAAAGTGAAGACAGAGAAGACGTGCCATTCACCAGTGTGCAAGAACCATGAATGCTCCTGGAGTCAGTACAAGACAACAGAGCTTCTGGAGCCTCACAAGGCCTAGGAAGAACACAGTGATGTCTGTGCCCACCCCTGAGGGAAAAATGGAAGTCAACAAGAAATCAACAGACCTGAGACTGAAACTGCTTTGTGGTTGAGATGGAGAAAGCAACAGTACCCATGGTGGTGGGCTAGATGCAGATGGGACCAGAACAGAAAAAGATGCAGGAGCCCAAACACACTTCCCAGCCCACGCCGCCGTCTGTCCCAGCAGCTGAGCCTAAGGCCTATCAGCGGGCACTCTAAGTGACCTATCAAAGCCAGTGCTCATGCTACAAACAAAGTCGCCTAATCTTTTTCCTCCTTTTTTAACACCAGAATCTGTGACTTGACATTTGAAGAGGATGAAAATTAAGTACAAGTAAGTCTTTAATACATAACCAAAAGAAAAAAAAGAGGTTCAAGGAAAAGCCATTCCCTAATATCTCATTTCCTAGGTAACTAACAGTGATAGTCTCTTCATCACAGCCAAGATATTACCTAGCCTTACCTGAGTGCAGATTTAGTTTAAAATTTCAGAACGCTCACTCTCTTTAAGAGGTACTTTAAAACTTCCACACCACTCAATCTTGCTTCTTTCTCCTGTTGTTTCTAATGTTTATATCTCATGAACATGAAACCTTGTTACAAGAGAACTTACAGAATGTCCATTCTGTATAAGACTGCCAGACACCAAGTAGGTAACATGCAGCTGAGCTCCCGAATTTTCCTTCCGTTTCCTTTCAACATATTCATAGAGCATCCTGTTACAAGCAAGACAAAAGTGACTCATTAGTATGCAACTTCCTCATCAACTCCTGATTCATGGCTTAGAAGATATATATATATAAAATCAGCTTTTTCAACAGCATAATTTTTTACTTACTGAACAGACAACAGACAGATTTTTGAAAAAACAATGGATGAACTTTAGACGGAGCATGGGACTGAAGTCAACTTGTTTGAGTTGGCTGAGGGACCCAGGAAGTAACTGAGATAAATCTAGAAATATGCCACGAGGGACAGAACCCATAGCCAAACAGTGGCAATGATTAAACAGCAGATACAAAAGTGAGACAACTATGTAGCTATGGCATTCAGAATAAAATTTAATAGGCTTCATATCTTCAGGCATAAAGCAGAAGTGCCATTACTACATGAATAATTCTTTTTGTTAAAGACTTACTTATTTTATATATATATGAGTTCACTGTCACTGTCTTCAGACACACCAGAAGAGGGCATCGGATCCCATTACAGATGGTTGTGAGCCACCATGTGGTTGCTGGGAATTGAACTTAGGACCTTTGGAAGAGCAGTGAGCACTTTTAACTGCTGAGCCATCTCCCCAGGCCATGAATAATTCTTATAACCCAGATTCATACACTCTCTGCAAGCCTCTATTCTCAAGTATCGGCAGTCTATATATATATGTGCTGTTCTGGTGATGATCTGGGGTTTTTAGTAATTCTATGAGATTATTACATTAAATATTCCAAGCTATCATATACATCATGACAAACATATATCCACGTGTTAACTACTGAATTACTTAGTCAGAGGTTTCATGATGTAGCTTATACCATCTAACATCTAAAACGTTCCCTAACCTTACACTGCCACACTGAATGCAGAAATGTTGCTTGCAGTAAAGTCCTCATTCACTTTTATCCCAATCACCCACAATACCAGAAGCTGATGCCCCTCAATGGAGTTTAACAATAAAAAGAGGTACAGCATTTGTCTTTATTGCAAGAAATATTTAGCAAGCTTCTACAACATATCATACTTCAGTTGAGAACAGCCAGAAACTCAGGAACTCTGAGAGCTAGATATGGTGGTACATTATCTTTAACCCTACAGGGAGAGGTAGGTGGATCTCTATGAGTTCAAGGCCAGCCTGGTCTACATGGTAAGTACCAGGTTACCCAGCTATGTAGTAAGCCAAAGTAAACCTCAGCCTCTGTCAACCACTCTCTTCTCCAGATGTCTTCTCTTACCTTCCAGGATACCCAGCCCAGTCTCCTGATACAACTGTTCCACGTTTTCCTGCAGTTTCTGTGCCTTTCTTTCCTTAGCTGTTAGTCTTGTCTTTAGCCATCTTTCTCTATTTTAGTACGACCAACCACCCCAGTTTGCCTGACTTAGATAGGTTTCCTGGGACATGGGATATGGTTGGTCACCCCCTGGTATTCTCCATGACCTATTTTATTCAACTCTATGGCTTCATTTTTCCCTGATGACATCATCATTTGTTCAAACAACCTTAGCCAGAAATCATTACCCTTCTCCTTATGCAATGAGTTGCCAAGTCTTATTTATTATTCCTCCCTCCCAACCAATTCTTGATTCTGTCCTCCTTGAAATAGTCCTCTTTACTAGACTATTTCAAGTCCAAGGGTCACCTGTATTCTCTTTCACCATCATTATCTGTGAGGGTGTCATAGTGAAGTTTTAAAATGCAAGTCAGCAAAAAAGCCAACAGAAACAAAACTTTCCTGAGTGCCCACTGGGGTTCTAAGCAGTGAACAAAGGAGTCACAGTTCCTACCCATTTGGACTAGCCATTTCCTTCCTAGAGCATAAGCTTAAAATTGGTAGGAACTTGAATCACAGAGCTCTGTCTGCCTCCCTTTAATGCTAGGGAGGGAGGCAGAGGCAAGCAGAGATCTGTGAGTTTGAGGCCAGCCTGGCTTACAGAGGGAATTCCAGGCCAGGCAGGGGTATATAGGTTTCATCCACCTAACTCCTCCTGCTCCAAGCTTTCTGTAGCAGAGCAGAACACCTCTGCTTGCTGAGTGCTAACAGAGTTTACTCCTCCCTGTAGTAGGAGTATGCTGAGTCCTACTACACCACACTCTACATCGGTTTATATGGATGCCTTTCTGAATTCCATCAGCTACTTAAGTACAAAGCCTGCACTATTTGCCAGTTTTACGGATTCTTCCACCTTGCTCTCTCATGTCTTTCCCACTGCAGAGATCATGTTAGAAGGGCAGATGAGATGGGATTCTTGACTGTTTATGCTAATTAGGACCATGCTAGTAGAAAAATGAAAGGTGAGAATCATCCTCATCATGCTCTCAAGCATGTCAGTCAAATGCAATCTTTTCTCCACAGCGCTGATACTGCCTGTGTGAGCAAGTCACTGAAAAAATTTGACTTCTTACAGAATATATTTCCAACACCTATGATGACTTACAGCCTCCCCTTTGAGAACATTAATTTTCCTCTCCTTATCAGTTCTTTTTTTTTTTTTTTCCCCTTTTTCTTTTTTTCGGAGCTGGGGACTGAACCCAGGGCCTTGTGTTTGCTAGGCAAGCGCTCTACCACTGAGCTAAATCCCCAACCCCCTCCTTATCAGTTCTAATCATAACTTCCCCAAGAACTAAACCAATTTTAGTCCTCCATAATATTTTCTCAATCTTAAGTTATGTTTAAATCAATGAGGAAGGATCTTCTCTGTTAAAGACTAAAATAATACTTTAAAAAAAGAACTAAAAACAAGAATTTGTTCTGTTTGTTTTGTTTATTCAAGAAAAGGTTTCTCTGTGTAGTCCTGGATGTCCTTGAACCCAGAGATCAGAGATCAACTTGCCTCTGCCTCCTGAGCACTGGGGATTAATGGCACTTAATCATTCCTCTTAGTTTACATTTTCTATTTTCTAAACATGTCTGAGACAGCATCTCCCTCCCTAGATACTGCTCTACATTTTCTTATTAGGGTTGGAGCCCAGGCAATGAATCAAGGAGGACTTTTCAGGGGCTGCTTGAGGGTGAAGCAAGTCAGAAAGATGAGTGGCTTCTGTTGTATGCTAGAACAGCTGTTAAGGCCCTGAGCAGCTGTACAAGAAATCTGACTGCTTCAAGACACCAAGCCCTGCAACACCCTGGCCCATAGCCGCAGCTAAAGTTCAGTCAGCTGACAAGCAGCAGCAACTGACAGATGTACAGAAAGGTGATTAAAGACTGGGCTGACACTTCAGCTAAGACTCCAGATACCACTCAGCTAACATGGGCCATTCCCACTGTGCCCTGTCCACACTGCAGAACCTATGAATGGTTGTTTCTTCCATTAAAGTTTGGGCCAATTTGTTACACACCCACAGTAATCAAAACAGTGACAAACTTCATGAACGATCAAATCATCTATGCTTCCAAGGAGACAACCTGCAGAAGAGAAGTCTATAAACCCCTGGTGTTTTAAACTACCCATTTTGTAGTACTCTGTTAGAGCAACTCTGAAACCAAGAACTAACACATGTAATGGAATAGTGTTTGGCCATAAAACAAATTATGTGCCAATACCCACTTCAGCTTGGACAAACTTTGAAACATTAACCGAAAGAAGCCAGATAAGTATGAATATGTGTGTGTACATATGTATACATAATATTCTATAGACAGAAAGATTAATAGTTGTCTAGGAAAGGTGAGGTGAGAGACAGAGGTTAAAAAAACAGTGACTATTAACAGGAGTGATTCATTTTGGAGTGGTGAAACACTGTAAAACTGTGACTATATTGAGAGAAAAAGGTACCTCAGAAGCATTCAAATTTGCATCCGACTCATCACTAGTGACGCTAAGTATATAAGGGCTGTTTTATTTTGGTTTTAGTGTGTATGAATGCTTGACTGCATGTACGTCTGTGCAGCACATGCGAGCAGTGCCTTGGAGGCAAAAGGAGTGGATTCACCTGCAACCAGAGTTACAGGTGGTTGTGAGCTGCCGTGAAGCTGCTGGAAACTGAACCTGCTCTTCTCTGGAAGAGCAGGGAGTACTCTTACCTGATGAACCACCTCTAGTTAGTTTTTAAATGGTTTAAAATGTTTGCTTATGTATCTGTTGGGTTGCTACTGATTTACCAAATGGGATGATTTCTAAATTGGCATTATAGATATCTTTCCTGCTTTGAAAGATTAAAACAAAAAACAAACAAAAACCCTGCCAATGGTGACAGCTTCACACTAAAAATATTAAATATACTTTGGATGGGTAAATTATTTAGTGGTTCAATATAGTTCAAATAGATTTTATAAAAGAATTAACAGTGAGATTTGGCCCCAACCCTTGCCTAGGCAAAGGCGGAGAGCTGACCCTGGTGGCACAGGCACAGGAGAGTCTGAATAACACAGCCACTACCCAACTGGACACATAGGCCAGATGGCATGTTAAGGCTAGAACAAACTATAGCTCTAATCCTTCAAATTCACCTTTACTTTAATGTCCACTAGATGACTGTAATAGCAGTTGCTTCATTTCATATTCAAACACCTATCACTGAAATAAATAAAGCACAGCCAGTTGTAGTCCACTCCTTTAATTCCAGTACTATGAAGGCAGATCTCTGAGTTCAAGGCCATCCTGGTCTACAAAGTGAGTTCCAGGCCAATCAGATCTACACAGTGAGGCCCTGTTTACAAACAAACAATAAATAAAGCTCTTATCTGTGTCCATTCCCAGAGTTATTGCAACTCTTAGGTTTAGGCCATAGTTGATCTTGGACAATCTTGTTAAAAACAGGTCTAAATCTAGCCCTGAGCTAACAGTTTCAGTCCTTAAGATCTTGAACATCACAGCTAAAATCAGTCTCCTACACCAATAAAATTAACTTAAAGATAAAACTGTTGGCTCAAGAAATCAGAGGCTTCTAAGACGGGCACCATGTTGCTCTGGCTCACAGAAAGCTCCTCCTACAAATAAAAATCAGACTTCCCAGAGGCAGAACAAAGCAAAGCGGCATTTAACCCATACGTGTGTCTTCAAGTGAGTAAGTAATTCTTCCTCTTTGGACAACATTCTGCACCTTTGCAGGTCAATATTCTAACACTAACTTAAAAGTTGTCATTTCTCTTTTGGCCTCAAATTAGATCTGTTCTAACAAAAATAAAATAAAAAGGTGTGGTTGAATGCAAGAAGGGCAGTGCTCTAGCCATCCTAAGTACTCGCTTCACTCTCACCCAAACATTTAATTAGTACATGCGTGTGTACATACATGCAACAGCTCGAGAGTGGAGATCAGAAGACCACCTCTGAGAAGTCCCAAGAACTGAACTCAGGGCATCAGGCTCAAGTCAAACATGTGGTGACCTAAATCATCATTAGCATCGTCAACTTTGACATACTCAGGAGTAGGGAGCCTGTACTGAGGAACTGCCTCCGCTTGATGGGGCTATGGGTATATCTGTAGGGCCCCATCTTGGCACATCAAGTCACTGAAGGGCGAGGTACATCCTATCCCCTTAGGCCAGACAAGGAGAGACACAGGCAGTCAACAGATTTAGGGACAGCCCTAGCTCCAGCTGTTGGGGGTAGGGCTTTTCCTTAATTGTTAAATGATACAGGAGGGTCCAGCCCACAGTGGGCAGTATCATTCCTGGGCAAACGGCTCTGAGCTGTACAAAGAAGGTAACTGAGCAAGCCAGAAGCCAGTACCCTGTGCCCCTTCATGGTCTCTGCTTCAGCTCCTGCTTCTAGGTTCCTGCCTCGTAAGGCGAATAAACTGTTTCCTTCTCACATTGGTTTTAATCGGTGCTTTATCACAGCAACAGGAACTATTATGAAAATATGGGCCAAAGTTAGGCCTAACAAACATGTGAAAAAATAAAAGTCTAAAACAACAAACATATAAATCTAAGCTAGGAGTCTGGATAGACCATATAATGAAAGTTACTTTTGTGCTGCTGTAATAGAAGACCATGGCAAAAGCATCTTACAGAGTAAAGAGCTTATTTGGTGTACAGAGGGACAAGAGGCCACCATGGGAAGAAGGGTGACAGGCAAGAGCTCCCATCTTCAAATGCAAGCATAACTAATAAATCCGAGAACATGAGCATGAAGTGGGGGAAGACCATAGACAGCCAAGCCTGCCTCCAGCACCTCCAGCAAGCCTGGGACTCCTAAACCTCCCAGAAAGGTGCCACCAACTGGGGACCAAGAGGTCAAATATCTGGGCCTATGGGGGATCAATCTCATTCAAATCACTACACAAGTGAGGTTAACCAGGAGTCAAGGCTTCAAATTACCACATTTGCATAGAGTCCACTGATCTAAAAGGGAGGAGAACAGGGGAAGGGAAATTCTAAGTGCTACCATGCAAGCATGAGGACCTGAGGTCAGATCCCCAGAACCCAAGCAAAGCTGGAGAAGTAGCATATTTCTGTATTCCAGCTCTCCTGAGCTGAGAGGATGGCAGAGACCAAAGTATCCTCAGAAGCTTGCTGGCCAACCAGTCTGCTGTACACAGCAGAGAATACCAAGAGACCCCATCTTAAACCCCTTAGAAAGGCAGGGATGAAACCAAGATCGTCCTCTAACCTTTCCATGTGTCCTGTAGCCTGTGAGCATCCACATTCACATACATGAACATGCACACGGTTCAAAAGACAGACAAAAGTAGTAAAAGGTAGAGAAAATAATATTCTTTCCTATTAACACAGGCAGAAAGTCAGTTCTAACCAAAGAGTTCTATGAGAATTAAAACAAAGTGAAAGTTTTCTTTAAGGAGCTGGCCACTGGGAGTTTGACCATGTCCCATGACTATACAGGCAACTCAGATTGGACTAGTTTTTTTGTTTGTTTGTTTGTTTGTTTTTTGGGTTTTTTGTTTATTTGTTTTTTTGCTTTTTGTAGGTGAGGGGAGGTCATAAGTGTAGGAGTTGTACCTGGAAGGACTGGGAAGTGAGTGTGACTGGGGTGCATGATGTGAAATTCCCAAATAAAAAGATTATGCTGAAAATAAAAAACAAAGTGAAAGAAAAATTCCAACATTATTAAAATTAGCAGTAAAATGGACTTACTGTTTGGCCTGGTTAACATGAACTCCCAGTGTATAGCTTAGCCATTTGTAAGTCACCTGAAACAAAAAACAACATTTAAGGTTTTATTAGATGATTCCAGAGTACAGATAAATGCCAAGGTCCTGCTTCTAAAGAGTCTCATTCTTGGATGACTGCGTCCTATAAACTACGGTGGACACCATTAGAAAAGCCATACACTGAGTCAGGCCAGGGAGTCATCTTATCAACACTAAAATGTTTCACAGACTAATCAACAAAAAAGAATCTATGAAGGTGGGTCAGAGAGACGGCTCAGTGGCAGTGTTAGTCACTTGCTACCACACCTTTAATAACCTGGCTTCCATCTGTTGAATTCAAATGGCGGGATTGGAGAACCGGGCCTCTGACATCCACACATGTGCCAAAGCACACGTGTTTGCACACTCATTCATTCGTGTGCCACTAAATATAATAAAAAAGTTGTGTGTGTGACACTAAGTATAATATAAGTTTTAAGAATCTACAAAGCCAAGCCAAATATATGTAAAGATTATTTCGCTTACACTCCTTGTTTTACTTAAGCTCTCTGACACTCGTCTTCGAGATACTACCTAAAACTATCCTAAAATGTATCTAAAACCTAGATTATTTGAAAACATATAACCCAGGAACTTCTCAGTAAACTTGCAACTATACAAAAGAGGAACAGTTGGGGTGGGGGATCACAAAACCGAGTAAAATGGGTAAATGTAGTATCGAGGTAATTTTGATAACTAGAGGCATCAAACTTCCATCCTTCCGAGACCCGATATGTCTGTTGTTTCTTCCAACGTTAAATGATGTAGTCCCAATAAGAAGAGTTTTGATCAGAGGCTGAGTAACATGAGGGGAAGAGACAGACCCAGGATTCAAGAACTATCTATCCAGTACTAATGGCCCATAAACACGTCATTTGGCCCTTGGCTAAATCTCACTTCTAGGGATAACACAAAAGCCTGGAGGGCCTGGGAGGTGTGGGTCACTGTAACCATTCTGTACCAAGCTGTGTCCATGGGCTCACAACTGCAAAGTTCCTTCGCGTTCAAGTCTCTCTCGATCTTTACACCAGAGAGGCGGGTCGAGCTGCTTTCAATATTTAAATTTCCAGGAAGAGGAAACTGTCTCTGGAGGGTAAACCACCAGTCAGTAGACCAGATAAGTCGTCCGGTCTCCTCCGGGGATTGAGGGGCCTATCACCGGACAGAACAGGAGGAGGAGGCCTCACGAACCCCTCCTGCTTCCCTGGTTCCGCGCCCCCCGAACCCCACAATCCCGCCGAAGGTCCAGGAGTTTCAGCGCTCGCGGGAGGCTTTGCCTGCAGGGCGTGTCTCCCCCACAAATGCTTAGTGGCGACTAGCGCCCACCTCAGTGGGTCCCCGTGAAGCCCTAGGCACCGGAGGTCTAGACCCCTCGCCGACCCGGCAGGCCCAGTCCCCCTCACACCCGCCTTGCACTCCCGCACCTCCCACCCCCCTCAAGTCCTAGCTCCTCACGATCTTGTTTTGGTCCGTGACGAACTCGTCTATGTTTTCTAGATACAGCTGTTCCGCCATGGTGGTGCAGCTTCGAATCCTTTGCTCAGACCGCCCCAGCCGTAGCTCCCGCCGGCGGGAAACAGCTTCGCTCACTCTCAGGTCGCAGGTCGTTTCCCAGGGCAACCAAGGCGCCGCACTACGGCGGCAGATGAGGACCAAACTTGTGAGCGAACAGCCAAGGCTGACGTAGAGAGAGGTTGAATCCAGACCGACCGGAAGTGAGGCGTGCGACGATGATTGTGATTGTACACCTGAGGACTTTTCGGTCTCTCCGCTGCCACGAGCAGACTGACTCATGACCATATATTTCACCGCTATAAACAAGAATCTTTCCGCTTAGAAAGTGAAAAATATCTCTTGCTGTCTAGCACTGGAATTCAATGGTAGTGAAAGAGGCCATGTCTGCAGAGATTGACTAGAATTTCAGTACTGTGGAGAGATTGGAATGTTGCAGGGTCAGAGACTTACCTTACCTTAAACTAGTTCTAGCCCTCTGGAACCTTCCTTACCCACTTCCGTATCGGAATTAACACTGGTGATTTAAGGGATAAAAACCTTGTGGAATCTATTAACTTAGCAGATTCCTATTTTCTACCAACCCAAAAGCTAAAGATGCCATCAGATAACATCGTGAGTCTATAGGAAAGCTTCTTCCATCTTTCTACCTCTCTGATTGTATTTTAAACTTGCCTTGATTTGTGAAATTTACTGTTCTGTAGAACTCCATGAAACTGCTTCCATGTTGGAGCATTGGATTTGGGATAACCTAAATCTGGGTTCCCGGATCATGGTCACTCAAAATACCTCCAGAATAAACTATTTCTCATTTCCTTTAAGATGAGAACTATGGGTTTTGAATCGACAACGGAGTGAAGTGGGGTGCCCCATACTTGCCACTTGATAGCTTTATTCAGCCAAAACTTTAAGTAGATGCTCTGATGTAAGTATTTCTCAGGCACTGGGGCACAACAAGGGCAGCAGTAACAAGAGACAGATAAAGGACTGCCTGTTAAAATCCCTCAAAAATTAGTGTGGTGAAGGTTTTCCAGTAGGAGAAGAGAGAGGAAGACTGTCTCAGATTGTTCTAGCTACTGAAATGTTGGGAGAAGGGGCCACCGGGGAGAAGAGACATGGAAAGAATCAGATCCTGTTGCCTCTACTAAGCTGTGTAATGGAGCCTCATAAACATTATTCCCAGGAAAACTGAGAGAAAGAGAGAGAGAGAGAGAGAGAGAGAGAGAGAGAGAGAGAGAGAGAGAGAGATCCTTAATAAACCTCCAACTACTGGAGCAATTGGATAAGAAACAGAAACAGGCTGTTGAGGTAAACTGATTGGTTTTGAATCCTGATTCTGCTACGCGTGTGCTCTTAGGTAAGTTTTTTTGTTTTGTTTGTTTTGTTTTGTTTTTTAAGATTTATTTATTTGATTTTCTGTAGCAGTGCTCTATTTGCATGTGCACCTGTGTGCCAGAAGAGGGCGCCAGATCCCGTTACAGACGGTTGTGAGCCACTGGAAATTAAACTCAGGACCTCTGGAAGAGCAGACAGTGCTCTTAACCACTGAGCCACCTCTCCAGTCCCAAGTTATTTAACTTTTAAGTGTTGGTTTATTCATTTTGTAAGATGGGAATAAGAACTTCAAAGGTTTGCTGCAGCATGAATTCATATAAGATATAATTTTCAAAAGCCTACAAAGGGCCTTGTATTCTTCTAGGGGTGATGGGGGTAGAGCTGTGGTCAAGGTTACAATGTTACATTCTCCAGAGATATGTAAGTAAGGAGGAGGAAGAGTGGTTTAGAATAGTGGTGTCCGGCATGGTGGCGCATACTTTTGATCCCAGCAAAAGCAAGGGGATCTCTGCCGAAGACTACCCTGGTCTACCTATGGAACTCCAACCTAGCCAGAGCTACATAGTAAGAACTTGTAACAAAACACAAAGAAACAAAAAAACAATAGAGATAGTGAAAACTGAAAAGGCTGCCTGGTTTCAGTTTTCTTTTAGAATCAGGAAGAAAAGGCTGCTAATTAGACGAGGGCAAATACAGAAGTAACATGGAAAGGCACTAGATTGGGGATCAACCAGGAGTTTCATGGATGATGTGAAAAGACTGGGAAAAAGAGCAGATGAGAAAAGAAATCAAATTATTCTATTTGGCTGGAGTTATAAATGAGACAATACACATAAAGTCTTCAAATATGCTCACCACAATCACACTAATAATAGTTGGTAACTATGTTATTACATAACAAACATATTGAGCAAGTGCTTTTAAAATGATGGTTCTTTTAGTCTCATAGAAACCCAGCAAATGGGGGTTGGGGATTTAGCTCAGTGGTAGAGCGCTTGCCTAGCAAGCACAAGGCCCTGGGTTCAGTCCCCAGCTCAAAAAAAAAAAAAAAAAAAAAAAAAACCCAGCAAATGGATTTCATAGAAAATCATAACAAATACCCATAAACAAACCTAGGACCACGTCAAAGAGATTAAAGTTGTGTCTACAAATTCACTGAAAAGGTTTTAGGGTCAAAAATAAACCAGAGAAGAGTATCCCTTGGAATTTTTCCCTCCCACAAATTAGAGATGAAGAAAGTCTTTTAGTTCATGTAACAGTTCAGGTAACATGTAACAATTCAGATAATAGTTCAGATAACAATTACTTATTTATTGAGTACCTAGCATGTGGTGGGTATCCCTAGCAGTGACCCTAATCCTCAAGAAGCCTTGTTAGATTTTATTTTCCCTTCACACATACACATACCCAAGATGAGGTCCCATCACTTCAAACCAGCTTTATGTTGTTCATGGGAAGAGTGACTAGGAAGCCATCTATATGCACTTTGAAACAGAGTTTTCATAAGCAAAAACTATTTTAAATATGATCTCAGGGCCGTGAGATGGCTCAGCAGGTACAGTGCTCAAGCCTGATGACCTGAGTTCAGTCCCAGGAAGCCGCATAAAGATGACAGGAGAGGACTGAGTCACACGGAATCGTCCTTTGATCTCCACACACCATGGTGCATATAGGCCCCCATACATGCACACACTAATTAATAAATAAAAATTCAAACTTACTGTCTTCATAATGTCATAACACCCACATGTAATAGACTCCTAACAAATGTATTTTGACTGAGGTTTAGTTACAACGAAGACATTGAGATCTAAGGGGAAATACCGTTGAGAAAGAAGTGGAGCTCGGCTGTGCCCACTGTGACTTCCCGTCACTGAATCGGCAGGCGCCATGTTAGACTTTGTGTTTAAATATTCTCATGTAATCTCTTCAACAATCTCGGATGCTAAGATCGCCTGTCCTGTTCCAGGTATTCTATAAAGATCTAAAAGCAAAGACAGGATGACAGTGCCCAAAGGACAGGGATAATGTATGAAAAACACCATATCATACTAAAAATGTCAAAATAAGATGTTTGCCGAGGGAAACACATAGCTGCCGGTTCTTAAACCCTCCTTTCTCCGACTTAAGTCTTTATCTCAATTTTATAGAAACTGTTCAGAGTTAAGTAGTTTGCTCCAAGCAACACACAGAGCAAGTATGCTCCCATCCAGGCGTGCTAAAGCCCACATTCTCAATGCTGTGCTTACTTTAGTGGTAGCACTGGGCTGCCTTTTGTTCTCATCCTTGTCTTTTGGGGGTTTTGGTTTTTTCTCGTCTTCTGACTGTTTGACTTTTTACAGATCCATGTCATTTTTATAGTCAGAGAAAACAGAAAAGGTTAAGCGCTAAGCAACATAAAATCAATCTGTTGTCTTATTCCAGATATGGGAAGGGTTTTCCATATTTAAGACATGGAATGCAAATCTTCAAAAGGAATGAAGCTAACACTTTTGCCTACACTTTCTATGACACGACTTTGGAGCAAACAGCACTTTGACTGCCTCTGCCTTGAGGATAAAGCTTAATATCAGTGTGCCGTGCTGGGAGTTCAACTCTTGGCTAGAAACCAGGACCGGCAATCAGCTTGAGAGCTGAGAGAGTTTTAGATGGCCAAAACTTAAGCATGTAAGTGTCACATGACACCAGCAGTGGGAGCCAGAGAATCAAGACTCAGCCACAGAAGGCTGACCTTCCTTTCCCTTCCTCATCATCACTCCCATAGCAGCAGTGAGCACTATCAGGGACCTGAGTGGGAATACAGACAGGCTTCAGTGTTGGACGGAGTGAGGAACCCTCTACCTACATACTGTCAGGCTTCCCAGACCCAGTTACCAGCAAGGGAGCAGGCCTTTGATAGGAAGGGAACCCCACCCTGGGCTCCAGGAGTGAGACACAGGCCTCATTGACACAGAAGCGACAGATAGATGTTAATACATATGACACCTGTTGACTATAGCTATTGACCTTATATGATCTTATAGAGACACAGTGTGTTCTTCATCTTAGAATTTTGTCTGGGGTTGCAACTGGATGTAATGTTAGAGCATCACATAGTGCCAAAAGGAGGTGACTATACAAGCTTAAAAGTAGGAAATAAGGAGATAACTTTGAACATGGGTATCTGAGGCTAGACACCATGTCTTTTCACTATAGGCAAAATATGTAAGAAATAAACTCAGAATAGTGTCAGAATATGTATGCCCTAGCAACAGATAACAAGCCCACCTTTCCTCTTTTCAAAAAGGTTCATCTAGGGCTGGAGAGATGGCTCCGTGGTTAAGAGCACTGACTGCTCTTGCAGAGGTCCTGAGTTCAATTCCCAGCAAGCACATGGTGGCCCACAACCATCTGTAAAGGGATCTGGTGCCCTCTTCTGGTGTGTCTGAAGACAGCTACACTGTACTCACATATGTAAAATAAACAAAGCTTTAAAAAAAATGTTCTTCTAGGGATTGGAGAGAAGGACCCCCAGTTAAGAGCACTGCCTCTTCCAGAGGACCTGGGTTAGATTTTCAGCAGCCTAATGGTGGTTCGCAACTGTCCTGTTCCAGGTATTCTATAAAGATTGTTGTGGCAGGTAAAGCCAGCAAAGACAGGTCACATCAACTTCTGGACAGTGCCCAAAGGACAGTGGGATAAGCCTCCAAGTACTTGTGAAAAACACCATATCAGTGTGTCGATGTAAAAGTCTGTTATCAAAAATAAGTATGTTTGCCGAGGGAACACATAGCTGCCGGTTCTTTCCCACCTGCAGCACCCTCCTTTCTCCGACTTCACCAACATGGCTCCAGAAGTCCATGTATTTGTTTTTTAAAAGATTTCGTTGTATTCTTTTTTTGTTGTTTGTTTTGAAACAGTGTCTCAATATATAGTAGCCCTGGCTGGCCTGGAACTCCCTATGTAGACCAGGCTGCCCTTAAACTGACAGAACTCTAGCGGACTCAGCCTTCAAGTGCAAGGATTAAAGATATGGACCACTACACCCAGTCCTTATTTTACTTTTATGCTTGTGTGCACATGTGTGCAGGTACCCACAGCAGCCAGAAGAGGGCACTAGATCCCCTGAAGCTGGAGTTCCAGGCAATGGGTTTTGGGAATCAAACTCAGTCCTCTGAGCCATCTTTCCAGCCTCTCCCATGTGTATTTTTTAAAGGTTTGTTTTATTTCAATTATATGAGTACACTGCCGCTGTCAGACACACCAGAAGAAGGCATTGACTCAGGACCTCTGGAAGAGCAGTCAGTGCGCTTAACCTCTGAGCCATCTCTCCAGTTATTTATGAAAATGAGCCAGCAGCCTCCATTCCTGTCTTGCATCTGCTTTAAATATTTTCCCTTGTTCCTTTCACGGGGGTGGGGTGGGGCTTGGAGAATGCTTTGGAAAAGACCACGTTGTAAGAGAAAATAAGCAAGAACCCGCATAATAAGCAGGTCCAGCAGGCTGCAGACCATGCCCGTCCTCAAATACAGGCTGGGATTAGGAACAGTTATACAGGGTAACGGGCAATGAGGAGGATTCGATCACTCAGGGAGCAGACCAAACCTCAGGGAGGACCCCAGCAGTGAAAGGACAGTGAAAAAGAAGACTAGAAAGGGAAGTGACAGGGAGGAGGATCCCTGGGAGGGCTCATGTGGAAACAAAAGAAGTGAATTTGAGTAGACAAAAGTACCAGTGCCCCTCCGGGTGTCACTGTGGAGGTTCCCGAGAGAAACAAGCTGGGTCTGGTAATTAGAAAGACTCTAGGGACATCAGCCAGGGAGTAGGGGCTCAATAGCTAGGGCTCTGTGAGGTGAAAGGTGAAGCGAATGGAGAAGACCTGAACACTAGGTGGAGACACCTCTGGCCAGTTAGCCAGGTGGAAGTGAAGATGTGGGAGGGGCTGTGGAGGCTCTGGGACTCCTAGCAGGTCTGCGCCTCCCCTAGGGGAAAGGCAGCAAGCAGGTGTCTGCCTTAGCAACAGTCGTTGTACCCGCTGTCGACTTGACACAAAGCTAGAGTCATCAGAAAGTAAGGAACCTCTGTGCCTCCATGAGATGCAGCTGTAAGGCGTTTTCTAAACTGGTGATCGTTAAGGGAGGGCCCATGGCTGATGGTGCCATCCTTGGACTGGTAGTCCTAGGTTCTATAAGAATGCAGGCTGAGCGAGCCAAGGGAAGCAAGCCAGGAAGCAGCACCCTCCTTGGCCTCTGCATCAGCTCCTGCCTCCAGGTTCCTGCCCTGCTTGAGTTCCTGTCCTGATTTCCTCCCATGATCTGCAAGTGTAAGTCAACTTGTTTTTTGTTCATGGTGTTCCCTCACAGTAATAGAAACCCTGTCTAAGACAATCATGATGAGCGTTCTGGGCGTACCTCCATGTGAGGTTGGGGTACCCAACTATTTGACATCATGGCACATTTTCATCTAAAGTGTCCATGCTTGAAAACCAACGTGATCTACTTACAAGAAACACACACACACACACACGCGTGCACAAAAAAAACACCAACAACAAAAGCCTTCATACTATTTTAAGTACATTCGTGATTTTGTGCTGGACTGTATTCATGGCTGTCCTTGGTCCCATGCTGGAAGGAGGGGTCTCAGTCAGAGCCTCTAGCTGCAGGAACTAAAGGCTGAATCTGCAAGAGGGTGGCATTCAGTAGAGCCTTGGTTCCCAGGGAATGGGATATTTTCAAAAGGCCTTTTCATTCCAATCCCCAGCCCCCACTTGACCATAGACGGCCTAGGGTAGGCCCTTAGCAAATATCTGTTGACAGGTAACTGAATGGATGGGAGGGTGAAGTTGAATTGCATATTGTTCCACTCTATAATCCCTTTTGTTGAACCATAGAATATTGTTTGTGGAAGGCGTTGTTCCCTTTTCCTCCCGCCACTGAAATTCTTTTATAGTCTGTTATCAGAGTAACCATTATTGATAAGCTACCTAGGGAAATCCAGCTTACTTCAAGGGCCCAGTGATCAGATATGCAGGAAGATGGATAGCCAAAAGGAGCAACAGTTGGGACTAAATCCAGGTCCTAAACTGGCTTGAATGCTGTAAGACACACTACTGCTAGAGACCCAAGAGGATTGTCTCAAAAGTCCCTTACACACACACACACACACACACACACACACACACACACACACACACACACACAGTTGCATGATGCAACTTTAAAAAGCATGCCATGAGGGCTGGAGATGGCGCAGAGGTTAGCCGCAGGTACTGCCCTTGCAGAGCTGAGATCCCAGGTTTGGTTCCCAGTACTCACATCAGATGGCTCAGAACCAACCTCAGCTCCAGCTCCAGGGGATCCAGTGCCCTCTTGTGGCCTTTGTGGATATCTGCATTCATGTGCACATTCCTGCGCACAGACAAGTACATACCTTTCCATGGTTTCTTCTAAGTCTGGAGTAAAAGAAATAGAATCAGAAGCAGCCTTCCGCATATTGACCCGGCTGGTTCCCCCTCCGCTGTACCCCCAGGGGCGCTTCCTCCGCAGCCTCGGATCTCCTTGCACCTGCTGCGATTCATCCTCTTTATCACTGTGTTCTTCTTTTAAGTCGTTGTCTTCTTAAGAAAGCCCATGCCCTCTGTCTTCTTCTCTAGCTCCATCTAGGCCCCATCTCTCCTGCTCTGTCCTGGTCCATCTTAGCACCAGTTCCAAGATGATCCTATGCTCCCTGCTTGTCCCTCTGTGGTTCCTAATGGCTTGGAGGATAGAGTCTCAATTTCCTAACAGAGGAGACAAGGTTCTGGGTTTTCTAGATCTTGTCCTGCCCATCTGTCAGCCTGCCATAGGCTTTAAATATGTCCCCACAGAGCATAGTATCATATTACTGGTCACTTCTCAGGAGGTTCTCTCTCTCTCTCTCTCTCTCTCTCTCTCTCTCTCTCTCTCTCTCTCCACTAAATTTTTGATGTATCCATGCCATACACGTCTCTGTTTCTGACTCTGCTGTGAGCTCCTGTGTGTGTCTGATTCACCGCAGTTCAGCTGGGCCTACAACTGCTGTAGTTGGGCCACAAGCAAGCCACCAGATGTGATTTAGTTGGTGAGAGATAGGCATGTTCCCAGCCTGGAGTGTCGGGTTTCTGACCGCCTGCCCCTCCCCATTGTTCTCTGTCCATTCCCAAACGTTATCTTCTGCCTCTGCCAGCCATTTCTGCCTCTGAGAACTCTGCCAACTCTGCTAAGCCGGAAAAAGGGAGCATCCCTCGCCTGGGCACTGAATGAGACTTGGATGAGGCATTTCTTCCTCTCGAGAGCTAGCCTCCCGCTTGGCGGTCCACAGGGGCCACATTTCCTCCAGATCACCTGTCTGAGGGCAGGTGCCAGGCGGCTCTCCTCCTTTGGTCCAGCCCTGAGCAAAGGTCACCCCAGCCTCCCACAGTCAGTCTGTCTCTCTGTAGTTCCACCTCCCCATTCACAGCCACAGTTCTAATGCCAAATAGACCTAGGTTGGCCACCCCCACACGAAGATGCTTTAGGGCACTGCTTTAACTGGGGGAAAAAATCCACCCATTTTAGTATGGGTTGAATGAGTTTTAAGATTTTTATAAAGTTGTGGAAACACAACACCTCTTCTCTTGTGGCCTCATTTCTTACAAATGGCAGTCAATCTCTGTTCCCAACCCTCAGACCCAAGCAACCACTCGTTTCCTTTCTGTCTCTAACATTTTGCCTTTTCTAGAAATTTCCTATAACACATGACATGGAGGGTGTGTATGGTTGCTGTCATGGACTGAATTAGGTACCCCACACACCCTTATGTTTCCAAGATTGTTAGGTTGAAATCTGAATCCTGAGTTCCTCAGAACGTGACCGTACTTGGAGATCATCTGATTTATAAATGAGGTTACTGGGACAGGGAGGGGGGCATCTAATAGGATGCTGATCCTAGAAGGGAAGAGGAGGCCATTTCTTTTTTCTTTCTTTCTTTCTTTTTTTTTTTGGTTCTTTTTTTCGGAGCTGGGGACTGAACTCAGGGCCTTGCGCTTCCTAGACAAGCTCTCTAACCACTGAGCTAAATCCCCAACCCTGAGGAGGCCATTTCTATACACAAAGGAAGGCCACATAGAGACACAGGGAGGTGATATCTGCATGCCAAGAGAGGCTCAGAGACCAACTCGACCACTCCTTCATTTTGGACTTCTATCAAGAAAATAAATTCCTATTGTTTAAGTCTCCTACTCCACACGGCTTGGTTTCTGCAGCCCAAGCAAGTGAACCAACAGTGCACACATCAGTTACACAATGGGACAAAGCACCCATGGGTGAACAGGAGGGAGGGTTTAGCATGGCTCACCATCTTAGCAGTTTAAGCTCACAGTTGCTTAGTTCCATTGCACTGAGTACAGCTGCTCACCTCATGGTGACCAGGCAGCAGAGAGGAGGGGCTGGAGGTACAATATACCCTTCATGAGTGTCGGGAGTGCTCTCCCAACATCCTACTTCCTACAGTTATACCTCATGCCAACCTCTCGGTCGTCCATCAAGACATGAGCCCATGCCTGGATTAATTCAAACGTGAGTGTAGAACCCTCGCAGTCCCACCATATCCCAAAGTCCCACCTCTGAATATTGTTGCATTGGGGATGCCAGGTCTTCAGCATGTGAGCCTTGGGCACACGTAACACCCAAACTGTATCATCAGTCATTCACTAATTCTTATTGATAAGTAATAGTCCATCGTATGAGTATAATGCATTTTGTTTGCGTGGTAGAAAGTGGAGTTTTGGGTTGTTTCCAGTTTGGATGCCTACCAGTTTCGGTGTGAACGTGTTTTCACATCTGTCAGGTCGACCTTAGGATCTAGAACTTAAGATTAAGCCTTCTTATCAACCGCTAAACGCTCTGTGTGTCACTTTCCTGTACTCCACCGGCACAAACTGATGTTAAGTCCTGGAGCACTTAGCTGATTAGTTCGTTTACTTTCTTCATTTGTTTATTGCAGTGCTGGAGATCAAACCAAGTGCCTTCTGCATGGTTCCAGAGGCCTCTCCCTTAGCCACACTCCCAATCCTACATTTGGGTGTATTTATAATGGGTGCTCTCTCTGCCACCCCACTCCCCAAGCACCACTAGTTGAAGGGTCTTCTGGGTCCCCATAACCATTTGAGGTTTTCTCTAGCACACTACAATATCAGTTTGTTTCATCTACTAGGCAAGTTCTTTTTTTCTTAGATTTATTTATTTATTTATATTAGTGCACTGTAGCTGTCTTCAGACACACCAGAAGAGTGCATCGGATCCCATTACAGATGGTTGTGAGCCACCATGTGGTTGCTGGGATTTGAACTCAGAACCTTTGGAAGAGCAGTCAGCGCTCTTTACCACTGAGCCATCTCTCTAGGCTCTACTAGGTAAGTTTCTTTTTTTTTTTTTTTTTTTTTTCCCCTTCTTTTTTTCGGAACTGGGGACCGAACCCAGGGTCTTGCGCTTGCTAGGCAAGCGCTCTACCACTGAGCTAAATCCCCAACCCCAGGTAAGTTTCTTATGAAGAGGTATGCTATCTACTTTGGTACTGTCACTGTTTAGGACCCGTGTGATAACTGGTGCTCAGTATATAGATGGCTTCATAATCCAGTCATTTAATAAGTGTTCACTGATTGCCCGACATTGATAGCTGCCCACAGAGAACACACGCATATATACAATAATGTGTTTACACACACACACACACACACACACACACACACAGAGTGTGGGTGGGGTTCAGAGGGGTTGCAAGTCTTTTTGGTTAATTGAGGAAACAAGCCCTGTTCAGAAAAACTGATTAGAGAACAAGACAATGGAGAATGAAGTTGCTGAGGCTAGAGAGGCATCTTAAGGGTTAAAGACACCCATTGTTCTCCCAGAGGACTGTGGTTTGTTTCTCAGAACCCCAGAACAGTCTTTTGTAATTCCAGTTCTAATGAATCTGATGCTCTCTCTGTTCTGGCCTCTGAGGGAGCTGCATGCATGTGGTATACAGACATACATACAGGCATCCACCCACACACATGAAGTTGTAGTGAGAATTTTGGTTTCTTTGAAAACCTGGAAAAGTTATGGGAATATGTTTTTGTTTTAATCCTAGGTATGGAATATGGGGCCGCTACAGATGGTCCACAGCAGCTGACTATGATTTGCTTCGTGCTTTGGCAGGAGCATGACTTTTGCCAGCTGCACATAGATTTTGCAGGTGTATGACATTTGGAATTCTGGGGACTCTTGAGAGAGGATATAAATGCAAGAGTCCCATGTGGAATGTGGCTGCTGCTGCTGACTGCTGGTGACTGCTGGTGACTGCTGGTGACTGCTGGTTGCTGTTGCTTGCTGCTGCTGCTGCTGCTGCTGCTGCTGCTGCTGCTGCTGCTGCTGCTGGTGACTGCTGGTTGCTGTTGCTGCTGCTGCTGCTGCTGCTGCTGCTGCTGCTGCTGCTGTTGTTGTTGTTGCTGCTGCTGCTGCTGCTGGTGGTGACTGCTGGTTGCTATTGTTGCTGCTGCTGCTGCTGCTGCTGGTGACTGCTGGTTGCTGTTGCTGCTGCTGCTACTGCTGCTGCTGCTGGTGGTGACTGCTGGTTGCTATTGTTGCTGCTGCTGCTGCTGCTGCTGCTGCTGCTGCTGCTGCTGCTGGTGACTGCTGGTTGCTGTTGCTGCTGCTGCTACTGCTGCTGCTGCTGGTGAGTACTAGTTGCTGTTGTTGCAGTTTGTCAAGTGGTTGTGCACAAAGTGACGAGAAGAAGAAATTGGATGTCCTGACTGCAAAGATCAAACTTTCCCCAAGGAACTCAATACCTCTAATCAGCAGGAAGTCGTCTAACGATATCAATGCCCACTTTCCACTCTAGCCTTCTTTCTCTTCTACCTCGTGTTGAGGGGTTCGAAGGGATAAGGGTGGAGAAAGGTGGTAGAAAGAGAAACCCATAAAGTGGCCAATTTGAAAACTTTTTTAATGGACAAGCACGAGGCTTTTCACACATTAGAGAAGCACTCTGCCAACTCTGCTATGTCCCCAGTCCTTCCCATACCTTTGAAAGTGCCCTCCATACTTCTTGGTTTGGCTTACTGATTTCAGTGACTAGAAAATGCTTGACTATAGAGACTAGATTAAATTCGTAGGCAAATGGTTGGAACTGGAAAATATCATTCTGAGTGAGCTAACCCAATCACAGAAAGACATACATGGTATGCACTCACTGATAAGTGGCTATTAGCCCAAATGCTTGAATTACCCTAGTGGCCTAGAACAAATGAAACTCAAGACGGATGATCAAAATGTGAAGGCTTCACTCCTTCTTTAAAAGGGGAACAAGAATACCCTTGGCAGGGAAGAGAGAGGCAAAGATTAAAACAGAGACTGAAGGAACACCCATTCAGAGCCTGCCCCACATGTGGCCCATACATATAGAGCCACCCAATTAGACAAGATGGATGAAGCAAAGAAGTGCAGACCGACAGGAGCAGGATGTAGATCTAACCTGAGAGACACAGCCAGAATACAGCAAACACAGAGGCTAATGCCAGCAGCAAACCACTGAACTGAGAACGGGACCCCCGTTGAAGGAATCAGAGAATGAACTGGAAGAGCTTGAAGGGCTTGAGACTCCATATGTACAACAATGCCAAGCAACCAGAGCTTCCAGGACTAAGCCACTACCTAAAGACTATACATGGACTGACCCTGGACTCTGACCTCATAGGTAGCAATGAATATCCTAGTAAGAGCACCAGTGGAAGGAGAAGCCCTGGGTCCTGCTAAAGACTGAACCCCCAGTGAACTAGACTGGTGGGGGGAGGGCGGCAATGGGGGGAGGGTGGGGAGGGGAACACCCATAAGGAAGGGGGGGAGGAAGGGGATGTTTGCCAAATGTACATAAGAAATACTCAAGTTAATAAAAAAAAAAAAACCCATACAAAAGAAGTAAACTAAAATATGTTTTAAAAACGAATTCTAAAACAAAATGTCTACACAGAAACTTGTGCATGGGTGTTTGTAGTGGCATCTTTTTATCATGAGAAACATGCAAAAACAACCCCAATGGCTGTCACCTAGTGAATGGATGAGCAATATATGGTACACAACAAAATATTTAATTAGAAAAAGAAATGAAGTTCAGACAGACCTTAATAAACAAACTAACTGAAAGCAGTCAGCCATAATGGCTCTGTACAACACAATCCCATTCACTTGAAGTCAAGTCCAGAATAGGGAAATAGTGCAAACAGTAGATGAGTGGCCAGCGACTGCCCGGGCTAAGGAGATCGTGGGGAGGTGTGGAAACTGCTGTTATAGACGGAGTTTCTGTGATGACTAAAATGTTAGAGAACTGACTATGGGAAGAGTTTCACATATCTGTGACTCAATTAAGTTGTTGAAATGCATGCTTCAAATGGGCAAATTATACTGTATGTAAAATGGTGGTTCAATAGAACTTTTCTAAAATTGGCACACACAAACTTGTCAGTGTGTGGGTGGTGCACACTATCGTGTTTTATAAAAAGATAAGAAAGGCCAGGAGTATGTATGGTGTAGGGGAAGGGAGTGCCTCGGCAGGGCGCATGCTGAAGCAACCCTTCTCCCTGAGATACCAGCGACAGGATGGTATAGTATAGAAGGGAGTTAAGGGAGAAGTAGAGACAGAGAAAAGGAGAGAGAGAGAGAGAGAGAGAGAGAGAGAGAGAGAGAGAGAGAGAGAGAATATAGGAGTAGAGGCTGGCCATGAGCACTTGGAGAGAGGGGAAGGAGAATGGGGAGGGGGAGCAGGAGCAAGGGGAGGAGAGAAGAGAGCAAGAGCAAAAGAACAAAAGAGAACAGAGGGGGCAAGCAGCCCCTTTTATAGTGAGTCAGGCACACCCTAACTGTGGGGCGGAGCCTAGACTAAATGCCAACACACACCTATAATCCCACAGTTGAGAGGCAGAGGCAGAGGCAGAGGCAGAGGCAGAGGCAGAGGCAGAGGCAGAGGCAGAGGCAGAGGCAGAGGCAGAGAGGCAGAGGCAGAGGCAATCTTGACAAGTTTCCAGCCTGTCTAGACAACACAGTGAAATCCCATGTCACAATGGCAACGAAAATACAAACAGAAGAAGCCAAAGCAGGTGCAGTGCTAGCCCAGATCATACAGAACCAGCCCAGTAGTCCAGACCCAGAGCCGCCCCTAATCTGGTGGTCTTACTGTACCCCAAACTAGAAATCACTGCCACTCCTCCTCGACCTGTGAAAAGGACCCCGTTCTTCCTGCTTCTTGTTTTTTTCTTTTAATCTCATCATGGCTTTTGCAGTGCGGGTACGGACCTTCCAGCTTTGCAAAGATTAACAAACACTCAGTCACTAAGCCACACTCCCAGCTTCCTGCAGACAATTCTCCACCTTCTCCTTTCAGTTGTGAAATAACTAATGAAGGGCATTATTGATAAACATCGGACTCAGCCTGGAACCACTGAGGTACATCTTCAAAACACACTAAGCAGGGCCAGCTAACAGGTCTCCTATTTAGAAGATCATATTCCTCCCAGCCCTTCCACAACCACCATCTTGATGTCATTGCTCCCACTAATTTTCTCAAAAAGGAGCCTGGAGCTTCTTCTGTTAGTCAGCAATCAGGCGACTAACAGGGTCTTAGAAAGTCCCCGACCCACCTGTCAGGAGGCAGGTTTCTTAGTTCCCAAGCTTGGAAATCTGTATCCTTGCTAAGTATGCCAACTCCAGAAGGGGGATGCTGGAGGGAATCAGGTGTGAGAAGGTATGCTTGGCCCTTTCAGAGCACAGCAGAAATTAGGGAAATTCATTCAAAAGAAGCCATTGGAAATTAGCAATCTAAAAACACTGCTAGCATTTTCTAGGCTCCAACAGTTACCTGGCGAGAGCCAGCTGTGCCTGACTCACTATTAAAGGGGCTGCTTCCCCGCTCCTCAGTCTCACTCCCTAACTCTTGCTCCCTTCTCGCCTCCTCTTACTCCTGCTTCCCCTCTCTTCCCATTCCCCTTCTCTCTCTCTCTCTCTCTCTCTCTCTCTCTCTCTCTCTCTCTCTCTCTCTCTCTCTGTCTGTCTCCGCCCCCCGCCTCCATTCTAGGGCCAAATAGGAGTGACCATGACCTAGGGATAGAGACTTAAATCACCTCTGAATTCCATGTGCAAGTAGTTTTCATGAAGTCTTTATAGGAACGGAACAAAGAAAGCCATAAATCAAGACACTTTTCAAATATACTGGTGGGCACATCCGATCTGCAGGCCACAGAGTGTTAGGTACAACAGAGAAGTGGGCAAGGAAGGCTCTTCAGGAAGCTGAACATAACTCAAGATAAAGTGTCATTAGGCCCCTCAACCATCAGCATTCCAGCGTCCCCACATCACTGACATCAGTGGAGTTTTACATCTGTCCATCAGCCTTGGAGGACACAGCACCTTCCAGGAATTTTTGTTAACAGATTTAAAACTCTGTTGCTCAAAGCACAGGTTTTCGACTTAACAGACTGAGCTAAGTCATACCGGCTGCTGCTTTTTGGTTTGGTTTTTGTGGGTTTTGTTGTGTTGGTTGGTTGGTTGAGACAGGGATTCTCTATATAGCCTTGGCTGTCCTGGAATTTACTATATAGAGCAGGCTGGTCTCAAACTCAGAGATCTACCTGCCTCTGCCTCTGCTGGGATTAAAGAAGTGCACCTCCATGCCTAGTCCATGAGATTTTCCTTCTTAAAAGATGTTAAACAAAACATAAACGATACCATATCCCAGAGGCAATAAAATGCCATTTTGTTAGAGCATGTGCAAGCTAAAGTTTAACACTGATGCATGACAATTTTGAAATTATTTTGGAACATTCCTGGCAAACCAACATAAGAACAGACTCAATGAAGTCAAATGTTTGGGGCACATGCCTGCAGAGGCAGGAGAATGGCCACAAGCTTAGGAACTATGGGCTGAGTTCCATGCCTGGCAGGGAGACCTTGACTCAAAAAAAAAAAAAAAAAAAAAAAAAAGAAAAAAAAAGAAAAGAAAGAAAGAAAGGAAGAAAAAAAAAAGAATAAAAGGAGAAAATAAGCCAGACACCATGACCAGTGCCCGGGATCCCAGCACTTGGGAGATGATAGACCAGGAGTTCAAGACCAGCCTAGGCCACAGAAGGAGTTTGAGGCCAGCCTTACATTCATAAGACCCTATCTCAAAAAACAAACAAATAAAAAACCCAAGCAATTATTTCGTATGAAGGGCAGAGTTTGAACAATAAAGGTTATGTGTCCCTGCATTCTGGCTAACACTTAGCTCAGATGCAGAGGGCAGTTGCTACTTCCTGAATGTCACGCCAGGACAGAGGCAGGGTTTTAAAGCACTTGGCTCCCTAAAGAAAAAGCTGAATTCCAAGTTAGCATTTGTAACTGCAATAAGATCCAAGAAGGGCAATTTGAGGGGAATTTTTATTATTTTTTTTTAATTTTTATTGAGACAGGAGTTTCCGTATTCCCAGGCTGGCCTGGAACTCTCTATGTATCTGAGGAA
Source organism: Rattus rattus (assembly GCF_011064425.1). Lineage (NCBI taxonomy): Eukaryota > Metazoa > Chordata > Mammalia > Rodentia > Muridae > Rattus > Rattus rattus. The sequence continues at coordinate 98,424,738 of NC_046155.1, forward strand.
GACCTTGGACCTCAGATTCTCCAGCCTTGACCTCTCAGGTGCTGGGGTTACCGCACTGCATCATTTTTGCGTGGCTTATGTTTCTTGCATGTCTGGGGAAATGTACTTTGTCTAGACATATGTTCCTAAGTTTATGCATAATAGCTCCGGGGGGTAGGGTAGAAAACCAAATATCTGGCTTTTTTCCACTTCTATTAAGAGAAACAAGATCTGCCTCCTTTCAAGACTCATGTAGCAGTGAATTCATCATTTAAGAAAGGGATTTGGAGGTCAGGCCCCAACCCAATGAGTAAGCCAGCCAGGCAACAACCACAGCAGTGCTAAGCCCTGGCATCCACATCTAGACATTTAATTGTAATTCAGATGTAATTACTTAACCTATCCTTCAGACACTCACTCAGCCATGTGTGCCTACAGTCACCGTAAGAACTTATTAAGTACCTACAAGCTCCAGACCCACAGCAGAGAGAACCCCTTAGAATCCGAAACAGAACACTCTCTGTGAAGCCTTCTCCCTGCAGACACTCCCTCACTTATGAAACACCACAAGGGACCCAGCCAAACGTGCAAAGAGCACAGAGGAGCAGCCTGTCAGCTTGGCTTGAGGTTGGGAAGGGGGAAGTTGGAAAGTTTTTATGGAGATGACCTTGAAGAGAGTCTTAAGGAAAATGGGGTGGGTACTTTGCTAGGCATGAAAGAGTCAAGTGTGTTGGGGAAACCCATGTGGGCAAAGTGGGAAGGAAGTTCTTAGAAAGAAGGCACACCTTCCCCTAAGCCTTCTGCAGGATGAAAAACTGCTTAGAACCTGGAGGATTGTGGGGAGGTAACAGTGTTGCAGGTCCAGAGCTTAACTACAGAGTTTTCTGGCTGCCTTCAGTCTCCCCATAGTCACTTCTTGTTCCACCTCTGCATCTGACTAGTGTCCTTGTGACTAACAAATGAAGCCATTTGGAAGGCAGATAGACCACAGGCTTCCACTCAAAGACCAAGAATGTCTCCAGACAATGTCAGAGGCCTAGAGTAGCGTTTTCTCCACATTGCTGTGACCCGCTCTCTCCCGATGTTTCCACTGATGCCTTTGAAATGATGACTTTCTTTGGTCTGTTACTACAAACATTTCATAAACTGTTACAGCTTTGGAACATAGTATCTCGGGTAACTTAATTCTGTCTTCCTGGGCCGTGGTCATTCATATTTGGCTCTAAAACAAATAATTACTTAAGGCCTTTGAAGATGATAAGTACTAAAGTCATGTCCCATGCAGATAAGGGATGACATAAACCACTACAAAGCCCAACCAACTCCATTTTTGAAGAAACTCCATTTTGTGCAAGACTAGGGGCTAAACTCCAATTCCAGGAAGAAAATCAGAGTCCTCCTGAGCAAGCATCCTATGGTAACCCTCCCCACTTAGCAACAGCCAATCAGGCTGGGTCAAGGTACATGTGGATAACTTAGGACACCCTGCAGGGAACAGATAACGCAGCCATCCTGTTTGTCAGGTGGTTTTGTCCCCCTGTTCATTTCCTGCAGATCACACCAGAGATGCGATTTTAAAAATATTAACTTGCTGACCCATATGGAAATTCCCCAAGCTTGCAGTAATTACAATAAGGGGTTCTCTGACCCACTGCAATGGGGACAATGAGAGACCTTGCTCGTGAGCTCCTAATAAAAACCCTTATGCGCTTTCATCAGAATTGACTCCGGTGGTCCTTGGGGTGCCTACGACTTGGGCATAACACCACAGACCAGACATAGCTGTTCTGGGTAGACTCAGAATGGAAATATAGAGGCAGGTCAGGTTGTAGGGTCACTGTGGGGGTAGATGGCAGCAGAGGACTGGGTCTCACATCACCACCTCCATCACACATTTGGTAATGTCTATCAGAGCAGTGGTTGTCATATGGGCCCTGAGCCAATTAGTTCTAAATGGTAAGTTCCGGAGCTGATTCCGTGACTCCGTGACGTGCTTACCTAACTCATAGCCTTTCCTTCTCTTCTTCAACCAGCCGGTTTCTGTTTCTGTTGCTCGCAATAAGGAATCGGGCTTGACGGTGTTGAGACATCAGTGCTGAGAGCAGCCTGGGTGGACTAGGACGAGGAAAGGTTAAGACTGAGAATTTCGGACTACAGAGATGGCTCAGTTAGCAAGCAGCCATGTGGACCCAGGTTTATATCAGCATCCATGTAAACGCCAGGTACAGATTTCTGGCCCTACAGACCTGCACCTACACCTGCATGCACACATGCTCTTACCCACACAAACGTGCATCTACCACGAACAAAAGTGAAAAAATAAAGTTAGGCTGTTTGTGGCATAATCATCAGGAATCAAACCACTTTCATTTGTATCTTAGCCCCCTTGCCTGTGTCTTTATCAGCTTGAGA